>NC_141990.1:175330457-175651528 GCF_049901715.1 Pseudonaja textilis
CCCATGAGATAAATAAATTTACTTTGTACTAGTTGTGGATCAATCACTTTTGTGCATGAGGTTTCATTTTTTGTCTGCAGTCAAGATTCTGAACTAGGCAAATGTTTCTGAGACTTTTAGCCAAGTGAAGCTGAAGAGTTGGGTGAAGCCATGAAATATCTGTAATTGAAAGATCTGTAATTTACTGGAAAATCCAAGTCATGACTGAACTGAACAGAAGAAAGATCATGTAATCAAATGTTCTTGCTAGACCTTCTTTAGTGGAGGAAAATTCCAGCAGTTAAAGGGAGACTATATGGAGAAAGAGCCAGTCATTTTAACAATAAGAACAAATACTCAAAATAGTTAATAGCCAGCCTTTGATATGAAAAACAGTGGTGAGATTCATTTTTTTTTTATTACCGGTTCTGCAGGTGTGGCTTGGTGGGCGTGGCAATGGAAGGATACTGTAAAATTTCCAGTCAGAGGTGGTATTTGCCGGTTCTCCGAATTACTCAAAATTTCCGCTACTGGTTCTCCAGAACTTCTTCAGAACTTGCTGAACCTGTGATTGTGGGTTAGTTGGCTTTGATTGCTTATCAGTCATTTCCTATTGAAATTCCTTTCCTCTGCATTAAGGATGTAGCAATTCTAAACATGAGGTTATCCAAGCATCCAACAATAGAGATTAAAACAGAAGTCCAGCCAGTGCATCAATTCAAAATGAAACTGGTCTGGGACACCCATTCCACTTTAGGGTTTTAAAAATAATCCACTTCTGCTTGAGGTTTGGAATTAATTCAAAAGGAATACAGAGTACCTTGATAAGAGTTTGCTTAGAAAAGAGTCCTGATAAGTTGTAATGGTCTGTGAGAGTGTTCTTGAGAGATAGGAGGAGCAAGAAGAGAACATCAGCCTAGGCAATGGTAATTAAGAGACAACCTAGCCCACAAAAGGAATGACAGTGTGGCAAACATGTCACAAGGCATTCTTCCTACTTTCTGTAAAGTTGAGCAGGGAAATGTGTACTTTCAAAATTGCAAGATTCTGCTACTGTAACTGTACAATAAAATAGTGTTGATGCACTTGTTGGAGCTTCTTATCTGAGGTGCCTCTATGAACTGATATTTCTAATGGTTGATACCAGTCATCCACTTCCTTTATGTGGGTTAAGCTGTTATTGGACCATTGCCTGTACTGTTCCAAAGGTGCTTTTTCAAAAAGCAACTGGACTTTCTTTGTTTTTGCTTGAAGGTATTTTGCTTTTCATCTAAGAAGCTTGTTCAGTTCTGTTCTTCAGAAGAATCAGTTCTGAACATCAGTTCCTTAACTTCTTGGATGAGAAGCAAAACATCTTCAAGCAAAAACAAAGAAAGTCCAGTTGCCTTTTGAAAAAGCACCTTTGGGGAAACCATGATCTGGATGACTGAGAATCTCCATAAACACTACTGGTATTGCTGCTCCTCTTTTTCTGCCTCCTGTTTCTCAAAGATATTTTCATGGACCACTACTAAGAATTTATTCTTAGGTAAGCAGGTATAAGATTATAGACTTAGCCAGTGGTGGGATCCAACAGGGTTAACTACCAGTTCGGTCATTTTACAAGGTTCGGTGATTTACGATGTGCTTCCCTGCATGCTGCCGGTGCGCACCTGTAAATTGTCATCAGCATGCTGCATGCAGAGAAGCAGCCTTTCAAAAAGCCCTTTTCTTCTGCTTTTTTAACTGTAGTTGTGCCTTGCACAACAGCTGAAGTTGAAAAAAATCAGGAAATAAAGGTCAGGTAAGAGCCCAAGTGGGCGGGTGAGCAAAAACATCAGCAGACATAGAACTGGTTTTATGTCTGCTGCTCTTCAGAGCTACTGGTTCTACAGTGGTGGACAGAACCAGTAGAAACCCACCCCTGGACTTAGCTCAGAAATGACTGAGAAATTCATCATATCTGAATGCTTAAATAAATAACTTATATTTGGATTGTCTACATGTGTAAGATAACCAAAAGTGTATGTGCATACCAAAATGTACATTTTCAGAATTTGGGTCAGAGTTCATATAAGTAAATGGAAATAAAAATATGTATATTAAATAAAGTGTATATGTCAACCATCCAGCTGGCATGCACAGAAAAAGGAACTCCTGGGACATTTTTATAACCAAGAGTAAAACTTTTCTGACAGATTCATACAAGCACAGAAGAAGTGAAGGCAGTTCTGAGGTTTTGGCGCAAAGTACAGTATAATGAAACCCCCTTTTCCTTCCCCTAGGCCACCCAGCACCCACTGTTCAGCAATCCAGATTAAGCATTTTTATTTTGGGAAAAGCAATCCAGGTTAAGCATTTTATTTGAGGAAAAATCTGAAAATCTTGGGGTTGTCAGATTTTCTCAGGCTGCAAATGTCTCACATAGTTTCCTTCTCTCCCTTATCACTTCCCACACATTCCAATCATACCCCTCCTACCTCCCTTGATTCTTTGTCAAGCTGCAAGCAGAAAGAGGTATTTTGCAAATCAACCTTGACAGTAAACAAAACTATCTTACTATGGAGTTGTTGGGAGTCAGCCAGTGGTGGGGTTCAAATTTTTTTACTACTGGTTCTGTGGGCGTTGCTTGGTGGGTGTAGCTTGGCTTGGTGGGCATAGCAGGGGAAGGAGACTGTAAAATCTCCATTCCCACCCCACTCCAGGGGAAGGTTACAGCAAAATCCCATTCCCTCCCCACACCACTAACCTGCTTTCCAGCTCCGTTCTCCTGGACAGGGCAACAAAAGAAGACCCAGTTGATCAGCTGGGACTAGGGAGGCTGAGAATAGATGGGGGTGGGGCCAGTCAGAGGTGGTATTTGCCGGTTCTCTGATCTACTCAAATTTTCCTCTACTGGTTCTCCAGAACTGGTCAAAACCTGCTGAATACCACCTCTGGAGTCAGCTGGCTTAAATAATAAATAAATAAACCAGAAGTAGGAACAAACATATATACATCTGGAGGCCCAGAAATGAATAGAGATATTTATACAGATTATTTTGGCTGTGTATGAAAACTGATTAAAAAAAATCACAGCTAAATAGAATTTATGGACACTACCAATTATTTAGGCCAATCCTAAGCTAGCAGGTTTACTTCAGTATTCCTCTCATATACTTTTGTTTAATTTGACAGCCGACCATACTGAAGAAACTATAGCTAGTACAAAGGATGCTTTATGATAAATTATTCAAGACAGGGTTCCTTTGTTCTGCATTCTGATCACCTGATCATCCAGCTGGCTTCCTATTTACATGCCTGAATTGAACTGCAAAAGAAAGGCTTTATGGAGTTCATTTTGCTTATTGAAATTGTTAATGACAGAAGAATCTGTCACCATCAAGTCTGAAATATAAAGCCGGAAAACAAGGAGATAAATAGGAAGGAGAACTTGTTATATCTGATATAAAATACGTCATTGAAAACAGCAGCTTGCATTTATGATGGCTGTTGTATCAGGCGCATTTAGAGAAAATTTGTGAAGAGTACTTTGCCTAAACAAAAGTGAATTTTCTTGACTGACAATAGGGAGCCAAATAAGTTAACCCAAAGTGGAATACTGAAGAGAATTTTTATTCAGTTGTCATTCGAAAACAAGATACTTATATTAATATAATAACAATTACTGAATATTAGGCTGAATTCAAATGCTTTCTGAATACTCATAAGCATACAATATTCCTACCATTTAATATTCGCACATTTTCGATTTCTATGTTTCTCTGATAGGTCCCAACTATGTCATTTAGCTTATGTGTCAGTAGCAAGCCCAGCATCTACATTTTTCAGACTGCTTTTTTTCCACAGAACAAGATCTGCAATGTGTGCAGGTTGGAGTGAAAGCCGGAATTATTTCCCTTGGGAATCATTAAAGACAAATCATTAAAGACAAATCCGATATCTGATTATACACATAATAATAGTGGCAAGAATTGCACTAGCACAGGCTTGGAAAATGTCTAACATTCCATCTGATGAAGTTATAATTTGTAAAATCCTGGATTGTGCAGAGATGGATAGATTCACAATGAAATTAAATGATAAAGAAGACTCAGAATATTACTCAATTTGGAACATTTGGTATCAATGGGTAGACAGTAAAACTTGAAAAATATAGATTAAAAGAGGAAATAAAATTGGCATATTGGTATATAGCTAGGACCAATGAGAAACTGTTGAAATCAAGAAATTGCCAGAAAACTGAGATCTATGTAAATATTCATATTTAATTTATAACATATATGTAGTTATACTTATATTGTATACTGAAAAATATATAACATTTCTTCTCTTATGGCTATGGAATAGAGAGCACAATACATAGACTATAATTATGTAGATTTATCTCTGATTTCTCTCTCTCTCTCTCTCTCTCTCTCTATATATATATATATATATACAACAAAGAACAACAATCCACATACAAATACCCTAGAACCTCAGAAAACAAATATATATATATATATATATATATATATATATATATATATATATATATATATATATATATATTTCATTACTCTGAAAAGCACAGAGCCGGAGACAGAAGCCTGAAGATGATGAATGAGACTTCATCGAAACGTTGCCTAGATACTTGAATCTACGCGGAGAAACCCGAACAACCAAGATCCACATATAAATACCAGAGAACCTCAGAAAACATATATATATATATATATATATATATATATATATATATATATATATATATATATATATATATATATATATATATATATGGATCTTTGGTTGTTGGTTTTCTCCGCGTAGTTCAAGTATCTAGGCACGTTGATGAATCTCATCATCATCTTCAGGCTTCTGTCTCTGGCTCTGTGCTTCTCAGAGTAATGGAGATTGCAGCTGCTTCCTCCTTTTAACTGCCAGTGGGGATGGGACTTGATTGGGTGGGGGCTTGGCTGTGTTCTGATTGGGTGGGGGTGTGTTCTCATTGGTAGGGGTTTGGCTGTGTTCTGATTGGTTGGGGGTTAGCCGTGTTCTGATTGGTTGGAGGCGTGTTCTGTTCAGGTGGGGGCTTGGTTGTGCTCAGGTTAGTCTTAGTTGCTGGGGATTTGAGCTGGAGAGTTGTGATCTTGCTGTTTGGCTTCTAGTTCGTGGTCCTGCTGCATCTTCATAGTGGGTGTCGGTTTGCTTCATGTATGGCTCAGAGGGGTTTGAAGTGGGTAGTGATGCAGCTGCAGTGCAGCTTCTGGTCCATGGTCGTTTCTCATTTTCTGAATGGGTGGGAGTCTGTTTTCTACATGGAAGTGTGGTGGTGGCATCTTGTGTGGCTCTCATGGGTGTGGGTCCGGTGTCCTTCTTCATGTTAGGTACTCGTCTGTTCATGAGGGAGGGTTTCCAAATGGCTGGAAGGCGGGAGGTGTCATCTCGTTTGTTCATGCTGTGTGGGCGTTTTTCTATCTCTATGGCTTCTCTGATTATTCTGCTGTTGAAGTGTTCGGTTTTGGCGATAGTTCTGGTATTTTTAAAATCAATTTCATGTCCTGTGGCTTTGAGGTGTTGGACCAGGGAAGAAGTCGTTTCTTCTTTTTTGATTGAGTTCTTATGTTCTTCAATGCGTGCACTTATTCTTCTGTTAGTTTGTCCAATGTATGTGGTAGGGCAGGCAGTGCAGGGGATTTCGTATACTCCTTGGTTTTCTAATTCGATTTTGTCTTTGGGGTTTCTTAGGATGGTGGATATTTTTCTGTTTGTGCAGAATGCTGTTTTGATGTTGTGTTTTTGGAGGATCTTGCTGATTTTGTCTGTAGTGCCTTTTATATATGGGAGGAGGGCTTTGCCGTTTTCTTGTTCTCTGTCTTGGATTTTGGTTGGGGTTTCTTTTTGGATTAGGTGGGTAATCTTCTTTCTTTGGAATCCATTGGCTGTAAGTACGTTGGTGAGAGTGTGTAGTTCGGTTTTTGGTGTTGTTCATCGGCTAAGCATTTTGTTCTGGAGATGAGTGTCTTGGCTACGGAATTGATCTGTGCTGGGTGGTGGTGTGAGAGTGCATGTAGATAGCGGTTAGTATGTGTTTTCTTCTGGTAGATGGTGTGTCCTAGGGAGCCATTGGATCTTTTGTATACCAAGACATCTAGGAAGGGAAGTTGATTGTTGGCTTCTGTTTCCATGGTGAATTGTATTTTGGGGTGTAGGCTGTTGAGGTATGTGAGGAAGTTGTTCAGTTTTTCTTTCCCGTGTGGCCAGATTATGAAGGTGTCATCTACGTATCTGAGCCAGAGTTTGGGTTTGTGGTCGTATTTTTCTAGAGCTTGTGTTTCAAAGTGTTCCATGTAGAGGTTTGCGATGACAGGTGAGAGGGGTGATCCCATGGGTGCTCCTTCTATTTGTTTGTATTTTTGTCCATTGTAGGTAAAGTAAGTATTGGATAGGCAGTGGTTGGTTAGATCACCCCCACCCAATCAGAACACAGCCAAGCCACCACCCAATCAAGTCCCACCCCCACTGGCAGTTAAAAGGAGGAAGCAGCTGCAATCTCCATTACTCTGAGAAGCACAGAGCCGGAGACAGAAGCCTGAAGATGATGAATGAGACTTCATCGAAACGTTGCCTAGATACTTCGAATCTTACGCGGGAGAAAACCCGAACAACCAAAGATCCACATACAAATACCCGCGAGAACCTCAGAAAACAAATATATATATACACTTAGTGTTAATATGACTTTTTTCTCTTTTGAACCAATGACCTACATACATGAATCACTTTTTATCAATATTATTAAGGCACTGTGAATTAGTATTACCAATACTATGAATAATTGTCAAGTACTATTGTACTGTCAAAAAACGATGCTGAAAGGTATTGACACATCTTCTATTATAATTTTTTTTGTAATTTTTTAATATTTTGAATTTTAGTAAACTTTCTAATATTTTGAATTTCAATAAAGTGGTTTTTTTTAATTTTTTAAAAAAGATCTGCAATGTGATAACATTTTCATTCTTGGTGGCCCTTCTACTATTTTCTAAAGCCTCAAACAACCTAAAAGCCTTTAAAAAAGTTCTTGACTACCAACAAAATGCTATGATAATTAGGAGGAAGAGGATGATCATGATGAGGATGAGGAACTGAAAAATCACCCAGGTCAAAGAGAAGGAAAAAATAAAATAGAAGATTCCCCTCATCTTCACCATTTAAAGGAGATATATTCCTTTATCATCCACCTTGGGAAGCACATCCATTACTAACCCTTTAATTAAATGTTAGTGAGAATATAAATGGACCATTTCATTTCCCATCCTTTGTTTGCTTAAGCTAGTTTAGTTTAGCTTGGGCAAAATCATTCCATTATTACTATTGTTGTTGTTTTACTAAAAATCACTAACTAGAGCAGCTCCTTATTGCCATTCAGGTCAAATAGACTAAAGCTGAGAAATCCAGTCAAGGTTGTTATTTCAGAGGAACTTACTATGTCTTGTAGTTTAATTTTTTTCCTTAATTATTGTAATCAGAGCAGTAACTTTTAAACTCTTTAAATCAAATCAAGTTTGTATTGAAGACTGGGGTTACATTCACAGTAACTGAACCCTGCTAATCTCTTTGGTAATCTTGGATCATAGTGTTATTTATCAAAACAACAATATATGAGACAAAAGGGACATTTATGTAGAATTTTATGTTGATTCCAAACTGACAAGCATTTGAAAAGCATTGTCGGTTTCATCAATTAAGATTTTTAAAATAGGGGGTTTTTTTGGCAATGAATTTGTTCCTTTCTTTTAGGAAGGGGTCTCCAGAAAGAATCTGAGATCTAATCAAATAATAAAGCTGTATAATTTGTTTCTAAGCATTGATGGATTCTAATGTCAAAAATCAAAGATGCATGAGCTAATAATTAAGAGTTGACAATGGCATATAAAATTCAGTCACACAACAGTGAATTTTGATTAAGAAAAGAGGAGGAGGAGGAGGAGGAGGAGGAGGAGGAGGAGGAGGAGGAGGAGGAGGAGGAGGAGGAGGAGGAGGAGGAGGAGGAGGAGGAGGAGGAGGAGGAATTATTTTCCAATTTCACTGTGAGGAAAAGTCACATAGCTGTCAAGATGCTCTTGCTTTAGTTATAATGATTTTATGCATGTTGTGTGAATGCCTTTGAGTCATTGATTTCTGGCAACTCCTTGGCCAAGTCTCTGAAATTTTTTGGCAAGATTTTAAGGTTGTTTGCCATTGCCTGCTTCCTAGGGGTGACAGGGGTACAATCTCCTGGTTTCTAGCCTAATGCCTTAACCCAGAGGTGTCAAACTCATGGTGTCACATTGTCATTACCAATTTTCCTTTCACTAAAATGGGGGTGAGCGTGGGCAGTGTGTGATGTATCCAGCCCACGATCCATAACTTTGATGCCCCTGACTTAATCATTACATTGAACTGGCTCTATAATGATGTAGTAAATCTGTCTGTATTCCTTCAAGATTCAGGTTGGAACTCATGGGCTACCTACTGCTCTTGATAAATGAAAGCACCAGCCTGAGGATGGCGAGTGGGACCTCACCGAAATGTCACCAAGATACTCTTAATCTTACACGGGAAAAGACCCAAACACATCTAGACACACACACACACACACACACACACACACACACACACACACATTCTTAAGTTTTTGCAGGTATTTATATGTATGATATTCAGCTTTGTTCAGGTATTTTTGCACATCATTATAGTTGTGCTTTTAAAGTTGTAGCAATGTTTTGGCAGAATCTCATCTGCCATCATCAGGCTTCTGTATTGTGTCAAACAAAAAAAATCAAACAAAAAAGTCTCCACACCATAAGCCAGGCAAACACCTGGGCACAAACAAACTTCCCCTGATACCTCCAGCTCAAACACACCCCAACCAGGCACCCAGATAAAACCTAGCTTCCTAATAAATGATAGCCGTCCGTTTACTTGGAGCCAAGCTGCACTAAAAGCCTCCAACACAGGAAACACAATGTTGCCAGCCAAACAAGACAAAAAAAGCTACAAAACAGACAGAAGATATTAGAAACACCAATCAAGCAAACACAGCAAACTCCAGACCAAGACTCCCAACCAATCAGGATGAAGAAAAAAACCATTCTGGCACAACAGTAGGCTAGCCCCAAATTTAAAACAGAAATGGCTGTGAAAGTCTGACTCACAGATGAACACAATATAGAAGCCTGATGATGGCAGATGAGATTCTGCCAAAACATTGCTACAACTTTAAAAGCACAACTATAATAATGTGGGAAAATACCCGAACAAAGCTGAATACCATATATATGTACGTAATTTATTATGTAAATTATGTATCTAAACTATGTCAGAATCTCATCAGAACTGCAATAATTTGAGGAGGGAAAGATAGACCCCAGATGTATTTCCTTGTATTTGATGTTAATCCTGCCTGGATAACAATGGAAGAAAATTGTCCTCTTTACTCACTCACCTTCAAAGAAAACACTCATCAGATTAGTTTAAATTCCTACTAAGTACAGAGGAATGAAATTACAACAGATCCCACCAGAGGATACACTTTCTTTATCAAACAGCCTGGACCTTGTCTCAATGTCGTTGGTAAAATCATATATCATTTCTCTTCTGATTCCAAACAGGCTGAAATCTTCTACCTTAAACATGTCAAAACACCTTGAAGGTCAGAAATATAAATGGATTGCAGAACCCATTTTCCTGACTGAAATTTGCACAGCGTAAAGAAAGCCTTTTCCATTAGACTTCCCTTTGAGTAACCGCATTAGCCTTGCCCAAATTATCCAGTTCTTTATAAGTTAAGTAATGTGCGGCAACGTTTAATGTGTTCAAAATGCTCACTAATCACTGCAGCTGTACTTTTCCTCACTGGGAATTATGTAATATTGTTATTTTTCTGAGTTAATTTTACGGATCTTTAAAAATCACTCTAGAGGAATTTTATAAGTTAATTTTAAAACTTTTAAATTTTTTTTTCAAAAGTCACCATGTTCTTCAAGAAACAAAGTGATGATATTAGCAGTGAAGATGTTATGGTTAAGTTGCAGTGTCCTCTGTTTTCAACATTTTTCCCTTGCTTGAAAATGATAGGGAGGGCAGAGCGGGCGTCGCGATACAGCATGCGATCTTGGAAGTCTGAGATCACTGCCAATATTTTTGCTCCTGGACGGTCCAATCGGATCTAAACTGTCCCGAAGAGATGGTGAAAGTGAAGAACGCATCCCGTCGACCCCAGGGATACCGCAAAGTCCCTGGTAGATACAGGAGAAGCTCTTTTTGCCAGCGGCAAAGAGGCAGCCATTAAAGCTGCTGAAGTTGGGACTTTTCCGAAACGAAAGAGAACGGAAAGAGAGAGTGTGCCGGTTTGGTGAGAACTTTTTCTTTATTTTAAGATTTGAAAGGACACCCTAAGGAAAAGAAAGAATCGGTAAAAGTTTTGACAGAAATGATTAACCGGCGATTTTAAACAGGAATGTCAAAGTAATTTTTTTTTTTCCTCATTGCTGGATTTTCTACACATGATGTTATATTTTGAAACTGGACTGGTTTTTTTCTCTTCTTTCATCTATTCTTTTTCCCCTTTTTGATTTTATAATATTTTAGGCTAGAGACTCCCTTTTAGTTATTTTTTTAAATATCTTTTTCTTTTTTTAATTAATTCTTATTATATTTTGCTTGGAAAAGGAGGGGTGAAGTCAAAGCAAAAGAAACTTTGTAACACTGCCAACTAGAGGCTTGGAAATATTCTATTTCTCTTTCTCTGAGAAAGAACTGAGACTTCTTTTCAAGGACATTGCTATTTGATAAAATAGAGGGAAGAGCATGGGAGAATATTATTGCAGGTGCTCTTCTGGGTTTCTATCAACAGCTGGAATCTGGCGTTGAAGCTAATAGGAAAAGAAAAGGTGATAAGTCTCTGGAGAAGAGAGTTATAACAAGAGCCTTGGATAATTAAACAAAGTGCAGTGTGCTCTTTTTATTTTTTTCTAAGCTGTGCTACCCCTCCTCATCAGTTTACTTTTTGTAATAGCTATTTGGATTTTTGGCTCTTTGGAACTTGTCTTTGTTTTTTTTTCTTGTCTTTGGAAGTTAAATTTCTACGCTTGCTTTTTATTTTAAAGGAAAAGCTTTAGTATAAATGATTCCCTTCCTTTTCTTTTTAAGGGAGTAGCCTTTTTTCTGATATCTTTGTCTTTCCATCTACCTTCCATATTGGTTTTGTTGTTGTTGTTGTTGTTGTTGTTGTTTATCTTTCTGGACTTCTTCTTTTTTTTCTTATGCATCCTTTTATATTTGAGACCTCTTAATTGGATTAAGGTGTTGAAGAACCTGAAGAATTTTTCCTTTCTTTTTTTTAGCTTTTTATTCTTCACTTTTCCGCCTTTTTAAGGATTTTATAACTTTTTCTTTTTTGTGTGTGTTTATAGTCTTTCCCTTCATTTTTGAATTTTTACTGTTATCTAACCAATCGATTGGATTAAGGTATACAAGAATCTGAAGATTTTTTTTTATTTTTTAATTATTATTACTTTTTGGATTCTTTTTTCCTACTATTTTTATTTGGAACTGCAATTGGTTATTTCATAATTGGATTAAGGTCTAGAAGAACCTGAAGATTTTGAATTGCTTGAAATGAGTAGGAAATTAACAGCTCCTGGTTCCTCAACTTCTACTTCTTCCTCTCCACCATCTGGAGGACAACGTTCAATGCAGACAATGTTAAGGCAAGAAAAAGAACAAGAAAACGTAACCCTGCAGATGATTATGCAAGGAATTCAAAATATTCAAAGAAGATCAGAGAATACTGAAAAGAGAATAAAGAACATTGAACAAAGAACAGGGAAAACCGATGAAAAAGTGGAGAACATCCAACAAATGATGATGAAGCATGATGAGAGACTCCAAAAAATTGAAGAAGAAGATAAACAAAGAGACAAGAAGATTGGAGATATTGATAACAGATTAACTGTGGTTGAACAACATAAAAGTGGTATGCTGAGATGGGAGATGGACAGATCAGAATTTTATCTTAGATTCCAAAACATAGAGGAAGAAAAAGGACAAAATCTAGCTGAGATAATGATAGAAATATTGGCTGAAGCTTTGGAAATAACTGAAGAGAAGATGATGGATGGAATAGATGAGGTCTATCGAGTCTTCACAAGATATGCAATGAGAAATAGCTTACCAAGAGAAGTTCACATCAGATTTACAAAGAAAGCCATTAAAACGCAAATATTTCAAGTGGCAAGAGAGAAAACATTGAAATACAAAGACAAGGAGATTGTGGTCTTGAAACAAGTACCCAAAAGAGTGAGAGAATGAGAAGAGAATACCGATTCTTGACCAAATTGCTACCAAAAAAAGAGGTGAATTATAGATGGCTGATTCCAGAAGGTTTAATGTTCACATGGCAAGAACAGAGATATAGAATTGACTCAATTGAGAAAGCTGAATCATTTTACACAGAATTTTTCAGAGGGAAAGAGTAAGAGGCAGAAAAAGAAATTTCACTAATTGAATTCCAAGAGGACTGCCAAATGACGACTGAAAAAGAAGAAGGTGCAGTAGGTAGAAAGGAGGAAGCCAAAGAACAACATGAATCAAAATCCACGAGAGCTGTCAAACCTAACTACAAAATATAACCATGGAAGAGAAAAAATTGATTACAATTAATATAAATGGACTTAATTCAGCCGTTAAAAGGAAAACCTTCCATAAATTAGAGAAATTAAAATCTGATATAATCTGCCTACAAGAAGTACATATTAAAAAGCAATATGAACAATTGTTGATACAGCCAAAATTAGGGAAAATATTTACTTCCTTGACACAATGCAAGAAAAGAGGAGCGGTTTTATATATTAAAGAGACCATCCCAGCGAAACTGATTTATACTGATGATGACAGAAGAATACTAATGGTGGAAATAATGGACAATAATACAAAAACACTCCTGATTGCAATCTATGCCTCAAATGACAATCAAGAAGAATTTTATAAAAAATTACATATGAAAATAATTGAACGGGACTATGCTAATATAGTTATGATGGGAGATTTTAATGGAATTGTAGACAATAAACTGGACTATACAGCACAGAAAACAATAAAGCAAAACAGAAAGACTCTCCCTAAATCTTTTTTTTAATGGTAGATGAAATAAACTTAAAAGATACACAGAGAGAAAGAAATGCTAAAACTAAACAATACACCTTCTACTCAAATAGACATTTATCATGGTCCAGAATAGATATGATATGGATGTCAACAGAATTGTTAACTAATATTCAAGAAATAAATATTGAAACAAGTATTTGGTCAGATCACAATCCAATGACAATTAAATGGAAAGGACAAAAAAGAAGATCTAGATGGATGTTAAATAATACTATTTTAAAGGAAAAAGACTTCACACAGTGCATGGAGAAAGAACTGGCTTTCTTCTTTAGAGAAAACCAAAAAGAAGATACATCAATTCAGAATGTATGGGATACAATGAAGGCATATGTTAGAGGCTTGTAATAGACTATACAAGGAAAAGAAATACCATGAAAAGATTAGCCTCTAAGGCATTAGAGGATGAGTATAAAGGACTTGAAAAAGAGCTACAGAAAATGCCACAGAAAAAGGACATTAAGTTAAAAATGGATATAACCAAACCTAAAATGGGTCTAATAAAAAAAGAAGAATTAGCACAGAAAACTAGAGTGCTAAACAGAACTACTTTGAAGATGCAAATAAACCAGGTAGATGGTTAGCATATAAATTGAGAAAGGAGAAAGAATCAAGGAAAATATTGCAATTAATAGATGACCAAGGCCAAGTTTGCTATGGTAGTAAAGAGAAGAAGGAAATCATTCAAGACTATTATGGGAAACTATACACACAAGAGAATATTGATGAGGAAAGAGTTAAGAAGTACTTACAGAATGCTAATTTACCCCAGATACCTAAAGAGATTGAAACAATGTTAGAAAGCAATATAACGATGATGGAGTTAACTGAAGGACTCAAGAAGCAAAATAATGGAAAGGCACCAGGCCCAGATGGACTTCCGGCAGAATTTTACAAAACATTACAAGAATCATTGAATCTTCCATTGCTAGACGTTATGAATGAAGTTATGTTAAAGAAGAGGATAGCTAAATCATGGTCAGAAGCTTATATTACACTTGTTCCAAAAGAGGAGGCCGATCCATTACAAATCAAGAACTATAGACCTATTTCCCTACTAAATGCAGATTATAAAATTTTTGCTTCAATATTGGCAGAAAGACTTAAAAAATACTTAAATAATTTTATTCATCCTGATCAAAATGGATTTCTGCCAAAGAGACAAATTAAAGACAATATGATTAAAGACAATCACAATATGGCAAGGTAAGAAAGCGAGAATAAAGTTAAAACTTTTGCAAGGGTGAACTTAAATCTATACAAAACCTAGAGGAACAAGGTATAAAGATGAATTGGTTTTCATATGTGCAAATACATTCAAGGTATGATAAAGATTCTAAAGCAGGTTTCTATGATAAACTGACTGACTTAGATGAGATTTTGACAGGTACTGGTGAAAAGGTGATTAAAAAATTGTATGGATATTTATTAGAAATTAAACTAGAAGAAGAAAAAGTTAAAGAAACTATGATTGCTTGGGGGAAGAATTTTGGATATGGGATTGATCTAAAGAAATGGCAAAAATTGTGCTCTCAAAATTATAAAATGACAATGTCAACAGCATAAAAAGAAAATTTGTATAAGGTGTTTTACAGGTGGCACTTTCCCCCGACAAGAATAGCAAGAATGTTCAAGAATAAATTCGAAAAATGTTGGAAATGTTATCAGACACCTGGCTCATATTACCATATGTGGTGGACTTGTGCGGATGCTAAAAAATACTGGACTAAAATCCACATGTGGTTGGAAAAAATGACATAAAAACATATAGATTTAAAACTAGATATACCTTTATTGGGAATTTTACCTGAAACATATAGTAGAGACTTGAAATACCTGATTGTAAATGTATTAACAGCGGCTAGGATTTTATTTGCTAAAAACTGGAAAAATGAGAAAACACCATCACAGGAGGAAATCATTAAGAAAATATTGGAATGTGCTGAAATGAGTAGATTGACATTTGAAATTAGAGAACAAAATGATAAACTATTTTATAAAATTTGGGATCTATTCTATCAATGGTTAGACAATAAAATATAGTAATGAAATATGTAGACTTTTAGAAAATAATAAATATATAAAGATGTATTCTTTTCTTATTATATCTACAAAATGATTCTAGGATAGATTTGGGATGATAATATGAACTGTCATAAAACAAATTAAGTAAAATATGATTATTTCATAAAACATGAATGAATAAAAGTATAGTCAAATGATTGATTAATAATGATATTAATGTATTTAATATTTGATTGAAAATACGAGATTATATACAATGTAATTGTAATTGAAGACTACAAAATGGAAGCACAAAACAATTTGTAAACCAACTGGCACGCTGTATGTATATATATGGAAGATGGCTTGATGTTTTTATGTTTTGTTTGTTTATGTTTGTTTTAAAAACCAATACAAATTTAATAAAAAAAAAGAAAATGATAGGAACACATACCCACCCAAATATACATACTCCAATATCTCTGAAAGCCTCAGCAAATGCTACAAAGCAGGAGTAGAGAGTGTGTTGCTATAAAACCATGGGATGAGAGAGAGTTATTATTCAACACTCAGGATATTAAATATAATATACTATACACACTCTCCTATCGTTATACAAATGTGCTCTCAAATTCAGCTTACTGTCATTTATTCACACACTCACAGCTCTGGAAAATTGCCACACTTAATCCCAAATCAACTGAATATTGAGCCACAAGTGTTCTTTAAAACACACAGAGACACAGTGAATTTAAAATAACAGCAAATTTTTCCTGATATATATATATTTGCTCTCTCATCCATATTTATCCAGCATCCACAGGTAAACTGCCAGGCATTAGCCAGAGGGACGGAAGCTACTAAGTCTGGGATTCAAAATGACTCAAAGGCTGGGCAATCTTCAGGACCTGTTTTTATTCCCTAGAGTTGGTGGGGAGGACTCCCCATGCAGGCACAAATCCTTTGTTTGTAGATTTGGGGAGGGGCTTCCCATGTGCTTGGACCCAACTTTTGTTCTTTTGTTTCCTTAATGACTTGGTTCCTTTCCCTGAGGGAACTTTTCCTGGCTTTTACCCACCCTGTTTACATGCCTTCACTACTACTGAATATGGTGGCTTTGGCCCAGTCTCTCACACTGTACTATACCAGGGGTCACCAACCTTTTGGATCTCAGGGACCACCAAACTCATAGTTTTAAATCCCACGGACCAGAGACCCTGGGAAAATCCCAAAATTCTGCAGGAAAATTCCCCACCTCGTTTTCCTTCTGATCGATCATTCTTTATTTGGGACCGCAGGAT
This sequence comes from Pseudonaja textilis, assembly GCF_049901715.1. Classification (NCBI taxonomy): domain Eukaryota; kingdom Metazoa; phylum Chordata; class Lepidosauria; order Squamata; family Elapidae; genus Pseudonaja; species Pseudonaja textilis. The sequence continues at coordinate 175,346,912 of NC_141990.1, forward strand.
ACTGTCTCCAGCTCCATTCTCGGGGTGGGGCGGGGGAGGGAGAGACTTTTGGCTTCATGCAAGGAAAGCAGCAGAAGCAGCAGAAGTCTTTCTTTCTCTCTCCCAAACTCCACCAGAAATAAGTCTTTGCCGGCGCAGCCTCTTGGATCAGTATGCCTTGCAGGGTCCCAAAAACTCATTTCTGGTGGAGTTTGGGGAAGAGAAAAAAAGACTTTTGCTGCTTTCCTTGCATGCAGCCAAAAGCAGAAGAAGCAAGAAGTGGAAAGAAGCAGCCCAGTGGCCAGGTGAGGTGCGTGGGGTGAGTGGAGCAAGTTCCCCCCTTCGCCCCTTTCCCCCTTCCCTCACTACCTCGTGTTGTTCACAATGCAAGTTACGCAAGCCTTGTGTTTCCGTGCAGCCTGGATTAATTGCTTTGGGGGGTGCTTTGGGGGTGACATTTCTCTGCGGACCAGAGAAATGTCAGTAGAAGCTTATATGAAGGGAAAGACTCCTTTGCTCCAATGGAATAGGAAAGAAAAGACTACTCATCAAGGAGAAATCTCACGTGCTCATGGACAGCAGCAGTGATGAGAGATGCATGACAAGAAGATAAGCTCTCATTCAGCTTTTACATATCTAGCTAAAACAGTTCTGTTGAGGAAACTAAGAGAGAACTGATATGATTTATTTGTTTTCTAGGATAAAGACATCCCATTCTTTAGATCTTCCATCATAGAAATTGGCTCTAGCCTCATTGCTATCTTAATTGTCTTGCTCTGTACCTATCATTATCACTGTGGAAGAGATATCCAGGAATAACACAAGGCTCTGCCTGGAGGTCCTCAGAACTGGATACAGCACCATCTCAAAGTAAATTGAGGAATTGGAGACCCAAAGGTTATATAAGGCAATTGAAAACCTTGAACTGGGGCCTTAGTAGAAATTTCTGGAATGTAACACAAGAGGGAAAATGATTACATATCTATTTATTAATAATTTGATTGCTAGAAGTTAAATGGAATGTGAGCTTAGACCTGCAACTTTGCTTCCTATTTAAGGCACCTTGCCCCCAAAATTATGTTCTCTACTTGAAGGCATTGATAATAAACTATATGGCAAAGGAGTGTTGATAACCTGTCTGCTTGGAGAACTGAAAATACCATTTCTGGATTTGAAATATCACTTGGACCATCAGGTATTTCCCTGGGTATTGGAAACTTAACTTGCTCTCAGTTCTGGACATCTTCAGATTTCTAACCATTATTTTCCCTGTCTGCCTATTTGTCTTCATAATGCCCTCATACGCTGCAAGAGTCAGTGATGGGAGCATATGGAATCTGGAAAGCCTGACTCCTTTCTGCAGGGATTTCTTAATGCATCTATGAGAATCCTATTTGCAATGGCAAGAACTTTGGATTCCACCTCCACTAGCTCCCTTGTGTCTGCTCCTTGCATAAGAATATTAAAAGGCCATTTTTTGAAGTGAGGTTTGGGTGGGACAATACAGAACTGTACTCTGCATGAGCACCAGAGTTGGGCTTCTGGATTTCTGGTGTTGTTTGAGACATCTTATCTCTAATGAGAATAGAGAGGAAGGTAGGTAGATGAATACTGTGAATGAAAGAGAGCTTGGTGAGATGACTGCAGACCTCAAAAGTCACCTGGGCTGATTGTGAGCTGTGCTAGATGACAGACTTTTCTGGTGGATGGGTGGGATCATGGGCAACGGGGAGACCATCTTTGGCACAGAATATAGTGTTATCAGCATGTTGATGGTACCTAGCTATATGTTACATTCCCAGGCTAAAGAGATAGAAAAAGTGCTGACCTAGTACCTGAAGACCAATAAGTTTGGATGAAGAATACATTCAGTCTGAATCCCTCCAAAACATATTTTTAGTTTGTAGCAGGGGTGGGCTGCTATCAATTTGGCTCAGAACTGGTAGCTCCAAGGAGCAGCTGACACTGAACCAGTTCACTGCGACTATCTTCTAGTAGTCTGTTTGGCCCACCTGCCTTCCTGGGCTCTAACCTGTCCTTTATTCTCTGTTTTGTCCTCCTCAGTTGCTTTGCACAGCACAGCTGAGTGCCGCTCATCAGCTGGAGCAGGTGAATGCTTGCCGGACCTGGTAATTTGTAAGTAATGTGCACATGCGTGTAGTGCGCACACACATGCAGTGTGCATTTGGCATGCATGCATGCAAAGTGAACCAGCTGTTATGCCAGTAGGATCCCACCCTTGGTTTGTAGGCCAAGCAATTCCAGAAAAGCACCATGTTTGACTCCTCCATTCACAAATTGTTCATAATTTAGAAAACCTTCTGGAGTTACGGATGCTACTCAAAAATCAGGAGGAATTTTACAAAGCTACATCTTAACTGCCAATCATTGCTGGATTGGGAAGTCCTACTCACAGTCACTTATGCCATGGTCACTTTGTGATTGGTTACTGGAACCAGCTGGAAGTTGATTCATGGCAACTGGATTTCTTTTCTTAGAAGCTACTTGGATAAGCAGTGAAATGTTTCAAAACATAAAAAATGACCAATTGCCATGACTCAACTTCCAAACAACTCTATCTGGATGACTCAAAATCTTAATTGACATATTGGTTACTGGAACTTGCTCTACTTGGAGTTGTACCCTTGGAAATCCAGATGCAACTGGTGGCTAAAATGCAGCAATCTGGTCATGATGGGTATATCTCAATATACCCAGATGATCCTATTGCTTCAAGAGATGCATTAATTCTAGTTGGCTTCTGGGTCTGATTCGAAACTCTGCTGATCAGATCTAAAACTCTACATGTCTTCAGATTGGATTATCTGAGGAAGCACCTTCTCCAATGCTGTTTTGTCTGTCAGATCACATTTTATAGAACCAATTCCCTTCAGGTCTTCTCTACAGAAGAATGATATTCAATGGGATCATTGCAGTGGGCATTGTTGATTGCCAGCTGCATTCTCTGGAACTCTCTTCCCATATAGATTCTGTCTGCTCCTCCTTTGTGTGTTTCAAGAAAGCAATAGAGACCTGGTTATTTTACCAAGCATAGGAGGAGGGCATGTTGCAATTTAAAATGTAAATTTGGCAGGTGCATGTTTTTGCTCATGGGAGTGTGCATATAATTTTGACATTGTATTTGATTTCACTTGGGGTGGGCTGTAGTGGCTGCTTAGAGAAGTTTCTGATTGTTAGCTGCCAGAGCCTTCAAAAATAGGCAGCATAGAAATAAAGTATGTAAATAAACAACAGAAACTTTGGTCTGTAATCAAGCACATTGCTTGGGGCCATATGTACTAGCTATCCATTATTATCTGTCCATTCCTAAGTTTATTCAATTGCTTGTTCTTTCAGCTGTCATAGCATTCAAGTCAATGTTTCATGCAGTAAAGAAAAAAGGGGGGTTTTTTTTAGTTATTTTGCATGTGCCAGCTGTCTTAGCAATAGCTTGTGATTAGGCAGTAGTGTTAATAAATCTGGTTCTTTGTTATATCTGGCAAATATTGCATTAATGGACACTTTTTACAGGGAAAAAAAGGAACTATTCTCTTTGATGGAGGTTTGAGCTGTAACAATCCTTTCTGAGAGCTAGCTAGAATTGCCAATGTGAATAAATTCAGAATGACAGTCATTTCCAAATTTCCACTTCAGCATTTGTGGTATGATTAAAGGCTTGTGCTGCTAGAACTAGAAAGTTTGTGGTTAATATGACTTTGTCAAGGCCATTAAAAAAAGACAAAAAATTGACCCAGGCCTAGTCTTTGAATCTATATCTCAGGCACAAATCAAGCACTGGCAAACTCCCCGCTTTAGCAGTTAGCAGACAAAGGCAGAGATATTTTTAAAGATGTGATCCAAAGTAAAAAGCCTGAAGGCAAATTATTCAAGGAAATACAGCAACAACAATTGCACTTAGACTTACATACAGCTTTATAGTGCTTTACAGCCCTCTCTAAGTGGTTTACAGAGTTAGCATATTGCCCCCAACAACCTTGGCCAACATTTTACTGACCTTTGAAATAGGGAAGGTTGAGTCAACCTTGATCTGGTCAGGATTGAACTCCTGGCAGTGAGCAGAGTCAGCTTGCGAAACTGCATTCTAACCATTGCGCCACCACAGCTCTTGATACCTTCAGCTTTCAAAATGAGATAATATTTTTGCTCCATACTCTAAAAGTTCTCTTTTCCCAGACAGAAGGATTGTATGATGAACCATAAAAAATGACAGATTATGCAGCTAGATACCTATTGATAGAACTTTATGTGCTTCTAAACTAAATTGAGGGACTTTATCCATCAATGTGCAGAAAATGTAAATGAAAGTAGATAGTGAATTGTGGAGAACCTGACTGCATTTTAGCAAAGCACTGTAGATAACAAAAACTAAAAGCTAGGAAAATATAGATATTGTTCGAGCTACATGCATAGCTTTTATCATAATTCCACATGCGACCAACTATGTGAACATCTTCCATTTTTCATCTAAGCAAGGAATATATGCATTACCCAACAAAGGCACACATTACTTCAAAGAGACTGTCTGCTTAAGTACCTTGTCCAATGAACCAAGACAGAAATAAAAGCATAACCAAGCTAAACAAATCTATTCAAAAGAAGCTAAGCCATAGTCACCTTAATATCACATTATCAGCACATTAAAAAAATCCACTCCAGAATTCCATCAACATCTTGACCTCGGTGCCAGTGGGAAGAGTTAAGTCTCTACGGCATTTTGGAGAGCCAACTGGGTAGGAGTTATCCATATCTCAAACGGGAAAAGCTGTTCCACAAGACAGGCACTGTGATTAAAAAAAAAATCATTCTTGGTGCCTACCAGGTGCCACTCGGTGTATTGTGGTCTGCCCAATATTCTGCATGCCACTGCTTTCTGACCAGCAGAACCTTCCAAGGGAGCAGAAACCCTTCACAGTCAGCTCCATTGTAATTATTCAGCTGGAAAGGGACTAAGATATGAGTATTTATGAGCAATACCTTCTGCTCTAGTAATGGGTACAACTGGTATGATATAATTCGGCAAAGGCCTTCCTGTAACAGCTGCTGCTTATTTCTCAAGCAGGAGCCAAGAGTACAGTACCAGATTGTGCACCAATTCTGCCTGTCTGCTACCCTACCCAGTTAATGAATGGAAAATCACTAGATATAGAGAAGCCTAAAATTCACTCTCATTCAGTCTTGCCATGAACAAGTCAAAGCCAGTTTTACCCCATAGAGATTCACAGTCTGTAGATACTGAGAAATTGCCTCAATAGTATCACTTGGACAGTCCAGTCAAAGAACTATACAGTATAAGAATCAACAGCAAATTGACAATATTTTACCCCAGATCATCCATTTAGATAGGTTAAATGCAAGCTAATAAGTAATCATGAAAATTGCATTTCATTAAATGTAGTCTGAGTTCACTTAAATTAAATTTAAACAAGTTTATTTTTGTTTTGGCTACAGTCAATTTATGAAGTGCAATCTTCACCAGCATCTCACTTTAGGGAAAAGTTCAATCCTTGGCTTAAAGTTAATCTGGTGTCCCTAATTTATATGCACATGTTCAGGTTTTAGATATGTGCACAATCCTGCATATTCTTTATTGAACTCTCTTGATTTGGAGGGGTGAAGGGGGGGCCTGAAGTCCTCTGAACATTCTTCAGAGGCTGCTTCCCTTGTGGAATTAGGGAGGTATTTCTTTAAAATCATGTCTTTTAAGTCTCCTGATATGCTTCAGAACAGCTCTAAAGGATGGGAGCAGGAACCCGTGCAATAACAGAGCAATAGTGAGTGTAGCTTCAAAAAGATGGGAAATTGGAGGGAAAAAAATTTCATCCTCCTTTCTACCTGTGGAGACTTTTCTGCAAATGGAAGAATCTGTCAGTTTGATGCCTGCAAAGAAAGAGAGAGAGACAGAGAGATGTAACTGAAAATTGGTCATATGACCTATAGCAGTATTAAATTAAAAGACATCAGGTTAACTCTATCCTAGTTCTAGTAGTTTATCATTTCCAAAAGCAGATATCCTCCATGGTTAACATGGCTATCAGATAAAAGTTGTAAAGCAAATGATTCATGACACCCCCACACACCTTGTGCACTTCAAATTTGTATAGCAGAGGATTTTTTTTTTTTAGCCTTGGAAATGATGAAATGTTTCCCTGCTTGCCCTCTTGCTGTTTTTGCTGCCACATCTCCAGCCAATAGAGAACGTATACAAATGATCTGCATGAAAGAATATCAAAATAAAAGAAGACAAGTGATATAAATCAAGAAGATGAATGGGCCAACATTTCCCTTTCCCAGAGAAAGTGGGTTAAAGGGTTTTAAAGATGATTTTGCATCATTGCCTTGCAGATCATAGACCTTATAATAGTTATTCTGTGACACTGAACTCCAATTGTATCACAAGCAACAATGCACCGACCCTGCAGCCTTTGTTAAGAATTAACAAACTGCTCTGTATGAGGCAAGCAACTTTTCAAATGAAAGAAGGAGTTCAGCTACTTACACTTGATTTCATTTTCAATTATAGGGAATTCTCTCTCCTTCTCTGTCTTTCTTGGAGTAATTTCCCACTGCAGCCTAAGATGCTTGTGTCCCATGTTGCTCCCAGCTATTCCTGAAGCTGACTAAAAAAATCCAGTCCAGATTCCTGTGGTTCAGCTGTGGGGCAAGGTTAGTTGTCAGTCAACTACAGCTACTGCAGGCCTTGTCTGTTCATCCGTCTGCTTCTTGCCTTTCTCATCCATATGAGGAAGACAAAATAAGAAAACCTTTATTGTCCTTTACTTGTATGTACAAGGGCACACATTGCAATGAAATTCCAATGCCCTTGTCTGCCATCCCCTGAGCAATGCTACCGCCCCAAGGTTAACAATAATAACATAAGAAGACCAGCACTAAAAGTGCTAAGTTATACAAAAATTACACCCAAACTTATATTATTTGCAGTCCCATTTTGAATACATAGTAGAAAAAAAGGCTTGAGAGTTAAACAAAGGTTGATACTATATGGAACAAAGCCATTATGGAATCTAGTTGTTCTGCTTCAGGTACCATGAAGCCTTGTCCCAGAAGCCAACAATGAAAACTAATCATGTGTAAAGTCCCTGATCATACTATGGATGTGAGTCAAGCAGCATTTTATATGCTGGATAGAAGGAAATGAGTTTCCAATAAATGTTTCTGCCATCCTCAATACTCTCTGTGCAGTCTTTCTGTCTGAAGCAGTAATACTTACAAATTAAACAGTAATATAATACAACACAACAGGATGCCTCCCTGACTAGCCATATATGGTGAGACTCCCAAGTGTCTGCCTTTTCTTTTTAGAGATTGTTCCCTCCTCACTCCCTCTTTGTTCTTTTGATTTCCCAGCTGTTTGCTTACCTGGATGCTTTCATGCTCCTTCCTTTGGTCCTAATATAAATCCTTTCCCCACAACCATTTATAGTATCATCATTGCTTTGATGCTATACTGATTAAAGCAAAGGTAGTTGGCTGTTTCTTCATTTTGTTTCACTATTGGATCAAGGAAATGTTATAGTAAGGAAACTGACAGTTGAGCTTCATAGAAGAAAGGTAGAAACCATTAACATTGTGCAGTTTCATTGTAATCATTTGAGGGGGGAAGAAGGGAAGGGTTTTTGGGGGGATGTGAAAGCAAGGAGACCAAGCTTCACTCATTCTGGACACAAACCCAAGGAGTGACCACTGGAAAAACTGAGTGCAGTAATGAGGTACTAGAAAAGGTAGAAGGGAAGTACATTGACTTAAAAACAATCTTGTGATTGTTAACATCAGCCACAAGATCATCATAAAATGTCAGCTTCAGCCAGCAGAGAACATAAAAGCTTCACTATCCAAGATGAAATCATCACCATCACCATCTCCTTCATCTATGGAACTTGAATTGATATGCTACTCCAATTCTCAATAGCTCTGGGAAGCTCGCAACAATCAAACAAGGGAACTACAATTAAAACAAACAGCTGTACATGGCAGTGGACAGCCCCTGGACCAGATGTCACAGAAGCTATAGTCACTGACAGCTAAAGCCACCATTAGATTGGAAGTACCTCTGCTGCATGGAAAGCCTCAGGATGGAAAATAGCAGCTATGAAGCAAGGTTCAAATGGGTGGGTGGATGGACGGTATATTTGTGATAGGCTGCAAATGAGTGGGAAACAACATTATTGGAATTTCTTACCTACTCAACCCCAGATTATCTGTTTGTGCACTCAGGAAGAGGTGAGTGGCTCTATCATGGGGCAGCAGAAAATGCAAAATCTTCCATAAATGAGGGTTTGAGTTCAGTTCAGCTAATAATATTTAAGTGACTTATGAATACATTAAAACGAATACCAGTTACTACCTGGCAGCCAATTAGTTACATTGACTAGAGCATTCCTTTAGAAGCTATCCAGGTCCTTGTGCTTAGCAATTGCAGGAAGGGACATCTATAAGTACCAATAGAATGGTATATATCAGTGGTTCTCACTCTTTGCTTCACCACCAACCCCTTTTAAATACCTTTTGTAGCCACAGACCCCCAAGATTTAACTCAAAATTTAAATAACATTTCTTCAAGCATTCAGGGATACCCTGTGATGACATTGTAGCCTCTCAGGGGGCCATGGAACACATGTAAAGAATCACTGGTTATATATTGCATTTGTTTTAAGCCCTCTTATATATACCCTGTAGAAAAACCAAGAAACCCCCTTTCCAAAAAAGTGTGCAAGTTTGTGTATGTGTGTTTGAAAGTAATGTAAAACTCATGTACACAGGGGTATGACATAAAGCAACATCTGTATATCTCTCTGCTCTAAAAGCTGTATCTGACTGTTGGGAGGGAATTAGTAAGAGGCAAAATTAGAGCATGCCTACAGACAATTTAAGCAACTTAGCCTCTACAGTCTGTGTCAGACTGTCAATTTCCTTTCTCTTTTTCTTTTGGTGTCTGAATCATAATTGAAACTATTAGGAGTTGATGGTGCACTTTGACTCATCCTTCCTATAATCTTGCAAGAGGGAAAAAGACACGTTTCTGACAGGGCAAAGACAATCCTAAAAAACAGAAGAAGACAGGCCTACTGAGACTCAAGGGACTTTGCTAAACCAGAATAACTTCTAACAGCACATACATAAAAGTTTGGCTTGTGGTTAGAAACAAGAATGGTATCAGCTATTTCATACTAAAAACGGTTCTTGTGGCACAAAATAAATGAAAATGCTGTAGGATTTTTTTTCCCCTTTTTGTTAAATTATGTCAGATTCTGAGAGACTGCCTGGACAAGTTCCTGCAGTTCTGTTGGCAAAGTTTTTCAGAAGTGGTTTGCCATTGCTTCCTTCCTAGGGCTGAGAGAATGAATAAATATATAATTAGTTCAGGGTCTTTTGAGAGTAATTAATGTTTTAATAGATTTTGGAGTACTGTAACCTTCCAAATTTCTTAAATGCAACAAACACTAGAAAGATTTGCCAGAGAAAAGCAGAAAGTGTCACAGAGAGAGTTAATTTCAGCTCTATTGACTGTTCTACATACAGTGACCTTTGGTAACACTTTATAACGAGACTTATTGTGTGGGCATTGTTGTATGGGCATTGTAGCATTCCTTTGTCCCCATCAAATTAGTTCTTTCAAAATAGCATCTTAGTCAGCATCAAATTTTCATGCATTATCATTTTTTCCTATTCATTGTCTTAAGCAATAAAAACAATTTAGTAATCTTTTAGGTGCTAAAAAATTACTTGGAGATTGGCTATAATTATATTTTATTCTGTGTTTTTCATTTGTTTTTTATCTGTCCAATTATTCTAGTTCTTGGTTACAAGTGATTACAAACAGAAATGATATGAATAAATTATAAATTAGGACAATGATGGAAATCAATTATTATATAATAGTCTTTTCTCTCTTTTCCTGAATAAATTGGAAGCCAAATTTTGAGTCATTAAATCCCTTTCATTTGTGCTCTTTGTTGCATTACATTTGCAGTATTTCTGAATTTAAAGGGCTTGGTTTAGATTTATAAGAAAATGAATTATTTTCTTCCCATGTGTCAAGCTGTTGGACCTGATTAAATGTTGTTGGACCACTTTTTCGTATACAAGTTTTATTCTGTAAGATTTTCCATAAACATGTAGGGATGCCATCAATCGATTATAGGGAGCAAGGAAGGATCATTAAACAAGTTAGGCAAAGATATTCAAAAACTTTATCTGAAATGTCAACTTCTAACAATTCCCTTCAGAGGAACATCAGAAATGAATCCTCTTAAAAACTCCCTGTTTTAACAGTTATAATTCTCATTCTCCAAATGTTTCCTTATAACTTCTTAGAATTAAGCCTCATGACATTTTCAAGAAGCAACTCATGAAATGCCCCTATCTTCTCTTTTGGCCTAACTCAAACAGGCATAATAACAGAATTACAGAGTTGGAAGGGACCTTGAAGGCTTTCTAGTCCAACTGCCTGCCCAAGCAGGAGACCCTATATCACATCAGACAAATGGCTTCCTAAAAGCTTCCAGTGATGCAGGCACAATTTCTAAAGGCAAGCCATTCCACTGGGTAATTGTTCTCACTGTTAGAAAATTAGTTTTAGGTTGCTTCTCTCCTTGTTTAATTTCCATCCATTGCTTCCTGTCTTGCCTTCTTGTGCTTTGGAAAATAGGTTAACTCCCTCTTCTTTGTGGCAACTCTTCAAATACTGGAACACTGCTATCATGTCACCTCTAGTCCTTCTTTTCACTAGACTAGGCATAGTTTAGATATTACATAGTTTAGATATTTAGCATAGTGTATAGTTGCTATTTCATCCACATATTATTTGAATTTATTGCAATTGGTGTGCATCCTAACACTGCATTACTGCAGCAGTTGGAACAAAAATATTGCTGCAAAGAAAAAGCGCTTATTAATTTGAAAGCATTTTTCAGCTGCTGTGTTCCACTTTTACTGGTACATATATGAGCATCCACAAGAACACTAATGATGCCACATGCGTTATGACACCTTCACATAAAAGGCTCAATTTACATAATTTACATCATTAATACGATGACATTGGTGCCATCTTCATGGCTTCTACCTGATACCTATGAATAGACTTGCTAGGTAACTATCTTTTTTCAAGCTTTATTATGCCAAATAAGTGAGGGTATTATCAGAATTCTGGGTCATAAGACCATTTACACATGTCCAGCTGTTTGCAGGCTCTGTTCCTGAAAGTAATTAGACTCAATGCATGATACTTAGAGATAACAGATACCACTTTGGTGACCTCAGTGAAAAGGTGTGACTTTGCTGAAACACATCAATGTTGGAAATTCTAAATTCTGTAGCCCCTGAATGGGACTAAAATTCACTCAAATCCAGCTAAACTATTTATTCAGTCTGTGAAACTTTGCTGCACATAGCCAAATAAACTTTCTAACACATACAATACATACACACATTCTGCCAAAATTTCTTCTATGGCATAAAAATATTATTAATTAGTTAAGATTTATATTCCATTATAAGGTAGAGGTTACACTTTTGCTCAAAACTGCAGTGGCCAATGAATGGATATGATATAGGACATGAAAACATTTATATCTAATAAACCTTTTATTTGCTGAATAAAGATAGCTTAGATCAAAAATTAAATACATGGGACAAGATGCTCTAGGGTGTCTGAGAACTTCCTCAACAAGTTTATAAACTTGTTTAATGATGACTCCAATAAATTTATTATTGGTTACCAGGCATAGCCAATGGCATTATTTAAAATTAAGCAACTTACTATTAAAAAGAAAGATTTACACTTTTGCGTTAGGTCTCAAACAATGAATTCTTCAGTACTTGTTAGTTACATATATAATCCTGGTTTTATTTTGAGGGGAGGATGTATATCACAACTTTGCTTCCTTATCTGCATTTGTTTCCACCAATATTCTTTTTATTCTTACTTCCCTAAAGGATTATATCAGTCATTTATGTTATCTAAATCTTAATTTAAAGGATTAGGATTTTCTTAGTAGCTATTCATCTCTGTAATTTCTCTCATTTTACAGTCTTCTTTTGCACTTCTCTTATCTCTCCATCAATAACCTTTAGCTCAGAGCAAAGCTGAGCTTAAAAAAGAAGGTAAAATAGCAGTCTGTAGCCCATTCTACACGATTTACAGTCTGTTCCCTGCCATTCAGAAGATGTCACTGAAATTGTGTGAAGTGGATCATGAAATGAAAATGATCTCTCAGAAAACCCTTACTGAACTCAGAATATAAATGAAACTCCTTGTCAAATCAATGCACAGAAATATATTAGACTCTTACAAAACTCTCATAGAGTTTCTTTTAAAGTAGTTTCATGTACAGAAGATGTTAATAATAAGATGGAGGCTTAATTGGACATTTTATTGGGAAAGATCTTGAATCTTTACTGTCCATGGATTTTCAGATGGCAGTAGTGGTGTGGGATCACATGAAGTAGATTGTAAAAAAAGCCTCCATGACTAAGGTATGCTAGACGATGACTGAGTCTCTCTTTTCTCTGAATCTCAAAAGAGAGACTCGGTTTTGGAATCAATTTTGGAATTGGTTTGTGCTATTACAATCTGTCCTTCACCTGTGTGGTTGAGCTGCAGTGATTCATGTCATCATGACACCATATTTAAATTGTTGTGTATAATTTAAAATGAGATTGGAAACATCAACTGGTACAACATCTAGCAGCTAGATTGCTCATGGTCCTCATCTTCTAGCAGTGGCCTTTTTCCTACTAACATAATAAAACATTTGATTGGATGAAAGCTTCCAGTCCTCATTTAGTAATGTCTGGATAAAGATAATAATCATATTGGCAATCATTAGCCTGTTATGGCTATTAAGGAATCATCAGCAGTAGTAATTTGTCCTGCTTTTACCTTCTTTCACATCGATTTGTATAAATGAATCAGCAAAATTGGGAAGAAGAGAATTCTGTTCCAGCATAAGAATTGACTATTCCCTCAATTCATAACCAGATCACATGGTCAGGCAAGCTTTTGATTGAGAGCATTTTTTTCAATTTCACTGTTATATCTGGGAGGACGGTTCAAGAACGGAGGCAAGACTCAGATAGTAACTAAAGCTCTTTATTTGTGACTTCAGATCTGAGCAACTAACCCCAGCCGCAGCAGCCCCTTATATAGGGCTGGCTGCGGCTAGGCAGCCAATGAAGGCGATTTGAGTTTGCCGCTCTTGGCAGGGCCAATCGCGACAGCCCGTTTACTGGCCAATCGCATCAGTCTATGGCGACCAATCACGATCGGCTTTCAGCGAGCCAATCAGATTTGCAGGCTACGAGCCTGCTAGTCCGGAACACCCCTCCCCTTTCGGTTCCGTTTAAGGGGTGGAGTAATATAGTCTCGCAGGTAGGCAGGTCTTCGCACCTGTCTGCCTGACTTACCCAGTTCCGCTTGATCCTGTTCAAACCCGGGTTCAGATGGACTGCTTGCTGGATCAAACAGGAACAGTGAACCGGTGTCACGGTTAGGGCTCTCCTCTGGCACTTTTCCTTCTTAACCTTGAGGCCAGCATTTTTGAACCTCTGTAGGACTGTTCTGAGACGTTTTTCTGAGATGTTTTTCTAATTGTTTTTTTGTGGGTGCTGCTATTAATACGTCATCAAAATAGGGCACGACCCCTTTTATCCCTTGTAATAGTCTCTCCATCAGGCTTTGAAAGATGCCTGGGGCTACGCTTACACCAAACTGGAGCCTGTTGCATTTGAATGCACCATGATGTGTGACTATAGTTTGGGCTTCTGCAGTCTCAGGATCAACTGGTAGCTGTTGATACACTTGGGCCAGATCTAATTTTGCGAATATTTTGCCACCCCCAAGTGAATGCAGGAGATGTTGAACAACTGGCACTGGGTAGGCGCTCTGCTGTAGCGCATGATTGAGGGTGGCCTTGTAGTCACCGCAGATTCTTATGGACCCGTCAGGTTTTATGGGGGTGACAATTGGTGTCTCCCATCGGGTGTGGTCAATAGGTTCTAACACGCCTTGCGCAATTAATTTGTCCAGTTGCTCATCAATTTTGGATTTAAGAGCAAAGGGAACTCGGCGTGGCTTTAAACGAATGGGTGCTATGTTGGGGCAAAGATTAAATGAAATAGGGGACCCCTTGTACTTGCCTAGGCTTTCGTTGAACACTTCTCGGAAGTCGTGGACGAGAGCCGCCTCCCAGTCATTGTCTTCAGTATGATGGATGCCAGCCATTCCGATTCCTAATGGTGCGAACCACTGAAGACCCAATAGACTTGGCCGGTCTCGGTCTACGACAGTGAGTGGTAGAATTGCCTTATGTCCCTTGAACGAGACCTGCACATGGCGGGTACCTGTGACTGGAATCCGGTTGCCTTGATAGTCTTTTAGTATGATTCTCTGACTTCTGAGGTCTTGGCGTCGGATGTTGGGGATTAGCTGCTTGAGTGTTCTCCAGGATACCATGGATAGAGATGACCCAGAGTCGACTTCCATGTTGCACGGTTTGTTTTCAATCGTGACCTCTACTCGGATCTTTTTAGCGTCAAGTGATGAAGCGTGGCTGATGGTGATGGTTTGATGAGTCTCCTCTTGTCTGGGGGTGTCGTTAAACCTTCGGGGTCTGCTGTACCAGTTCCACTGGTTGCTAGGGCGGTCCCTCTGCATGGTGGCATTGCCATCGTTTCTCTTTGGGCTGCTCCCTCTCCGTCTGGGGCTGGAATTTCTCTTGTTTCTGCATACCTTTGTGATGTGCCCCTGTTTCTCTCAAAAACGGCATATGGCACCTAAGAATCTGCATTCGGATCGGGGGTGGTTTCCCCCATATCCGGCGCATTGGTAGTTGGACTTGCGACCCCACTGGTCCCGTTGCTCACGTTCTGACTGGAGCCTGTAGACTTCTTCTTCCTCACTGTCTGAGGATGACTCGACGTCTTCGTGATGGGTGGTTGATGTGTACTTGTCTGAAGGTTTCCCAGCATCGTTGGTGGGTTGGCGGTTGGTCCCGCTGGTTCGACGCATTCGTGCTGCCGATTTACGAGTGGCTTCGGCTGCTGTGGCATCTGCTATGGCATCTGCAAGTGAGATGTCCCCCTTGGCCATGATCTTGCTCTGGACGGTGGGGTCTCTGAGGCCAAGGACGATGCGATCTCTCATGGCTTCTTCGAGGTTGGCGAAGCCACACAAACCACCCAGGTTCCTCAGGTCTGCCACAAAATCCCCAACACTCTCACCTTCACGTTGGTCCCTCTGGTAGAACTCATGCCTGCGAATGAGAGTTGGCACGGCTGGGGCGTAATGGTTGCGCAGGATGGGAGCAAGGGTGTCCCAATCCATGGTTTTAACTTCAGCTGGCTTGGCTAAGGCTTTAGCCATCTTAAAAACGGCTGGTTCACAATGGGTTATAAAAACGGCTCATTTCTTGCTGGGCGTGGCATCTTTGAGGTTGTTGGACTCCAGGAACATTTGAAATCTGTCCATGTATGAGTCCCAATCTTCGCTAGCTGGATGGAATGGTGCGGGTGGTATAGCGTTGCTGGCCATGTCGCCGTCGTTGCGCTCTGTCAGCCACGTGCTCCTTTGGCTAGCTCAATTTCAATAGCTTTCGTTGCCTCCGCATCCCATCCTCGTCGCCAGTGTTATGTCTGGGAGGACGGTTCAAGAACGGAGGCAAGACTCAGATAGTAACTAAAGCTCTTTATTTGTGACTTCAGATCTGAGCAACTAACCCTAGCCGCAGCAGCCCCTTATATAGGGCTGGCTGCGGCTAGGCAGCCAATGAAGGCAATTTGAGTTTGCCGTTCTTGGCAGGGCCAATCGCGGCAGCCCGTTTACTGGCCAATCGCATCAGTCTATGGCGACCAATCACAATCGGATTTCAGCGGGCCAATCAGATTTGCAGGCTACGAGCCTGCTAGTCCGGAACATTCACAATTTATCTTAATGTGATACATGACTGTTTCATTATTCAGATCAGGCACCTTTAGTTGTTCCCAGGTGGTTTTGTTTTAGAAAAGGGAACACTTGAGCTTCAAACCATGACTGTTGCTGAGACCAAGCATAATGAGCAATCATTCTCCCACTTTTCACCAACAAGCTTTCATCAGAATCTATGTATAAACTACTCAGTCAGGAAGGGAACACTGAGAACTCAGGATTCTGTCTCTTTCAGGATTCTCTATGTAAGGTTGGGAATTTATTTCCATTTTGTCTCCCACAGCACCAAAGACTGTGTCTCCTACATTTGCAACCTCAAGGCTAATAAATATAGCCACACCTGAGCATTATTCAGAAGGTTTTTAAAGATAGATGGATTTTCCAAAATACACTTTTTTCATTTCCTGGATAAGTTCAGGATATTGGTTTTGGCATATCTTACTGTAAATAAAGAGACATAGCATTTCTTCTTCTGCATCTCATTTCAATACCTACCTCATGTCTTATGGGAATAGCTTCTTACTTATTCTATTCATGCAATCAATTCAATCAATAACACAGGAAATATTTTCATCAGCTGTTTTTGAATGTTCTTCCTATCTATCAGTGTTTCTCTTTCAGGAGTGGTGCAATAACCGCTTTTATTTTATTTAGCTCAATTTTTACTCATCTGTTTTAGTTGAAACCAGCTTGATCTCCATAGAACAGACTGCTTCTCTGCCTTGCTTTGACTCATTTATTGTCCTTTTAAGACCTATCAATGTGCACGCTTTGCCCAGTTCCATTTTAATGCAACATGTGTTCCCATTATAGCCTCCCCCCATTATCTCTATTGTAGTATAGACGTATACTAATCAATTTCTGCTTATTTGACATGGCATATAGAAAATAATAGAATTGGTTCCAGTAACAGAGGTTTATGTTCATTTTATCGAAATGGAAATCTATTCCCATAAAATAAAATGTATTGTTTTGGTCTATGTGTTTAGTTCCTTCAGTCTCTGTCACCATTTAAAATATTCTCAACAAGAAAATGTTGTCAGGATTCTAGATAATAAATTCATAGCAAGCAAGACTCCAAGACATGTAGATTGCTCAAAGAATAATTTTATTTGGAGTTATGATATTGGCACATACCTGGTGAAAACCAACTCTAAGGCCTTCCACAGTTTTCACATAATTAAAAGGAAACATTTCCCCACTTTCTCAAAACAATCAGTCACATGGTCCAATCACGGGAACGGTCTGGCAGCCGGGTGGCATCACTCTTCCTTCTTCTGATTAGGTGTGAGAATGTCCTTGGTTCCCAAGAGAAAATATGTTGTTTTTGCTATATGTTCCCCTCTATCTCAATTCCACCCTCTCTATCCCTCAGTTTCATTGCGGTAACACTGAAGCAGTCAAAAATGGTTTCAATCAGGTCAGTTTCAGGGTTGACACCTGTCTCATCTATGTTCCCTCGTTTCATTCTTTATTTATCTAATTGTTATTAACCCAACTCCTACAAGAATTAAGATTATTATTCTAATTTTAACAGAGGGCGTGATGGCTCAGTGGTTAAACATGCTGAGATTGTCAGCCCAGGTTCAAGACCTGAGCACTCCACAACAGGGTGAGCTCCTATTCCAAATGCAAGTAGACTAATGGGTACCACTTTGGTGGGAAGGTAACAGCACTCCATACATTTTTGGCATATAGCTATGCTGGTCACATAACCATGGAAATTGTCTTCGGATAACACTGGCTGTCTTGGCCAAGAAACGGAGATGAGCACCACCCCCTACACTGGGAAACCTTTACTTTTTACTAGTTCTAAATATTATATTTCCCTTTTAACGTAAGACATTCTGGATTCAAAAAAATAAAAAAATAACAACTAACTCTGAGAAGCTCACAGTAGCTAAAACAGAGGATCAACATGCTGAGTTTAGAAGTCCCATGGATTTCCTTTAGGGAAATTAATTCAGGATTATGGCCTGAACAAATGGAAGAGCTTTTCATTTAATAGTCATGACCCAAACACTAAGATATTTCATAATAATATTCCCCAATATTTGTGCATCCTCAAATGAATGACTTCATAGCAGAGACAATTTAGATATGATGACCATGTTTAGTGGAGAACTAGGTTTCAGCTATATCTCAAAGGCTGCCATAGATAAAAAGCATAGATTCTCTGTACAAGTGCCTCAAAGCTAATATTTTTTTTTCTTCAAATATTACTTTATTGTCCTTTAGAGATTTATTCGTAATGAGCCAAATCACACCACAGGGGCACTTTTTAAATATATTTGCTTTTAAGCAAATCAAGAAAACTCTTTTAAAGTATTCAATAAGCACTGCTTAAGACTTACCCAGTTGAATACAGCACAGGTCAGTACTTTATTTAAAAAAAAGATCAACTTTAGGGATAATTGTTATTTACAACCAGTAATTAATATAGATTTACTAGTTTCAGGATATTATTTTATCTTTTAATAGTGATTACTTGCTTGTTGAGCTTAAATTGCCCTTTCCTCCAAGAGATCAAGGATGCTTCCATAAGGCTGTCCAATCCAAGTTCACTATCTTATCCACACTGCTATTCTGTGGTGTAGTGCAAGATGGAATAAAAATTAAACAGCTATCATTTCTGATTCCAAAAGTCAAGAGTAAAATATGTTAGCTCAAACTATCTTAAACTGTGTTACATCACCTGTAAAGTCATGGAATCAATCATAAACCAATCCATCACCTGATATTTAGAAACAAACAACCTACTTTCTAAGAAGCAATTTGGTTTCAGGAAAAAATTGTCCTACAACTCCTAAACTCCTAAAATTTGTCCTGCAGAAACATTTGGACCACACACCTAGACAAGGGTAAAGCAATAGATGCTATTTATATAGACTTCTGCAAAGCCTTTGTTCAGTAATGCATGACAAACTACTGCTGAAACTAAGTTTTTACAGCATCTCCAGCCCCCTGCACAAGTGGACAGCTACGTTCCTGTCAAACAGGCAGCAAATGGTTGAAATAGGGAAGGGCCTATCAAATCCAGCACCAGTTAATAGCAGTGTCCCCCAAGGCAGTTTCTTAGGACCCACACTCTTTCTGCTTTAAATCAATGACCTATGTGACAACATTAAAAGCAGCTGCATCCTCTTTGCCCATGATGTAAAATTATTTAAGACCACCGACAATGCTGTTGACCTTGACTATGTGTCAGAATGTTCGCACAATTGGCAACTCTATCTGACTTTGTGGTTTCTTCCCCAAAACTTTAACCTTAGACTGTCTACTATTGACCTCACCCCTTTCCTAAGAGGTCTGTAGGGGGTGTGCATAAGCGCACCAACATGCCTACCGTCCCTGTCCTATTGTTTCTTTTATTTTTCTTATATGTATCCATTTCATGTATTCATAACTATGTATATACTTATACCTATTATCTTGTAAATGATTGACAAAGCAAAATAAATAAATAAATAAATAAACTCCAAATTTTAACTAACAAATGCTCTGCCCTACACATTGGCAAAAAAAAAAAAAAAATCAGAACACCAAATACAAGTTAGGAGGAATCAATCTCACAGATGACCCGCAGTCTGTCAAGGACCTAGTAGTAGTACTTATCTCAAATGATCTAAGTTGCAGAGCTCACTGTAACAGCATTGCCAAAAAGGCTTTAAGAGTTGTTAACCTTATTTTGTGAAGCTTCTTCTCTAGCAACATTGAATTGCTAACTAGGGCATACAAAACTTTTGCCAGACCAATTCTCGAATACAACTCATCCGCCTGAAACTTGCACTGTATATCAGACATTAACATAATTGAGCAGGTTCAGAGGTATTTCTTGAGAAAAGTACTCCACTCCTCCACTCACAATAGAATTCCCTATGCCTTCAGGCTTGAAATTTTGGGCTTGGACAATCTAGAACTGTGCCGCCTGTGGTCCAATCTAAGCATAGTACACACAATTGTCTGTTACATCTTACCTGTCAATGACTTCTTCAGCCTTAATCACAATTATACATGGGCAAACAACCTATA
The DNA here is from genome assembly GCF_049901715.1 of Pseudonaja textilis. Taxonomy (NCBI): domain Eukaryota; kingdom Metazoa; phylum Chordata; class Lepidosauria; order Squamata; family Elapidae; genus Pseudonaja; species Pseudonaja textilis. Next base: position 175,366,887 of record NC_141990.1, read on the forward strand.
CAAACTCAAGGTAAACCACTCCAAACTCGATTGCAGAAAATACAGCTTCAGCAACAGAGTGGTCAATGCCTGGAATGCGCTACCCTTGTTACAGCCTCTCACAGCCTCTCAAACTCTCACAGCTTCAATCTCTAACTGTCTATCATGGACATCACCCTATTCCTAAGAGGACCTTAAAGGAGCTGTGCATAAGCACACCAGCATGCCTACCATCCCTGTCTTACTGTCCCCATTTATCTGTATTTACTTCCTTTGTTCTTGTTTATGTTCATACTTATACTTGTTATCTTGTGCATGTTTGACAAACAAACAAACAAGCAAACAAACAAATAAATATATTTTGATTTTATATTTGAATTGAAAGGAAATGATATGCTCCATGTAATACTTAATAAAGTCAAGAGGTATTAGAAGATTTTGAAGTGGCATGTTTTGCTATTGCATTTACAATGCAATTCTCTACATCTGTATTCAGAAGTAACACGGGTCAGAAAATTAAATAGGTGCCAACTAAAAACTAAAGTTGGGAAAGGGAGAAAGAAAATTCATATGGTAATGCATAAAATAAATTAACCATAGTTCTGTAAAGATTTTGTTCCCTAAATGTTAAGCAATCAAAATACAAGCAGAAGAAATGTTCTGGCATTTCTGTTTACATCTATATCATGCAAGGGAGGAATGTGTGAGTATCCAGCAGTAAGAACATGTTAAAACTGGATTTAGCTGACACTCTCAGGAAGTATCATAACTTCCAACTAATAAGGTACTGTAATCTCAAAACAACTTATAGTGTAAGAGTGGCAGCTGAATACAAAGGAAGAGTAAAAATCTGATCAATCAATCCATGTAATAGAAAAAAAGTGGGAACAAACTTTGATGTAGATGAGAAGCAAAAACCTGTTTAGGTGAGTTGTGCCTAAAAATTGGCATGTCTCCAAAGAGTGGAAGAGGCCATCTGATAAAGAGAAATTTAGTCATCAATGATTGTCGGATCTGTCCTGCAGGAGCAGATATTAGTACTGGGATGGTTACAGACCATAATAAACATGGCACAATTTATTTTATTTTTATTTATTTATTTTTATTTATACTTTCATTTTTATTTATACTTTCAGGACCAGCTTCTTGCCAAAACTATGGTCACAAGCCATGGTCATCCCCATCTTCAAAAAGGGAAACCCCAGCCAGGTTGAAAATTACAGACCAATCTCTTTATGCTGCATCACCTGTAAAGTCATGAAATCAATTATTAACCAATCCATCATCCTCCACTTAGAAACAAACAACCTACTCTCTAATAAACAATCTGGTTTCAGGAAAAAACTATCCTGTAATCTGCAACTCTTACACTGCAAAAACATATGGACTTGATCATAGCAAAGCAATAGACACAATCTACATAGACTTCTGTAAAGCCTTTGATTCAGTGGTACACGACAAATTACTCCTAAAACTAAAATCTTATGGTATCTCTGGACACCTGCATAACTGGATAGAAGCATTCCTGTCAAACAGACAACAAATGGTCAAAAATGGGAGTGTCCTATCAAATTCTGTGCCTGTCAACCATGGTGCCCCACAAGGCAGTATTCTAGGACCAATTCTCTTCATACTCTACATAAATGACATCTGTGATCATATCAAGAGCAACTATGCTCTCTTCGCTGATGATGTAAAGCTATTCAACACCAAAGACAATACTGCTATCCTTCAAAAAGACCTTGACTATGTATCAGAATGTTCAAACAAATGGCAACTTCAAATCTCAACAAATATCTCTCAACAAACAAATCTCTGTCCTACATATTGGGAAAAAAAATCAGAAAATAAAATACAGGTTGAATGGTCAAGAACTTGTTGATGATCCAACCCTTGTTGATGATACTCTCGTCAAGGATCTTGGAGTACTCATCTCTAATGATCTAAGTGCTAGAGCCCACTGTAACTACATAGCCAAAAAGGCATTAAGAGTTGTTAACCTAATCTTACGTAGCCTTTTCTCTGGTAATATTACACTAATAACTAGAGCATATAAAACATTTGCTAGACCAATGCTCGAATACAGCTCATCAGTCTGGAACCCACATTACGTATCTGATATTAACACAGTTGAGGAACTCCAGAAATATTTCACAAGAAGAGTTCTCCACTCCTCTACTCATTGCAGAATACCTTATGCCAGCAGACTCAAAATTCTAGACCTAGAAAACCTAGAACTATGCTGCCTTTGGTCTGATCTAAGTATAGTATATAAAATCATACATTGCAATGTCCTACCTGTCAATGAATACTTCAGCTTCAACCATAACAACACAAGAGCAAATAATAGATACAAACTCAAGGTTAATCACACCAAATTTGATTGCAGGAAATACGACTTCAGCAACAGAGTGGTCAATGTCTGGAATACTCTCCCTGACTCTGTGGTTTCTTCCTCAAACCCCAAAAACTTTAACCTTAGACTTTCTACTATTGACCTCACCCCTTTCCTAAGAGGTCTGTAGGGGGCGTGCATAAGCGTACCAATGTGCCTACCATCCCTGTCCTATTGTTTCTTTTTTTTCTTATATGTATCCATATGTATCCATAACATAGTAATGTATCCATAACTATGTTTTTACTTATATCTATTGACAAAAATAAATATTTTTTAAAAAAAGAAAATAAATAAATAAATGAATAAATAAATAAAATTGGATTGCTTTTTTTAAAAAAATTACTTTAGATTTTTTTTAAATCATGTTTATTACTTTTATAAATACACCAAGTTAGCAAACATCCCCAACACTCCTTTGACTCCTGTTGAAGTAATTCCCCATTAGGAGAATGAGCACACACAGGGAGACTTAGTGAGAGTAGTGAAGAATAAAACACACACAGCACACAGCCACACTGTATAGTAAAATGTAGGTTTTTACTTCCAGTAAAACAGTTAAGCAAAGTTCAACAAAACGGTCCAAGTCATTCACGGTTAAAGTAGTCAATTTTCAGTCCAGGGATAATCCAAATATCGAAGTCCAGTATCAAAAACAGTTCAGTAACAGACTTATATCGAAGTCCAGTATCAAAAACAGTTCAGTAACAGACTTACATCAAATCCAAGAAGAACTATGATTAGTCAATAGGGAAATGCAGGAATGGCAACTCTCTCCAGAACAGAACAGGACAACCCAGGTTTCTGGCTCCATCTTATGGCCGTTTGAGGAACCACACCCAATTACAATTTTAGCATTCCCTTAAAGAGACAGTATTAAAATGTCTATCCTGGTTTATATATTTTCCAACCCAACTATTAGGTGACTTACATTCCTAACAACTCCTATTTTCCCCACAACAACATATGAGGTGTTATATATGCAGTATAACTGGAATAGATGGAGTGCAACATTGTGAAAGAAGATCATACTTCATTGTAAGTAATGATTACTGCAGAGGTGGTATTCAGCAGGTTCCTACCAGTTTTGGAGAACCAGTAGTGGAACTTTTGAGTAGTTCAGAGAACTGGAAATACCACCTCTGACTGGAGATTTTACAGTATCCTTCCCCTGCCATGCCTACCAAGCCACACCCACAGAACCAGTAGTAAAAAAAATTGAATCCCACCACTGGATTACTGGACCCCAGATAGGAGAAGAAAGAAGAACAAGGAGAAAAGGAAAGGGAAAGAAAGGAAAGGAAAGGAAAGACTTTTATAGAAGTTATGATCAGAAGAACAGAAAATTCTAAGACTCTGATGAGCTTTCAGTGGTCATGGGGGTTGTGTATGTTGGGTTATTTATATTCCATGTGAGAAGAAGATGGATCACATATTTTCAAAGGCAGGAGCAACACTAGAGATCCTTATTGTCTCATGGGACTCTTGTCCTCAATTTAGAATTGAGCTTCTACATTTTTTAACCAGCTATAGTGTGGCACTTTCCCTTATTATGTCTGTTCCTAGTATGTTGTGAAGACTGATCTTTTGCCATTTTTGGTTTTGGTATGGCATGGCTTAATCCTTTAAGAGGGGTTTGCTTTTAGGGCAGCATAGTCTCTTGTGATGTCTGATGAAATTATGTATGTCTGATGGGACTGAGTTTGGCCTTGATCTTGTCTGTGAAATCCAAAAGAGAGATCCTCCACTTTTAGTTTGCTACAAGAAAAGGAATCATAAATCTCAAAGTGACGTGCCTTATGAGAAAAGGTAAAAACATAAATGAGCCCAACCTGATGCAACCCTCTTTTTCTCACCTTTATTATATTGCTATAAATCTTGATATATTATTTCAGTACAGATTTCAATGCAGTGATGTTTATATAACATAATTAAAATTATTGAAGTTCTATCACTTAAAAGGTTAAAGCACTGAAATTAAAAAAAGTAATAAAAATTCGATTGCTTCTAATTTCCATTTAGAATGTCAGTATTACAAGCCTAGGAGTATTTAACTTTTCATCCAAAGTTGAGTATACCATCCTCTCTTAATTTCCTTTACACTTCCCAATTTTTCTTTATCCTTCCCACACTTTTAAACCATTTTTAAAGTGTGGGGGGGAAACAGTTTGTGTATTTATTCTTGTGATCTATATGGCTGCCCAATTTACAAAGCAACTTTGAGCAGTTTACCTAGGTTAGAAGTACAATATTTTTTTAAAAAGACACTGCTAATATCCAAAACAGAATAAACACTCTAAGTTGTTGCAGCAGTCTCGGTTTCAACACAGAACAAGAGACCACGAGAGGTGGAAGAATTCAGGTTTATTTGCGCAAAGCGTTCAGAGCATTAACATGACAAATTCTGAACCCCATTACATGCTGGGGTTAGTTCTTTTATACTTTATGATGATTTCAGCCCAAGCCTGGGCGTTCATCTATGCCCTATTTACCAAATATGGATTTTATGCTTACAAAATACCTAAAAACATATTTTGTACTGGGAACAAAACATAAGAAAGAGGATGTGGTAGAGAAGACAGGATGTCTGTAAGTATATGCTATTTTTACCATTATCTTACACTTACAAAAATGCTTCTTACAGACCTTCCCTTGATTGCAGCTTCCTTGTTTTCAACTTTAAATACATTGTTACTTCCTCTAAATAGATTTCCTAATTCTTTAGCGTAACACAGACAGAGTTGCCCTCTGTCCCTATGACCTATAGATCAGAGAGTTATAATATGCTCAGGAGCTAGCTAACTTATATAAAATATATTCCTTCTCTGGTCCTTCTTCATTCCCCCCTTTGAAACTTCACCTAAATCGAAAGATTAATGTGTAGTTTCATATTCCCGGTAAAGAGGACATAGGGGAAAGAGTTCCTCATAAACACCGACAGGGTCCTTTACCATAAGAGCCATTACCTTTTCAGTAGTTGTCTTTTCAATTAACAACGAGACAGAACTTGAAACAGTACGTATAAAAAGAGGTATCACACATGGCAAGATGACACAAGCCCCAACCAGGATCCCTACAAATGCAATAATAGCTTGGAAGCCAGGTAATTTTGGAAACCAGGAGCCAAACATTTCTCCAAGATTGAATCCTTTCCACTTCTGAACAGGAACATGGGCCAATGCTTGCATTCGCCTAACACTTTGTTCAACAATTTCTCCAACATCATCAAACTCAAGACAGCAATTGGAGAAATTGAATTTCCCACATACCCCACCTTCTGTTGCCAGGAGATAATCTAGTGCCAACCGATTCTGGTAGATGGCATCCCTAAATTTCCTCTGCTGAGTGGCTAAAGTATGCAAGGCGTGGGCGGATTCATTCGTTAACAGCTCAAGAACTGCCTGCAATCGGATAATGCGGTTGAGCATATATATAGGGGTGCGGTACCCCCAAGATCCGTCTTCTGCCCACGATGCAGGGTCATAGTATTGGACCACCCTCTGTGGCGGCCACTCATCGTCCTTCCAACTACCTATCTTGTAATCAGCCTGCAATTTTCTGCTGCGCCATAAATCAGCATTAACAGTTTGGGGTACATCCAATGGCATCATAAAAAAGGAAGGGTTTATAATTCCCAGAGTACAAGTACCTCTCCAATTGGAGGGAAGAGAACTATAAGCCACTTCACCGCAAATCCAGTGTACCCCAGGAGGAGCCTCAGTAATATTTTCCAAGGAAATGTGATCTGCCCAAAAACGGTTGGTATTGTTTGGCCAATAATTCCAAGATTTTGTGCAGGGTTCCACTTATGGACCTCCAAACAATCTGTTTCCCCTACCAAGGGGCCCTTCCCTTCTGAGTTGGCCAGACACCAATGAGCAACAATAGGATTGGATAATTCCCAGCGTGAATGGGATTGGTGTGGGGCATCGCTGTGAGATTATATGGTATTGAATAATTCCACTCCTGAGCCGCCCATGGCCACCGATCACCTATCTTAGTCCCCCCACAAATATAGCAATTTGTAACATTAAATGTATGAGCAATTGTGGAAGCCAGCTCTAGAAAAGATTGCGTGCATCTTGTGATGGCTGAAATTCTATATCTACCTCCTGCCAGAATTCAGAGAAGTACCTTGAGTGCGATTTAGTGGCATGTTGTCGAGTCTCGACCGACAGGTGGATAATACCTCCTGGATCCGTTCCCTGTGCATACATCCGGATCCCCAATGTCGGGCCGTATTTTTGTATGAATATCTGAGGATTGGGAATTGTGATATTTACCCAATTACAATTGTAAAGTGTACAATCATTAGATTGAAGAGCCCGTGAGATAGATAGAGTTGTTCCTTTCCCAGAATTTGTGTAGGTGGCCCAGAGAACACATCCCCAATAAGGGCAGAACCTTTCACCTACATTGCTACTACAGTCCCATTTTCCACTATTACCAGGATGTTGATATGGGCAGATATAAATATCTGATTCAGAATACGTTCTATGCCATGATAGAGAAGTCCCACAGGAGGTGGGCCACTGAGCTATTTTACAAATGTCAAACAATACAGTAGCGGGGCTACTTGACGTGTGGATCCTCGTCTGGGCAATTATAGGACCATTTTGATCTCCCTGACTTCTAACGACCAGCCATGTCTGGGCCGGTTGCACCTTGGATCATAACATTCATTCGTATAGGGACAGACAGAATACCAAGTATCATTATAGCAACATGGAACGGGGATACTCGAGCATCTATAATGGGTATGGTATACCAGGGTAGTCCGGATTTCCCTTCCCTCAACACTTTTTTCAAACATACCGTGCAATTGTTAGGGCACTGAGGGGTATGGGATAGTTTAGGAGGTTCATCCCCATTTTCTTATTCTGGCCTTGCTGGCCAGAAAACCCGGGGTTCTTTGATAATGATTGGGTTTGATATTCCTTAGGATTTTTCCAAAATGGGGTAGGCACTGCTCTGTCATTTACATAACAAACCAGGCCCTGCTTCCCCTGACAACGATTGACAAATATCTCAACCCTCATTACCCCTGTACAGTTAGTGCCATTACAAGAGGTCGGAGGAGACCATGTGGTATGTTTACATCATGGCAGGGTGAAGTCTGTGCACATTGTGGGCTTTCCTACCCTGTAGTTAAGACCCCCTTTCCATCCTTACATTCCACATGGATGTTACACTTCTGATCTTCATGGAGGGAGTTCAGGGTACGGAGTACCCGATTGTGGCGGACAGGGACCCATGGGGAACGGAGAAAGTAACATCTTATTGTTTCATTTTGTACACATTGCCAATATCACGTCCCTTGGTACTCACATTGTGGGAGACTTGTGATATGGCAACCTGGAGGCCTAGTATTGGTATATGTAAAGTGTCTCCCAGTATTACGAACCAGGAAGCAATCAATGCATTGTTCCGTTTCCCTGGGGTTTATAATTGGGGAGGGTCATCATAAAAGGTTCAGGGGAATACCATTCCTCCAACTGCTCTATCTCTAGGGGTAAAGGATCATCCTGGGTTGGTCTTCCCTTTATCAGCGTTGAGTAAAGATACAATGAATTAATCACCACACTTAATACCAGTAATATGGTTACAACCCAGACAGATGGCATAAGACCCCTTCAGATGCAAGCAGTTTCCCTTAGCCTTTGACTAGGCTCCATATCCTACTGTTTCCTCCCTCTCCCTTTTCCCAACTTATTAGGGAAGCCTGGCGCGAGACCTAAGCCGCCAGGAAGACCCTCCGAACTAGAAGTAGTGGGGATTTGGTGGTCTTCGCCTCCCGTAGGTAGAGGGACAGCTTCCGGAGTGTCACCACTAGGGAGGGCAGTTCCTCTTCGTCTCCCGTAGGTAGAGGGACAGCTTCCGGAGTGTCACCACTAGGGGAGAGAGTCCTCTTCACCTTTTTAAAGGTCAACCTGAGTGGAAGGTCAGGCTGAGATTCGACTTTCCAGCAGGCAGGCGCAGCTAATTTAACCCGAGACCAATGAACCCATGATTTAATCTCCGCTACCTTAACAGCAAGGGGAGAACACATGACTACAGTATAGGGCCCTTCCATTTGGGAGACAATGTTTCCCGTCTCCAATCCTTAACCCAAACCTCCTGCCCTGGACGTATGTTGTGGGGGGAGGTTACCAAAACCTGGGGTTTACACGTTAACACATATTCCTGTAATTTATGGATAATTTCATTTAGGGCCTTGAGTTGTCTTAACCTAATAACATCAGATACATTTGTGGTGTCATGCATATCAAACCTAACCAAGTTAGGAACCCTGCCATACAATAATTCAAAAGGGGAGACCGAAATATCCCTGCGTGGTGCACAACGTATCGCCACCAGAGCTAGGGTCAAGGCATCAGTTCATTTGAGATGTGTCTCCTGGCATATCTTTGCCAGCTTGTCCTTAATTGTTCGATTGATTCTTTCCACAGTGTAATTTCCATGTAATACCTAAAACTTTTGCTAGTTGTTGCGTTGCCTTGTAAATAAACTCCGGACCATTGTCCGAGGAGATCCGGGAGGGTAACCCATACCTTGGTATTACAATATGAAGTAATGCTCGAGCAACCTCAGTGGCCTTCTTTGTGCGTGTAGGTACACATTCTGGCCAGCCCGTGTATGTGCAGACAATAACCAGCAGTGCATTGTAAGGGCCACAACGAGGCATGTCGGTAAAGTCAACCATCAAAGAGTCGAAGGGGTAACAGCCTCGGGGTTGGTGGCCCATTGGTGGCTGCGGGCCTTGCCTGGGGTTATTGGCTGCACATATTTCACAACGGGCACATACATTAGCTGCTATGCTGTTAACTCTATCTATATATACCTCCCTCCTAAGCGCCTTTGTGAGGGCAGTCTTACCTAGGTGCAATTGCTTATGTAACTGACATACAACATCCCAAGCCAAATGAGCAGGAATATACACCCTCTTGTCTGGTAAGACCCACCACTGGCCTTTTTGGTGTGCCTCGAGTGCCTTTAGCCGGTCCCTATCCTCCTCCGAGTAATGGGGTTGGGGATGAGCATCGGGCACCCATATGGCAAGATGCTTTTCAAGGGGAACAAAGTCTAATCGGGCTGCCTCACGTGCAAATTTGTCAGCTCTCTCATTCCCCCTTTGTATATCTGTCACCACCCTCTGGTGGCCCCGGCAGTGCATGACTGCTACTTTGCTCGGAGCCCACACACTGTCTAGTAACCGCAATATCTGGGGGCCGTACTTTATCTCTTTCCCCCTGCAGTTATTAATCCCCTTTCTTTATACAGAGCTCCATGGACCTGGACTGTGAGGAAAGCGTATTTGGAATCCGTGTATATATTCACTGCCAGTCCCTGGGCTAGCTCTAGAGCCCGGGTGAGGGCATGTAGTTCAGCTAATTGAGCACTAGTTCCGGGAGGGAGTGGCTTTGCTTCCCAGACCTCATCCAGTGTGACCACCGCATATCCCGCTTTTCTCACTCCCTCTTGTAAGTAGCTGGTACCATCAGTAAACAGAGTATAATCTGGGGCGGGAAGGGGAACATCCTTCAGGTCAGGACGACTAGCATAAGTTTCCTCAATAGTCTGAACACAATTGTGCTCTACTGCTATTTCAGGCTCAGGTAATAATGTGGCTGGATTTAATGTAGTAGACTGAGAGAGGGTAATCATAGGATTATGGGTCAGAAGGCCTTGGTATTTAAGCATCCGTGGGTTTGTTAACCACAAGTGGCCTTTCATCTCTAGAACTGACTTAAGGGCATGTGGTGTATATATGTGCAATTGTTGACCAAAGGTTAGCTTATTTGCTTCCTGAGTCAAGATTGCTGTGCCAGCCACTGCTTTAAGGCAGGCTGGCCATCCCTTGGCTACATTATCTAGTTGCTTAGAGAGATATGCTACCGGCCGGTGCCATGTTCCCATCATCTGGGTGAGGACGCCTATTGCAACGTTTCGCTTAGTGTCAACAAACAACTGAAATGGTTTCTCCAAATCCGGAGACCTAAACTGGGAGCTTGAAGGAGGGCTTGTTTAAGGGACTGAAAACTAGCTTCTTCCTCTTTACTCCAAAAGAGGGGCCCTTTCTGCCCCTTTCGTAGCTTCATAGAGAGGTTTTGCAATTAGGCTAAAGTTGGGAATCTAGATGCGGCAGAAACCAGCCACGCCCAGAAACCCTCGTAATTCTCTCCTGTTAGTTGGAACAGGAAGTTGACATATGGCCTCCTTCCGCTCGTGGCCCAACGTCCTCTTCCCTTGCTCAATGTCTTAACCCAGATACCTGACCTTTTGCTGAACTAACTGTGCTTTTTTCTAGATGCTTTATAGCCTAAATCTTGCAGTAGTGAAAGTAAATCAGCTGTATTTTGCCAACACGCGTCCTCTGCATATCCTGTTACTAATAAATCATCCACATATTGTAAGACCACATCTGGGGCTGGTATATGTAAAGCCTCCAGATCCCTGGCCAAAGCAGCACCGAAAAGTGTAGGTGAATTCTTAAATCCTTGAGGCAGGTATATTGGTCCAGGTATAGTGCTGCTTCCTACCAGTGTTAGGGTTTTCCCACTCAAAAGCAAATAAATGCTGGCTTTTCTTGTGTATGGGGATGGTAAACCAAAGGGGGGAATGAAGAAGGCGTCTTTCAAGTCTATAACAGAAAACCACTGAGCCTCCCGAGGGATAAGTCCCAATATGACATAGGGATTGGGAACTACCGGATGGATAGTTATAGTAGCTAAATTTACAGGCCTCAAATCCTGAACAGGGCGAAACCGACCATCCCCTTTTGGAATTGGCAATATGGGGGTATTCCAGGGCGATTCAGTAGGTACCAGGATATGATGTTCTAAATATAAGTCAATAATATCCTGGATAGCTTGCATAATGTGGCGAGGGTATGCCCTCTGTCTGATTCTCACAGGCACTTTCAGAGGCACTTCCTCAATTAGAATGGGTGGATGGTGTGCTGCAAAACCAGGGGGTTATCTTCCGCCCACAAATAGGGAACTTTAAACTGCCTCCAGACTTCCTTGTCAGCGCACCCAAATTCCTCGCTACCATAAGCCTCCAGGATTCTTCCAAAGGTACAGACAAAGTTACTTTTCCGTACCCCAGGTTCATGGAACCATCCTCATTAAAGGATAATTGTGCCCTCATTTTACAGAGCAGATCCCTTCCTAATAATGGGACAGGGCAGTCAGGCATATAAACGAACTGGTGTGTTATAGCCTGCCCTTTTAAGGTGCATTCAAGGGGCTCCAGAAAGGGACGTTGTAAAGTTGTCCCTGTTGCTCCCTGAATATTAATAGTTTCACGGGATGCCTGCGCTAAGGGTTGGGTTAAAACTGATCGGGTAGCTCCGATATCCACTAAAAATGTAACTGTCTTGCCTCCCACATTCAGTCTGACCATAGGTTCAGGGAGGCTGACTGAACCCGGTCGGCCTCAGTCCCATTCTTCTGCCTGGGCCAAGCCCACCAGAGGGGTCCGCCCAACCCCTGTCTGGTTTCTATCTGTCCTCTACCCCTCTGGGTCAGCCTTCTCTGACCATCTTCCACCACGAAACTGAGGCTTCGTGGGGGTCCTTCCTATTTCTGGGTAGTTCACGTTCGGGACACTCACCTTTCCAATGCCCATATTTCTTACATAAAGCACATTGGTTATGGCCGAGTTCCCATCTTCCCCCTTTCTCCCGACTATTGCCCCGGCCCCTCTGTGAGCCGGACCCCGCACCACGTGGATTTGACCGTCCTCGTGGTGCCCACATCATGGCTGCTGCCATTAATTCAGCCTTTCATTGCATCTTCTGATCTTTTTTTTCCTATCCTCCTCTTTATCCCTATTTGCAAAGACTTTTCGAGCTACCTCCATTAATTGGATTAATTGCCAACTGATCCACTTGTCTCAGGGGGCTGTCAGGGAAGCCTGTTCTGTTTTTGCCCGAGTTCTGGCTGCGACCGGTTCGGTCATAGCAGATGTACTCGGCGCTGAAGTGGATGGGGTAGGGTCCACGGGCCTTTCCTTTGGGGTGGATGTTGAAGGCAGTGATCTATCCACCTGGACCGATCTATTCATTCCCTCTGACCTTGGGGGACTTTTTAGATATGGAGATAGTCGATCTAATCGTGCCATAAAGTCTGCCACCCTCCCGATTCCTCCCCTCCGACCCTTCTTCAAAACCTCCCGGTGGTACATAAGGGGGTTTGGAACTTCCTCGGGACAACTAGGCAGCACTTGTACAGATCTCTGTATTTTTTAAGAGTAACATGTCGTGATAGCAGGGCTTTACACCGCTGCATTTTAAGTCGTTGTAGCCAAGGGGTGGATGATTCAATAAATCCAGCCACACATCTATATATGGACCCTGATCTGGGTAGCCTAACATTGGGTGGAAGACCCTACGATGTACTTGCACAGTAGTAGGAATGTCAAGTGTACCCACCGGGGCCACCCAATCCCCAGGTTGGGCCATTCACTTTCACAAAATTTTCGCAATTTCTGTCTATCCCATTTATGCCCATAATCCTGAGACTGGTAAGCCTCCCTAAAATGTCTCATCATAATCTCCAGAGGGTTACCTCTTTACTTTGTCTACCACCCATAATCCTCCCACATAAACAGACAAGAGAGAGGAGAGGGAGTTGAAGAAGAGGGTAAGGGGTCCCACTTTCTTCAAACACAGCAGGGGATTTTTCACATAGACACCCACTCGCACACGCCCGACCCAGGGAGCCGGATGTTCACGGTCTCCGATGGGAACTGCGGACGCCACTCGCTTTCTACTGACCCACGGTGCTGGAGACTCACAGTCACCAATGGGAACTGCAGTAGGCTCTCTCTCTTTTCCAATCAGACTTGACAAGTCCACCCACTTTATCTGTTAAGAGAGGGTGATCAGTCCTCTCCTCCGTCCCTGCTTACAGGGAGGGATTATATTTCCCATCCAATACTTGCCTGCAGGCGTCTTCTCCTTTTTTATTCCTCTTTCACTGCTGGCCAGCCCCAGTCCTGTTCTTCTCACCTCTCACCAGTGGTTCGTGGGTTCGTCAATCGCCGACAGCAGCAGTCAGCCGTCTGGGGAAGTCCCTCGGATTCAAAGGGTTCCGATGGCGCCTGGGATATTCCTCCAACTCACCGATCCACTGACTGTCGGGATGGACCACCCAGAGGGCCTCAGGGCCCCTCCAGTCCCGGCGGAGTCGCCAGAAAATGTTGCAGCAGTCTCGGTTTCAACACAGAACAAGAGACCACGAGAGGTGGAAGAATTCAGGTTTATTTGCGCAAAGCGTTCAGAGCATTAACATGACAAATTCTGAACCCCCATTACATGCTGGGGTTAGTTCTTTTATACTTTATGATGATTTCAGCCCAAGCCTGGGCGTTCATCTATGCCCTATTTACCAAATATGGATTTTATGCTTACAAAATACCTAAAAACATATTTTGTACTGGGAACAAAACATAAGAAAGAGGATGTGGTAGAGAAGACAGGATGTCTGTAAGTATATGCTATTTTTACCATTATCTTACACTTACAAAAATGCTTCTTACAGACCTTCCCTTGATTGCAGCTTCCTTGTTTTCAACTTTAAATACATTGTTACTTCCTCTAAATAGATTTCCTAATTCTTTAGCGTAACACAGACAGAGTTGCCCTCTGTCCCTATGACCTATAGATCAGAGAGTTATAATATGCTCAGGAGCTAGCTAACTTATATAAAATATATTCCTTCTCTGGTCCTTCTTCAAAGTGAATTCCCTTTTACTTCTAGATGGGTTGATCCTGGGCTTTGTCCTAACATCTGAGGGGAAAACATAGGTTTTAGAGGCTTTACAGAACACATGGGGGTTAGGACCATCTGAATCTCAGCAGGAATATTGTTTCATATGGCAGGTGCCATGACAAAAAAGATATGTCTCCTAGGTCTACTGTAGCAGATGTGGGTGCCCCTGTGTGGATTCTCTTATGAACTCCAAGATTGGTTAAAAGCCTGACTTTGAAATCGTTATGAAATTATATTTTCTATTTTGTCAGTCCCCTTCCCCCTTACCTATTTTAAATGACATTTCTCAATATTATTTGATTTTAGAAAAGCAGATACGTGACCAAACTGATCTATATAAGTTTGCAGTTGGGGAAGTATACATGTAGTATACATTTAACAAATAAGAATCCAAACAGAAATGATTCAAGAAAAAGGGCTCCAGCATAAATTTGTTAATGTTTTTCATGCAGAACAACTCAACTCTGGATTGAAGCTTGAAGTAGTGTGCAGGCTTTCTGGCATCTCACTCTTCAACTAAATCTTGAAAGAAGATATTATGAGGACTGAGTGTTCTGCCTCTTGCACAGTTAGATTCATAGTTGTGCAGGTGCAGATAGATAACTCAACAAAGCTTCCAGAACAAAGTTCATTTATTGGTACATCAGGTATCTTCATAACTCACATTTATAACGAAGTTCTTCTTTAATGACCAATCCTTTGTATATCTACCTTGTACGTGAAATATGGTTATCCCCTAACCCATCTCGTAGCAATAGAAGGAAGATGCCATGTGGGTAGAGAGTTCAGACAAAGAATGAGGAAAACTCCCTTAACCCACCAAGGATCAACTCAGTGACCAATCAGGATTACAGATGTAGCCACGTGAGATGAACTACATTTCCCAGGATACCTTTAACTACATTTACCATGATGCATTCCCTTAAGGGGACAGCTCACAATTCCTAAGTAACTATCCAACTCTCATAGACTGGCTGGGACAGCACACTGTGTAATTAGAGGGCATTAAGAATGACATCAAGATGTATAACAGAAACCTACAATAACAGTGGAATAATCTGGCATTTCCAATAATGATTTCAAAAACACTTTAAATCCCAAAATACATTCTCAAGAACCTTGGAAATAAAGTAGACAAAAGATTGAAACTGTTTTAAAAGTAGATCTGGGCTCATTGTTAGATTCAGTCATCTGTATAATTTTGGCCATTCTAATGCTAATATTGTGGCACCAATATCCTAACTTTTGTTCATTGCCACCAATTCACAGCAACCTCTAGGAAGGAAATGGGTAAGTACTGGAACTTTCAGATGGTTCTCATCTCATTTGCTTATTTGTGTTTCCCTTTTCTGGGACTTAATCACAATCATGGAATCAGGGGTGGGATTCAATTTTTTTAACAACCAGTTCTGTGGGCATGGTTTAGTTGGAGTGTGTGGCTTAGTGGTCATGTGACTGGGTGGGCGTGGCCAACTTGACATCACTCACATCAAGGGGCGCTTCTCCTTACCTGGCCTCTCATGACAGTTTATTTAGTTTACTTTATTGTCATTGCACCTCGTACAACAAAATCAAACACCATCTTCAGTGCACATCATGACCATGACCATGAAAATAAATACAAACACACATCCTTCACCCTTCACACATTGAACCGGAAACCCCTTACACCACACCAACACTGCACTATACAACAGAATTCAAAAGAGCTACAGTCCTAGAATAGAAGCTGTTTTTCAGCCTATTTGTCCTTGCTTTTATTATTCTATACCATCTGCCAGATGGTAATAGTTCAAACAAAGAGTGCCCAGGATGAGATGGATCTTTGAGAATATTTTGAACTTTCTTAAGGCAGCAGGAGCTGTAAAACTCTTCCAAAGAGGGGAGAGGGCAACCAATGATCTTCTGGGCAATGACATTAACCCTCTGGAATGCTTTCCTATCTGCCACTGAAGAAAAACAGTGGGGATCCTGCAATGGTCATAAGTGTGAAAAATGGTCATAAGTCACTTTTTTCAGTGCCATTGTAACTTTGAATGGTCACTAAATGAACTGTTATAAGTCAAGGATTACCTGTATAAAAATACAAAAAGCTTCTTTGCTTGCAAAAAGCTGCCCTAAATACCAATCATTAGATTAAAAATACCTGCAGGCCGGAGTTACAAATCAGGCAGGGTGCCAGAGCACCTTGAGGAATGAAAATAGTTAAAATGCAGTGATAACTATCAGCAGCCAACTCTTGCTCATAAAGTGAAACCCTTTAGCAAAGAGGTCATTTAAGCTCTCCAGAAAAAGCACACCCAGAAAAGCAATCCTTAGATCCATTTGCACCACTTAAAGATACCAGCTGGTCTCACTCACCTCACAAGATATCCTAAGGAAATCATCCAGATTTAAGGAAAGGTCACATGCCCCCCTGAAAGGCAGTAAAAAATATCAGTGCCAAGCTTGCATCCTGCCTCTTGGAAGTATACCCCAAAAGGACAGTGCCAGATACCACTAAAGCACTAAATGAAGAAAGACCCCCTCCCCAGATAGAAAAAGAAACCATGAGACAGGAAAAAATTGAAACACAATACAAATATTTAAATCACAACAGTAGCTGTTGCTTGTTGAAGCTGAATAGGGAAAATTATCCCATCAATAAACACAGGATTAAACCTTCACCAAAAACCAGTTTTAAACCAAAACTCAGAAGGGGTATGTAAACTCATGATTGAATGTTAATCCTTCTACCTAGCCAATAAGCCTTGCTGAATTTCCCTGTCGCTAAAAGCTTTGCTTTGTTATTCAATTATTTCTTCAAAGTGCTGATTGTCCAGGAAAGTATTTTCTCCCAACAGCAGTGTAAAAATCTTAAAATAACCCTTCCCTTTTAAGAAAGTCAAGCCTCAGACGCTCCAGAGACAGGAAGTCTTGGCGTACTGGCAAGAATGTAATAAGGGTGGAAGAAAAAAAACGGAGATTGCTTCTAACTACCGGTTTTCTGAACTGCTTAGAAAGTTAACAAGAGGTTCTACAGAGCCGGTCAGAACAGGTAGAATCCCACCCCTGCATGGAATGCAATAGTGAATTATCTCTTCATTCACCTTGCTAAGTGTGAAGTGAAAAATGTCAAGCTTTCTATAGTTTATAGGAAACCACTGATAGTAACACTTCAGGTTAGATAAGCTTAATGTTAGATATCCTATTTTTATATTTTATATACAATTTTATGAAAGAGTTATTTTTAAAAATAAAAAGTAATGCAATACATAGCAGTGTATCTTCTGTAAAAAGAAGGAAATTCCATTGCAGTTTTCAAGATTATAGACAGTTACTTTCTGAAAGAAATTATTTTCCCCTAAAAATTAAATACTAAAACCAGATATAATTTTTTATGTATATATTTAGGTGAGTATATTCATATATGTTCAGAAATTTATGGATTTTTCTCTAGAAATAGGAGATTCTGAGTTGTAGCCCTGCCTTAGTACAATGCCAGTGGGTAACCTTGGGCCAGTCACACTCTCTTACTGTATCCCTGAGAATCAGGGCAGGGCAAACCACTTTTGAAATCTTGCCATGTAAACTACAAGGACTTGTTCAGATACTTGCCTGATGTCAATACTGACTTGAAAGCACATGCACACACACATCACTATTCAGAGCAATTCCCAGCAACTCTAATATAGCCAATATCAAAGGATTATGGGAGCCAAAATCCAAAATAGTTGAAGGGAATCATTTTGTTTATTCCTAATATTGTTGTCAAGAACACCAATTCATATTTTCATTTCTTGTATTAACTGTATTGCACACAATTAATGAAAAAAAGAAACAAAGCCCTCATTTTCAGCACAATTAAGGTGTTGCACACATTAATGAAAAAAAGAAACAAAGCCCTCATTTTCAGCACAATTAAGGTTTTCTTCTGCAGAGTTTCTACTCTTCCACTTTTTCAGTATCTGCTTTGGAAAAAAAAAAATTTATTTATTTTATTTATTTTTATTTGTCAATTGCTTACAAGATAATAGGTATAAGTAAAAACATAGTTATGAATACATGGATACATATAAGAAAAATAAAAAAATAAAAAAATAAAAAAGAAACAATAGGACAGGGACAGTAGGCACGTTGGTGCACTTATGCACGCCCACTACAGACCTCTTAGGAAAGGGGTGAGGTCAATAGTAGACAGTCTAAGGTTAAAGTTTTTGAGGTTTGGGGAAGAAAACACAAGGTCAGGTAGAGTATTCCAGACATTGACCACTCTGTTGCTGAAGTTGTATTTCCTGCAATCAAGTGCGATTAACTTTGAGTTTGTATCTATTGTTTGCTCTTGTGTTGTTATGGTTGAAGCTGAAGTATTCATTAACAGGTAGGACAATCATAATACAGACATCCAATCATAGTCTTTACAATGTCTCAAGGATGGGTTTGTTTTGAAGTACCAGTCATGATTCTCATTACACTGAATATCAACCAAAATGAATTAATAATGTTCTTCTTCCTATTCATTACAGCCATTGTCACAAGTATACGTGGAAGGGGAATAGAATTTCTACTATATAATCAACAATACTATATATCAATCATGCTTGCAGTCTATGATCTGAAGGCTGTTCACTGCTTCCTACTTGCTTTTAGGAGGTGGATTTCCTACTCACTGCACATTCTAACATTCCACTCCTACATTCTCATGAGAGCCATTCTTTGCTCTCAGAACAATCATATATTCCTCTCTGGACAGTAGAACTTCTTATTGTTTGTCAGCAAGAATATCAGGATACATATTTTTAAAAATGGTATTATGGTTGTGGTAAGACTGTGAGCATATATGTTGTCTGTCTAATATGGGAGGGCAATAAAAATGTGTTTATTTTACTTGCATCCTAGACAGTACTTTTGTAGAGTTATGTAATTTTTATTTGGTGATATCCATCTGAGGTGATTATTTTTTCTCAGTACAAATTATGTTATCTCTAGTTCCAGTACATACTCATGGATACATACCTGTCAGATCTGTGTATCTGCCATTCTTCAATGGAAGTGGGGGGGTGGTACTTTTTGATGTAACCTGAATATCTTAAATCTTGTATTGAATCTGTATAACTTGCACATGATATACAAGTGGGGCTGGAGTCCAGATGCCTGGAAACTTGTCACCTCTGGGAGAGATAGCAAGAGGAGAAGGGATCATAAAAATTCCAGCTCTGAAAGAAACTTCTTGGGAAACTTTTCTAAGATACATTCCCAGAAGAGCGGGGGGATTAACATGTTTCTTTGTTTGACTAAATCTACATCAGAATAAGAGGAGGGGTCCTAACTCCCTTTATCTATACTTGTATGCCTGGAGGCATCTTAGATCCTGCTTTGGCTAGTACCTGGATCACTTCCTTTCAATAAAGAATTCCTTTTGAAGTATCTAGCTTTCAGAAGTTCATTCTTATCCATTGAAGAGGAAAGAGTCTGGTCCTTACATAACCACACCATGCATAATATCATTAATACCATTTTACATAAAGATGTAAAATTGCATTCATACTAAGTGATGTGTTAGATCTATTTCACCATATAACAAAAGATCCTAAGTTCTCTTTCCGGTGGTCTCTCATCAGCAACAAAGTCGAGTATGAATTAATGATGAAGTTGGGTATTTTCCTCAATCATACAACTAACAAAGAAATTGGGCTTTCCATTTAATGTTTACATTCTTTTATTAACTGAACACATAAACACAAATATAACGAAAAATATATGCAAAATTATAATACATTTCACATATTTATTTATTTTTATTTTTTATTTATTTTATTTTTATTTGTCAATTGCTTACAAGATAATAGGTATAAGTAAAAACATAGTTATGAATACATGGATACATATAAGAAAAATTTAAAAATATATATAAAAGAAACAATAGGACAGGAAAGGTAGGCACGTTGGTGCACTTATACATATTTATCTATCAAAATTTTACATAACTATTTCAATGAATAGTTGTCATTTTTAGTGCAATCATCATCCATAGCTAATCTACACAAACAAGCAATTCATTTTAAACTGCAGATCATGGAATAGTTGGACCCATATATTTATACAGTATTTACAATGCTGAAGAATCAGTCTTTTAGCTATAACCAAGGCATTTGTCATTGAGGATACTGAATGAGAATAATTGGTACACTCTACAATGAAATGTCTTTATTTTATGCAATCCCCAGAGACCTTTCTCTGAGGAGCAGTGTTTTCATAGAGACAAATAAATAAATAGGAAAGATGCCTATTGGGACAAAAGCATGAGTTAATTTTCAAATGAGGAAAAATGTACATATATAAATTTTTGAGTAGATTTGCCATTAGATGGAGGTGATGATGGCTTTTTAGGGAATAAGAATTGAGAAGCAATTAAGAGGCAAGAGGCAAGTAAAGAGAGATATTTTTGGAAATGTTTTTGAAAATGTTTTGACAGACTGTTATGAAACTCTGTTAAAATACTGTGGAATTGTGTACATCACTTATTTCAGGTTATTCAGGTATGTGGCTCACTGAGTTCATGGCACTTATCTGGGTAAGTAGGTATTAGGCATACGCAAATCATTATAGAGTCACCACACTGAAGAACTTGAGACCTCAGACAGGATATTATTTGTTTGGGGGGTTTTGTGTGTGCGTGTGTTTCTAAACTGCCCATCTCTCAAGGCAAAGAAGGTACATAAGTTACCTCAGTGAGCATTTTATCTTACTTTGATATGAGTTCATTCAATCTCCCTTTTTAGCAACCTGAAAATATCTGGCAAATGTTAGTTACCCCACTTGATACAAGGCAATCCTTGTAATTCAACTTTTTATATTTATGGTGAATTGATAACTTAATTGGAATATGAGGCAAAATGTTATTTTGTTAAGCTTGGCCAATGTTTACTTGTCTGGGTTTTTATCTAGCCTTATTTCAGCACTGTGTATCTTGAATGGTAGGCATTTCAAGAGGACCACTTGTTTGATTTGGTTTTTACCAAAAGCTAAGTAGAAAACTCAGATGTGTTCATTATAGGCAGGCTGAAATGTAATACAAAGAACAACCTTTTATTTCCACCCAGTTCTGACTCTTAATTGGGGAAACATTATTTAGAAATGATTTAGAAATGATTTATCTCATCAGCAATAATTAATATGGCTTCTTGAGTAAAAGTCATTGTTACTCTCTCATCAAGCACAGGTTTAGGGAACAATTGTTTGAAAGGTTATTTTGTTAGTTCTAGCCTTTCAACTTACACACTTAATCTATCGTGGTAGATGTATACATATAAGATTATGGTGGAGCAAAATTGGCAAAGAACTCTTTCAGTCTGGGAGAATTCTCATCCAGTCCTGGACAAAGAATCTTAGTAGACATCCAGTCCCATGGCCTCAGAAGGAGAAATATTCATGAGTATCATCAGTTTACTGATGACAACTAATTTATGAGTGATCTTTCCATTTGTTTTCTTATATATAATAAATATCATGGAAAGAAGCTGGAAACTCTTCAAATTTATCCCCACCTAAAACACTTCCAATACATTTTTTGAGTCTACTGTTTTTTGCAGAACTACCAAGAATGCCAGTTGCCTCAAGAACCTCAATAGGATGCTAAAGATGTAATATCTGCAAAAGATGTTGACATTATCTAGGTTGAATGATGATATTTTAGTACACAGCAATGTAAGGTGATATCTTCGAACAAGAAATCACTGTTTTTCAGGGATCATTAAATTCTCTTCCAAGACAAGCAATGGGGGGACTTTAGAGATAAATATTGGTGATAACTTTATCTATTAGGAGACTTACTAAATGTTATTCAAATATATTAGTGATTATTTTCTAATTCTGAACATGACATTGTCCAAACAGTCTGGCATAACTCTAGTAAGTTTTGTCCATAGAGAATTATATGCACTATTCAACCTGTTCCATTCTACCAAATCTCCAGAATGCATAGCAAGTTCCTCACTCTATCCATTATAAAGTCATGAATATTGTCTTTTTTATTAGAGACTGATCTTGAATAGAAAAGAAAAGTTTCAAGCTTGATTATTACTGATTCTTAGAGGCACCTGCTCCATGAGAGGCCTGTTTAGGGAAGTGAAATTATATGGGTACACATTAGAATCATATATTTTATTGAAAATGTATTTTATTCTTTTTCTTTAAAATTGTTGCAGCATACAAAATGCTGAAGAGAAGTCATTTTTATGCTGAGCTGGGGTTTGTATTTTCATCATTAGAAAATAAGATACTTAAAATAGCACTTTGATATTTTTAAGGGTAGAATTGTAGCAGAAAATTGTACAGGAAATCTTTTGAAAGAGCAAAAAAAATCACTCAGTTTTGTTAAAAAATGATTTTGCATGCCATCACCATGGAAACTCACAAATATATTTTGCATCTTTTCCATTTTATTTGTTCATATTTTTATTATCCAAGTTATGTTCTTTTAAAGGAGATAATCTAAATGCCGGATTTAACAAATTTGATTGGAAAGAATTTATTCCTATATTTGAGGAGAAAAACACAGTAAATCTAAGAATTCTATATTTTTATCATCAAAGCAATAGATAAAGGCCCTTGTTATCATAAAGTTTATGAAACAACCCCTCACTACATCCTATTCAAAGTAGTTCTGCAATTTGTCATAGATAAAGTGTAAGAACTGTTGAAGTTATCTATTCTACCCTCATTCAGTATTCTTAAAGGAAACATGCCAAGAACTTTAGATAAATGCCAAAATTGAACATGCAATGAGATTTTAAGGGCTTAGTTCAAAAAACCTTCCTGTCTATATCTTTGAGAAATGATACAATACAAAATTGCATATCCCTGAATTTGGGCAATTCATTATTACAGATCTGTAATAAATTAAGATGCACTTGCAGCTGTTTTATAGTGGTATGCAATTTTGTTGTTCTGTTGAGTTTGTAGGCTGTTGGGGGTCAAATCATAAGTCATCAACATTAAGTAACTGCAGAAATACAACCATTTTATTAATGATTAATGGCAAGTCCTTCCCATGGGATTTTAGTAAATGTTAAAAAGTAAAAAAAAATGATGACACCTCTGTAAATTAAATTAAATCCCTGGTAACCAAATAGTGTATGTAGTGTTATTTTTTTGAAGGAGGTGGGGAGAGAAAATAGGAGTTTTAACTTTTTGAAGAACACTTCTAGTCCAAGGGTTCTAGTCCAAGGGTCAAGGGTTATTTGATTCTTGGTGATCCTCCAACCAGGTGCTCACTAACTCTACTTAGAGCTGTTTATTTCTTCAGCTGTAGTCAATAGGTGTGGCCCAAACATTAGGACAATATAAAGTCAAGGTCTGTTTGCCATTTTTTCCTGGCTTAGACTCTTCAAAAAGGCAGTCCAACAAGTTAAATATCAACTTGCAGTTCTGAATAAAAGTTCAGCTCTTCCCTGTCTTAATAGTACATAGGCGTCAAACTAGAAATGAGATAAGAACAGGAGCTTCTGATAAACAATTCAAATACTTGTTCATTGATTGCTTCATTGAATCCATTAATGTTTCCATTCTCACTTTAGTTTAGCAAGTCCAGAACAGCTCCCATGTGTAACATTGCTAGCAGAAGAGTAATATTCAACTGAACTAAATATTAATATTAAATGACATTGAACTAAATATTAAAATATTAACTATAATTAAACAATTGAACTGAATTGAACTAAAACTACCCGCCTTTTAACAAGTTCTTCCATCCATGGAAAAAATAATTCTCCCTTGGTTATCAGAATGTCTCTGAATCAGCACAGTGAATCTTATGAATTATGAACCTCACGACCTTTATTGGTATAAACATAACAGGTAACAAGAAAAATAAATAATGCTCAAGTAAAACATTTAAAGTTGAAGTTGGAAACAATGAACACAATATTCACATAATACAGTGTAAAATGTGATCAGTCTTTTCTAGATACATATAGAAGAAATCAATCATAAAATTCTTTCCAACACTTGGCTACATACAAATAATTTTCACACAATATTAAACCATTGCTTTGCTTAACTGTCCCCTATCTCCTTCAGTCCCTTGATGAAACCCAGTGTTCTGACCCAGCCTTCACAAGCAATGAGAAACCACTTATTCATGAGTAAAAGTGCAACTGTGGGTTGTACATCAGTTACACCCTTTTCTGAACCAAAATTCCCTATTCACTGTCACTCATACCCTAGTCACTTTCCATCTTGACTATTGCAACACACTCTACATAGGGCTGCCCTTGAAGAGCATCCAGAAGCTCTAGTTGCTGCAAAATGTAGCAGCCCACATGGTTTTGTGCAGACCCCAATGTGCATATACATTACCTCTCCTGAGGGAGCTGCATTGGCTGCTAATTTGCTTCCCGGTGCAATTCAAAGTGCTGATTATTACCTTTAAAGGCCTTCATGGCTTGGGATGGTCCCTCAGGCTATCTGAGGGAACATCTCTTGCTGGTCAAATCTACCTGACCCATTAGAGCGGGGAGGCAGGGAATGCTGCTGGTCCCATCCCCGAGGGACATACACCTGGTGGGACCCAAAAGAAAGGCCTTCTTCAAGGTGGTTCCCTCTCTCTGGAACATCATTCCCCCAGAGATTAGAATGGCTACCATTCTAATACTCTTCTGGAAGGCACTGAAGACCTGGTTCTGCCAGAGGGCCTGGGGGACCCAGATCGGGATGGAACACATTAAATGGCTCATGTGATCTGTTGTTGCGGGGTGGGGGATGGGGGTGATTTTATTATGACTTTATTATTATATTAATTTATTTTATTCTTTTTATCAGTTGTATTGTTTTAAATATAGTTTTATATTCTGTAAGCCACCTTGAGTTGCCATGGGAGAATAGGTGGCAATATAAATCAAATAAATAAATAACCCCCACTTTTTAAAACAGGGCAAGAACAGTCTTTATTCATGTGAGGACTCAAGATAAAAAGCCCTTCAATAATTGGGCCAAGCAGAAACAGTCCCTGTTCACCCTGGCTGAGGCAAATTCACTACCTATTATTTCCCAGCAAGGAGACTTGGTTGCCATCTCAAATACAGAGCAATTAGTCCCAACAAACCTGGTTCTGGCAAAGTACATCAACTTGGTTGATATACGAATGGTTGTCTGGGCTCTCCTCAGGGCTGGCTCAGTCCCATTGTACACATATGACTGCATATCTTCTGATCCATCTAACATGATAATAAAGTTTGCAGATGATATCACTGTACTCAACCTTATTACAGGAGGAGACGAATCAGCATACAGGGAAGAAGACCAGAAGTTATCCACATGGTGCTCAGAAAACAACTTGCATCTAAACACCAGCAAGAGGAGATGGTGTTAGACTTCCAGAAGCAGAGAGAGGAACCTGCCATATTCTACATCAAGGGGGGCTGTGTGGAGAGGGTCTCCCCTTACAAATTTCTGGGAATCCACCTTAGCCAAGATCTCTCCTGGAAAAATAAGGTGATCAGAAAGGCTCAACAGAGACTCCATTTCTTTAGGGTCTTGTGGAAAAACCAGGTGGAACAATGACTGATGACTTCCTTTTATGGTCTACAATAGAAAATGTCCTTACATATTGTATTATTGTATGGTATGCTGGCTTGACAGCCACGGACAGATAGGCATTACAGAGGGTGACGTCCATAGCACAAAAAATTATGGGCTGTCCTCTGACACCACTGGACAAAATCACCAGGACCTGCTGCCTCAGCAGAGTGAGGAAAATGCTCAGGGATGATTCATACCCTTGTCAGTACTTCTTTAGTCTCATACCATCAGGCAGGAGATATAGAAGCATAGCCAGTCAAATGAATAAACTGAAAAATAGTCCATACCAGTGTAATATAATATAATGTTGGCGGGGGGGGGGCTGCACCAAGGGAGGCTCATTCAATATACATGTTGTACATTAACAATAAAGGTTTGATTTGATTTGATTTGTGATAACAGGCCGCTCCCAAACCTCTACTATTTATTTCCCAGCCAGGGAGGGGCTGGCTAGCATCTACAACTTATTTTCCCTGAGAGCCGGCTTATTACCTTCCATTGCTCTCCTCTCCTCTCTACACATATGCACATCTGGGAAGGCCCCATATGTTCCTCCCCCTCACTCAGCTCAGGCCATGAAGACAGCTGCCTTTCCACCTGCAGGTGAACATAAGGCTCTGGCTCTGCTTCTGCTCCCTCATTAGAGCCTTCCAAAGGCTTCAAAGCTGCCCAGGCTCCCTCTCCCACTCCTCCTTGTTTGTTCTGACCCAAACCCTGTTCCAAGGAAACAAACACAAAACAGAGGTAACAGCAAAACATTTTAATGATTCTTTACAAATTCTTTACAAATTCGCCTTCCTTCAAAGTTAAAAGGCTGTTTCAAATTAATTATCTCTGATAAGAAAAAGCCTTGCCAAGGTTGTGCAAGGCTGCCAAGAAGTTACTAAGAAATATTTCAAACACAAAGAGTCTCCAAACACCAATCAAGATATTTCAAATGTCCACAAAGCTTGAGTGCAAAAACTTCTTTGCTTCCTGCAAAGAACTCTGTTTTCTCAGCTGGCTTTTATCTCTTAAAGGAGGGGCCATTATCTTGCAGCCTTACTCCTGAGTTGCCCCTGCTGCTGCAGCTGCTCTTTCCTTCAAACAGCCCTGCATGCACATGCACTGGGCACAGGCTCCTTGGGAACCTTTTCATCACTGCTGCCAGCCTCCACAATCTCTGAAGGCAGCATTCCACTCCCTGATGGTCCTGGCCCCATCCCTGCCTCACACGCAGGCACCTCACCTAAGTCCTTGCTCTCCAAGACCTCAGGTGTCTGCACCTGCTGCCAGCGAACCACAACACTGTCTGACTGCTAGTAGCTCTCCTTGTAGCTGACAGGCCAGAACACCCTGTGATGTCAAAGTAATGTAATTGTTTTATTTTATTTATGTTAATATCCATACTTTCAATATAACATTTTTAATAATACTTGACCTCTGATTTAGTGCTTTCCCCCACATGATTGATCATGGAAAATATACATGCATTGCAAACATTACCATTTTTATCTACTGAAATATTTAATCTCTATTGTCAAAATAAAGAAACAATATTTCTGGCTCAACTGTAATTGTAATTCCAGAAATAAATTTGGGGAAAAAAATGTTCTTCAGGGATTTTAGAATGATAGAATAGTAGGGAAGCTTTATCACATTTCTCAAAGCCCATTGAATGATGGTGATGTCAAGTTTTTAATGTTCCTCTAGGAAACAAAAATAGAAAACTGGTCCATGAAGTGATTAAAGCAGTAGATCAGCACTTATCTGGTTCTCACCTGGTTCTCTTCCTTAAAGTTCAATATTAAAATCATCATAGCATAGTGTTGGTATGATACATCCTTATCTTACAAGGGTACTTCTAAGGCATTGGTAAAACAAAACTCTTCTTTCCTGCCCCCTTTCAATGAAAACTACTTTTGATCCAATGAAATAAACTAATTAGTGCTTTTTGTGGATTTGATTAATTGGTTTAGTTTCATGGGAAATTTATAGGAAAAAGTGATTCCTCATATTGATGTCTCTTTGTTATCTAAAGCTTCATATTTTTTTTTAAAGTAACCATATTTTTTATCTCTCTACATAAACTTAATACATACATACATGCACTCATCCACACAAAATTCTATTTGAAAAAATGGGATTTAACCATATGGAACTGAGCATAGATCCATATTAGTTGTAAATTTAACATCAGTTTGGGGGTGAACCCTGTAAACATTCATGAACTATAATAAAAAAAACAATTATATGAAGCTAGCAACAAATGGTTTATTGATTGTATTAATTAGATTCTAAATATCTTGAGTACATTTTCTTGTCTCTAGGCTTTCCTACATTAAATTCATATGCCAGTTCTTATAAGAAATGAATATATTTAGAAGATCTTTAAGGTAATCTAAACATACACATTGATGTATACTGTAATTTTTGTTTCTCAATGGAATTCAAGGTAGCAGCAATTGAAATAAACATCTTTCCTATATTGTGATAAAAAGAAACTGAATGGAAAGTAAGAAATCTTTGGGTTGTGTTGATAATAATAACAGATAATCTACCTTTGGTAAGTACATTAGCAAATTTTGATCCCTGCAAGAAAAAATCTATTTTTAATCTATTTGTTAAAATTATATTAGTAACTGTTCTGTCTCACCTTTCTTTCCCAAAAGATGAAAGAGTACAAACTCACACAAACACAGGCAGGCAGGCTGGCTCGGACTTCACAGAGTTAATTCTTTGGAACAGACAACGTCCTTGGCATTCCAACATGCTCTGCCTGCCAAGTCTGAACTGATAACAAGTAAAAAGCTACTTACAGAAAATTACAAGGCAGACCACAAAAATCATTCACAAAGAAAACTTGAAGTAAGATCAAACTTTGTCCCGTACAAAGTTCCAGCTGACAACACACCCACTTTTATCCCCTGTGGGGTGTGGCTCAATGACTCAGCTCACTCTCTGACCCTCCCACACCTTCTACGTTGCTGCTCACGTTTCTCCCTAAGATGCTGCCTAGGATCAAGCCAACATTATTCCTCTTGACTCCCTGTCAGGGGCTGCTCCGATATGCCTTCCTCCTGATTAATCTCAGGCTGTTCCTCTCCGTTGTCTGATGAAACCTGAGGCATTATCAGGGAGGAAGGCATTGCCAGAGAGGAAGGTCCTGGGGAAGAAGGCATTCCCAGTTCCTCCTCCTCATCTTCCAAGTCCTCTTCCTCTAACAGCACAGGCTCGGGAATCTGAGCCACAACAAGTAACTATAGAAAATTCCAGGAAAAGTTTGATTAGATATACCAAAATTCACTCCAGTCCATATGTATTTTCATACCTTACTTTGCCATAGTAATTCTATCGAGTAACCCATAAAATCTTTTGATTATGGTTAAGCTTCTTTATGCATTTTATAATTGCAGTCTTGTCTGAGACATGCTCATTGTCTCAATGTTGTGTTGCTTTATTGGAGTTGTAATTTCCAGGCTTCAAAACTGAAGGCTTTGTTCATTTTTATTTGGCCTTGATGCAACAATAAACAAGTGAGGTGTTCTTTGAAACTTCTATTATTGAGTGCTTGAAGTTTGGCTTTGGAATTTGTGGAGAAGCCATAATAAGAGCCTTGGATAACTAAATAAGATGCAGTGTGTTCTTTTTCTTATCTTTCTTTAGCTGTTTCATCCCTCCTCCTCAATCCCATAGTATTTTGTAATATTTGTATTTTCTATTTTCTTTTTCTTTTTTTTTTTGACTTTATTTTTAATTTTTAAACTTACTTTTTTTTTTTTTTAAAGGGAAAGCCTCAGAATAGCTTTTCTTTTTCCTTTTGTTTATTGGGATTTTTGCCTTTTCTATTTTTCATTTTCATTTTTTATTTATTTTTATGGTTATTTTTTTTTTTTTTTTGAGATTCTACAATTGGACTAGGGTGTGAAGAACCTGAAGAATTCTTTCTTTTTCCTTTTTTTTTTTTTGATCATTGTTTTTTTAATATTATTGGGTCTTACTCTCTTTTTTTTTTTTTTTTACTATTCTTAATTTTTATTTTTGAATCATAATTGGTCATCTTACAATAGGATTAAGGTCTAGAAGAACCTGAAGAATCTCCTTCTTTTTTTTTCTTTTTAATCTTCTTTTTCTCCCTCTCTTTTTAATCCTGGACTCTTTATTTTTTATTGGCTTTTTTTAAAAAAATTTTCTTCTTCTCAATTGGATTATAATTGGCTACCCTACTGATTGGATTAAAGGAGCTTAAAGATCTTGAGTTATTCAAATGAGTAAGAAAACTTTACCTTCTGGCAGTTCAACTTCTGCTCCTGCTTCTCCATCAACTGGAGGACGACTATCAATAATGGCGAAGCAAGATAAAGTACAAATGGATCTAGCAACGATTATACAAGGAATACAAGAACTCAAAATAAGCATTGACCAAAGAACAGAGAGTATTGAACAAAGAATTGCAAAGACTGATGAAAAAATTGAAAACTTTCAACAGATGATGGCAAAACAGGAGGAGAGACTCCAAAAAATCGAGGAGAAAGATAAACAAAGAGATGAGACAATTGGAAATATTGTTAGCAAATTAACAACGGTGCAACAAGATATAAATGGGATGTTGAAGTGGGAGATGGATAGGTCAGAATTTTATCTCAGATTTCAAAATATTGAGGAAGAAAAAGGACAGGATTTGGTGGCTGTAATGATAGAAATTCTGGCTGGAGCCTTGGAGATAACAGAGGAAAAGATGATGGACGGAGTAGATGAGATATATCGTGTTTTTACAAGATATGCAATGAGGAATAAGCTACCAAGGGAGATTCATGTCAGATTTACTAAGAAGACTATTAAAACACAAATATTACAAGTCGCAAGAGATAAGGGGCTGAAATATAAAGGTAAAGAGATTATGGTTTTAAAACAAGTCCCCAGAAGAGTGAGAGAGATGAGAAGAGAATATCGATTTTTGACCAAAAAATTATTGGAAAAAGACGTGAATTATAGATGGTTGATCCCAGAAGGATTAATGTTTATATGGCAAGAACAGAGACACAGAATCGACTCAATTGAGAAAGCAGAAATATTCCACAACAAATTTTTTGGAAGAAGAGAAATAGAGACAGAAAAAGAAACCTTTGCAATTGAGCCTCAAGAAGACCAGATGAGATCGGGGAAGGAAGAAGGTGCGGTAGGTGGACAAATGGAGACCAAAGAACAACATGAAGTAAGATCCACAAGAACTGTTAGACCTAAATATAAAACATAACCATGGAGGAAAAAAAAATTGATTTCTATGAATATAAATGGATTGAATTCAGCTATTAAAAGAAGAAAAATCTTTCATAAATTAGAGAAGTTAAAATTTGAGATAATTTGCCTACAAGAAGTACATATTAAAAAACAACATCAACGATTATTGGTAAGACCAAAACTGGGGAAAATTTTTACTTCCTTGACTAACTGTAAGAAAAGAGGAGTGGTCCTGTATATTAAAGAAACTATTGTAGCAAAATTGGTTTATACTGATGAAGATGGAAGAGTATTAATGGTTGAAATAGTGGATAACAATATAAAAATATTACTTGTTGCAATCTATGCTCGAGCGATAAACAAGAAGAATTTTATAAAAAGTTACATATGAAATTAATTGGACTGGACCATGTCAATATAATTATGATGGGAGATCTTAATGGAATTGTAGATAATAAATTGGACTATACAGCGACAGCATTAAAACAAAATAGAAAGACTCTCCCTAAATCCTTTTTTAAAATGGTAGATGAATTAAATTTAAAAGATATATGGAGAGAAAGAAATGGTAAAACGCAGCAATATACTTTTTATTCAAATAGACATTTATCATGGTCCAGAATAGATATGATTTGGACCTCATCAGAACTAATATCTAACATTCAAGAAATAAATATAGAAAGCGGGTATATGGGCAGACCATAACCCTATGACAATTAAATGGAAAGGACAAAGAAGAAGATCTAGATGGACATTAAATAACGCTATCTTAAAGGAAAAAGACTTTACACAATGGATGGACAAAGAATTGGCCTTCTTTTTTCATTAAAAATAAAAAGAAGATACTTCAATGCAGAATGTTTGGGATACAATGAAGGCATATGCGAGAGGATTAATAATGGACTATACAAAGAAAAAAAAATATTAGGAAGAGGCAAACTATTAAAGCTTTAGAAGATGATTATAAAAACTGGAAAAAGAATTGCAGAATATGCCACAGAAAAAGATATTAAATTCAAAATGGATATAATTAAACATAAGATGGGTCAGGCGGAGAAAGAGGAGTTGGCACAAAAATTAGAAGTGCTAAACAGAACTATTTTGAAGATGCAAATAAACCAGGTAGGTGGCTAGCATACAAATTGAGAAAGGAGAAAGAATCTAGGAGAATAGTACAGTTAATAGATGATAAAGGTCAAATTTGTTATGGTAACAAGGAGAAAAAGATAATTATCCAAGACTTTTATGGACAATTATATAAACAGGAGGATTTTGATGAGGAAAGAATTAAGCTTTATCTACAAAATGCTAACCTACCCAAGATACCTGAAGAGACTGAAAAAATGTTAGAAAGTACCATAACAATGATGGAACTAACGGAAGCACTTAATAGGCAGAATAATGGAAAAGCACCAGGCCCAGATGGGCTCCCGGCAGAATTTTATAAAACATTACAAGAATCGTTGAGCATTCCATTGTTAGAAGTTATGAATGAAGCCATGTTAAATAAGAAAATACCTAAAACATGGTCAGAAGCTTATATCACACTTATTCCAAAAGAAGGGGCTGATCCATCACAAATTAAGAACTATAGACCTATTTCTTTACTGAATGCAGATTACAAAATCTTTGCTTCCATCTTGGCAGAAAGGCTCAAAAGATATCTAAATAACTTTATTCATCCTGACCAGAATGGATTCCTGCCAAGGAGACAAATTAGGGATAATATGAGGGTAATTCTGGACACTTTGGAATATTACGAGGCACACCCTGAAAAACAAATGGCTTTGGTATTTTTAGATGCCCAAAAAGCATTTGATAATGTGAATTGGAGATTCATGTTTTGTTATTGGAACAGATGGGCTTTGCTAGAAAATTTATTCAAGCAATAGAAGCCATATATGACAAACAAACGCGAGAGTGATGATAGAGGAGATTTTACAGATTCTATTAATATAAGAAAAGGCACAAGACAAGGTTGCCCATTATCACCTTTGTTATTTGTATTGACTTTGGAAGTGCTGAATAGAAACATTAGAGAGGATCCAAATATAAAAGGAATGAAAATTAAGAAGGAGGAATTTAAATTACAAGCCTTTGCGGATGATTTGGTTTTTATTTTGGAAGATCCTCTAGGAACAGCTTTAAAGCTACTGGAAAAGATAGAGATTTATGATGAGATGGCGGTTTGAAAATAAACAAAGATAAAACAAAGATCTTGACAAAGAATATGTTATTAAAACAAAGAGATGAACTGGCAGATTTATCGAAAATTCAAGTTACGAATAAGGTCAAATATTTGGGGATATATTTGACGTCAAGATGTACTACATTGAAAGAGAATAACTATATCAAACTTAAACAACAGATAGCATCTGATTTGAAAAAATGGGAAAATCTACAATTGTCATTGATAGGTAGAATATCAACAATCAAGATGAATATTTTACCCAGAATTTTATATTTATTCCAAACCATACCAATCAGGCTTGGTAAAGATTACTTTGAAGAATTAAATAAAATTGTGTTGAAGTTCATATGGCAAGGTAAGAAAGCCAGAATAAAATTAAAACTCCTGCAAGATGCTAGAATTAGAGGAGGTTTTGGCCTCCCGAATTGGGAGTTGTATTACCAAGCTGCAAATTTAATGTGGGTTAAGGATTGGATAACATTAAGAAAGACTAGATTGTTGACTCTAGAGGGGCATGATTTATTACTGGGATGGCATGCTTTTCTGTGGTATAAGGGAACCAAATCACAGGGCTATTTTAGAAGAATGTCAGCCTCAAGATCTCTTCGGGTACCCCAACTATTATCCTTTATTTCTCCCTTAGTATCTCTACTACTAGGCTTACTTCTTTCGGCTGTCATTAGCAACGGGGAGGGGTAATTGTGGGGGGAAGAGAGCTGGAGGTGTTTTGCATTCTTTTACTGTGGGCAGAAGAAGGGGGATTTCTTCTTTCCAATTTTCCATTTCTTTCCTAGCCTCTATCCTTTTTGCGCAGCTGCAGGTCTTATCAAAATATGTCAAGGTCAACGGACAGAGGCCTCATCACTACCTGAAGATGCTCACATGATCATATTCGGAACTTTTAATTGGCAGAGACTTCTGGACTTTGGGGGTGGGAACAATTCCATTTCTTTGTATGTGTGATCTATGCGCCAAATTCTCACTTTGAATTCCATTTGTAGCTTCCTTTTCATCTTCCAGTAAAAGAAGAACTTTGCTCTGAACCATGGAGTCTGAGTATTTCTTTCTTGGATTTTGAAAGGAGCACATACCGACATTATTCGAAAGTCCCCATCAGCCCACCCGGAGAAAACACCAATTTTTCTTCCGAGGGGTTTTCACATCATGTCATCTCCAGCCAGCGAGGAGGATGAGCAGGGAGCTGTGGGGGCAGCAAATGCTGTTACCAGAGATGCCAGCCACCGATTTGTTAGCTGACCTTACACTGGAAGAAACTCCAACCGAGATGCCCAGATGGTCGTTAGGAGTTGGATGGAAAAATCCGGAAGACCCCCCTCCTGGAATCACTGTAAGTCGAAGAGGTGCGAGGGAACGGCTGTGGCAGGGGTGGGAGGAGATGGAATGCAGGCTGGATCAAGCCGGGAAAAGCTTTAAGGATGCTTCTGAGAAACCCGGCAGGGCTCCAACATATGAGGGGAAGAGAGGCGAGTTCAGCCTGGGAAGTCGGGCTGCCACCACCCTCCTGGCCCATCCCACGCCGGCGCAACCACCAGCTCCCGTCTGGGGAGCCCCAGCAGCGGGGTAATGCCTAGAAGACGCCACCTGCCCTCCTTAGATGTGAAGTTTGGAGGAAATCCCAAGGACTTGGGGTTTTTCCTGGTGCAGGTTGGAAGCTATATGGCAGAATATGAAAGGGAGTTCACCTCTGAAGCAGCCAAAGTAAGATGTGTTACCAGAACCCTGGAGGATGGCAGCTGACTGGGTGGTGACTCTGTATAATGATAACTCCCCCAACTGCGAAGCCTTGATGTTTTTATGACTGCCTTGAGGAGGAGGTTTGAAGACCCTCTGGCAGAGAGAAGGGCCAGGATCAGGATGAAAACCATAACTCAAGGGGAAGATCAGTTGCTGACTACACCCAAGAGTTCAGACAGCTGGCATATCGCATTCGAGGCTGGTCCCAGGAAGCTCTAATAGAAGCCTACAAAGATGGCCTAAATGAAGAGGTATACCACATGTGCATCTCCAGAAGGGATCCCCATGACTTGCAGTTGTGGTACCTGTTAGCGGAAGAGGTGGAAATAGATCTAGCCCGAAGTAGACGCAGAGGAGGCTCCGCATGGAGCACCATGCTCCCTCCTCGGCTCCGAGAGATCCCTAAGCCCCGGAAGGGAGGGGTGATGACAAGGGCCAAATCCACTGCCTGTTTCCGTTGTGGGAAGGAAGGCCACCGAATGCGGATTGTCGAGTCAAACCAGATCCAAAAAAGGACGGGCCCTGGAAGGAAGCCCGAATCCTCCCCAACCAGGCCTCGCGAAACCGGGCTAACAATAGGGGAGGTCGTAGAAGTCACTCCCCCAGCGGAAAAGAGCTGGGACCCCCGACTCCTCCCGACGAGAGTGAGACCGACTCGGAAGATGACGCCTCGGTAAGTCCTAACCGGGCCCCTTACCATTCCAATTAAATTAAGGGTGCCCACCTCGGTACTGAGGGGGAAATGCTGGCCTTATTGGACTCGGGTGCACGAGGTGCCTAATTAGCATGAAAGTAGTTAAAGGCATGGGCATTGGACTGAGAAATTTGAAAACGCCCATATCCTTTTACCAATTAGATGGGTCTGAAGCGGGGGGTTGCCCTGCACGGTTTATAACAGAGCCCTTAGAGATGACCATGGGAACCCACAGCGAGACCTTGTGCTTTATTGTGGCTCCCGGGATGGAACACTCCCTAATCTTGGGATTGCCCTGGCTTCGGAAATGGAATCCCCAAGTAAACTGGAGAAAGGGGTGGATACGGATTCGTACTGACCAACCTCCAGGAAGGGAGGAGCAAACCCCCTTAAACCGGGGAGAATCCCCATCCCAAGCCCCAAACCCCTGCTGAGACAGCTTCCACAGGGGCCGAACGCATAGAAGGGGAGGAGAAAATCCCGAAAGGGATTTATATAAGGGAGTCTTTATGGTTGAATTGGGAGAAAATTAAGAGAAAATGTTATTTGAAAATCCCAGTCTGGTTATCAACTATTGAAGCTTTTTCTTATCCTATAATATATGAGAAGGAACAAACAGTTAGATATGGGGAAATATTGGATGAAAAGAGTGAACTTAAAACAATGCAAAAACTAGAAGAACAAGGCATAAAGATGAATTGGTTTTCATATGCGCAAATACATTCAAGGTATCTTATAGATTCTAAAGTGGAGGGATTTTATGATAAATTGACTGATCTAGACAGGATCTTGACAGGTACTGATGAAAAATGATTAAAAATTATACACTTATTTGTTGGAAATTTTATTAGAGGAGGAACAAGTTAAAGAAACGATGATTGTTTGGGGGAAGAATTTTGGATATGGGATTGATTTGGAGAATTGGGAAAAATTGTGGTCTCAAAATTATAAAATGACAATGTCAACAGCTTATAAAGAAAACTTGTATAAGATGTTTTACAGGTGGCATTTTCCCCGACAAGAATTGCAAGAATGTTTAAGAACAAATCTGAAAAATGTTGGAAATGTCATCAGATACCTGGCTCATACTACCATATGTGGTGGACTTGTGAGGACGCTAGAAAATATTGGACTAAAATACGCATATGGTTGGAAAAAATGACAAAGACACATATAGACTTGAAACCAGAGATTTTTTATTGGGAATCTTACCGGATATATATAATAAAAATTTGAAGTATCTGATTGTAAATATATTAACAGCGGCTAGGATTGTATTTGCTAAGAACTGGAAGAGTGAGAAAATTCCATCAGAAGAAGAAATTATTAAGAAAATATTGGATTGTGCTGAAATGAGCAAATTGACATTTGAAATCAGAGAACAAGAAGATAAACAATTTTATGAAGTTTGGGATCTTTTTTATCAATGGTTAGATAATAAAACATAATGATAGAATATTCAGATTTAGCATAAAAATTTTTTTTTTCTTAATATTATCTTTATAAAACATTATTAAGGTAGATTTGGTATGATCTTATGATTTATTGCAAAATAAATTAAGCAAACTATAGTTATCTCGTTAAAATATGAATTAACAAAATTAAAAATGGTTTTTGTTTTTGTTTTTTAGTGATGATATTAGGTTATACAATTGTTGATTGATAATATGAGCTATTATGTAATATAATTATACTGGTGACTAGGAAATGGATGCACAAAAAAAAGTGGTAAACCAATCGATGCACTGTATGTAAATTTATGAAGAAGGATCTTTTTATGTTTTTTGTGGTATGTTTATGTTTATTTTGTTATGTATGTTTATGTTTATTTTGTTATTAAAAAATAAAAAAAAATTATTAAAAAAAAAAATAAACAAGTGAGCATTGTTTGAAGATCTGAGTGAGAGATTACAAGAGGTGATTTGTGCAAAAGCGCTGACACATTTTGAAAATGCAGAGATCGAGATAAATCAAATATCTTGGGAATGCACGCATACCAATGAAAAACTTCCAAGCCAAGGTGAACTTGCAGCAACTTTGTGAAAGTCCATATCATAGGAAAACTTCAGTTTATATCACAATAATATTTTTTTCTTGGAATTTGGAAGGAAACATCTCATGTATTAATTTCTTGGATTTTCAAAGACCAATAGTAAACAGCCAGACAACTTCCTGTGGAAAGCACAGATCACACCCCAACTACAAATAGGGAGGGGATATGTAGATTTGAAATGTCTTTTGTTATTTCTTTCTTGAGACAATCACTTTATAACAACACTGATGCCAATAGACTATTATTAAATGTGGCAACTTTTAATTTACCAATTTCAAGCAGTAGGATTTTGTCCCAATTAATTCAAGGTAATAGACCATGGCATGAGGATGGGGCGGGGATTGGAAAAGTCAGGATGGCAGCTGTGAGCATGCAATGGGACAGGATATCAACTGTGTGGTTGGTTTTTATGGGGGGTATTTTTGCCCTCTCTCCCACCGTGACATCTATGCAGTGGGACTATAATAAACATTAAAGGAATCCAGGACAAATTGGTACAATCAAGAAAAATATTCTATCCCAATCCTCTAAATCCAGACATGGTGTGTTTTTTTTAAAAAAAGTTTGAACCTTGGACAGCAACAACTTTTACTTGAATCAATTTGT
The DNA here is from genome assembly GCF_049901715.1 of Pseudonaja textilis. Classification (NCBI taxonomy): domain Eukaryota; kingdom Metazoa; phylum Chordata; class Lepidosauria; order Squamata; family Elapidae; genus Pseudonaja; species Pseudonaja textilis. The sequence continues at coordinate 175,405,116 of NC_141990.1, forward strand.
TCAATTAATCTCAATTAAATTGGTTTATATGATTTTATGTCAATTTTTGTAGCAATAATTCCACTTCACGGAGACTGTGCTACTGTCCTAACAACAAATTCACACAACCTAATCTGATTACATTGTTACATTATAATATTGATTTACAATAGCAATAGCATTTAGACTTATATACCACTTCACAGTGCTTTACAGCCCTCTCTTAGTGGTTTAAAGAGTCAACCTATTGCCCCCCAAAATCAGAGTCCTCATTTTACCAATCTTGAAAGTATGGAAGGCTGAGTCAACCTTGAGCCTGTGAGATGCAAACTACCAAATTGCAGGCAGCCGGCAGGCAGCAGAAGTAACCTGCTATACTGCATTCTAACCACTGCACCACCACGTCTCTACATTACATTACATTACATTACATAACATTACAGTACAGTACATTACATAATATAATATTTTAACAGAGAAGCCTAGTGTCATGGCTATGGTTGACATCTAGAAGCTTCTAATATATTACTTAAGTATATTTGCTTTCACTTTAAGCCATTAAGAAGAATTTTGTTAAATGATCAGTTTTATTTCTATTTTTTGTGTGTGGAAAAGTTTGATTATGATATGCAGCATCTGGAAGTTGGGTGGTAGACAAAATTTAACAAATGCATAAATCTATAATCTAGCATTTGGAGTTGACCATATCATTCTAGGTAGCCTACCTCAGATGTGTGGACTTCAGTTCCCACATTTTTTAGCCATAAACTAGCTAGAGGGTAGGATGAAGGAATTATATTTCCCTATAGAGAGAAATTCAGGTTAGGAAAGAGTATCCTAGTCTTTTTTCAGTGCATTTTTAAGTTGGATATATAAGCATTCGTAAAAAGCAGACAGATCCACAGAGCAGCACAAGAGATAAATAGCCCTGATTTATGGCATTGTAAAAGAAACAAGAGCCATTGGAGACAATAAAGCTTTGCATGAAAATGAGCAAGGAAGGAATGAGGGGAAGGATGTTCCAGAGACTGGATGGTTTTGCACTGTTCTGGTGCCATCATGGTCACCTATTGGATATTCAGTGGAGGATATAATACATTTAATTATAAACTAAATTGTGGATTTAATAGAGAACATTGTGGGTAGTTCTTTTAATTGACTGACTTCATGCAGTTCCTGTAAGTGGCTGTAGGCTGGGATTTTCTGAAGTTAAAAAAAGCAATTACCTTTCCAATATTTGATATACTTTTCATCACTGGAGACAGAGGATTTTATTTGGTCTCCCCCCTGCATCCCGAGGAATTTATCCTTATCATGTTTTCCAAACCTTTACACAAATTGAAGCACTTCACTGCCAAGATGAGGGGGGGGGGGGGTTTAACCCAAAAAAGTGTGCAAGGTAATTTACAACTCAGTGCTTGTATATATAGTTGTGTGTATTGAAAAGAAGCACAAATAAACATCCAGTTTGCAAAATAAGTATGTATGTATGTATGTATGTATGTATGTACGCATGTATGCATATAAGTAAGTAAAGAAAGAGATCTATTAAGAAAAACACCACTGCAAGAAAAGAGCATATAAGGGGAAGTTCATACCCCAAAATAAATGGATATTATAAGGAATACTCATGAAGATGCAGCTGAGTGTCCATGCTGTCATTTCTGCATATTTGTGTTTGTGTGGAAAGTAAGTATGTACAGTTATAAAACTGTATAGTCCACTTTCTATGCTCACTGGGCACCCAAAGCATCTAAAAGCTACAACAATAATAATAACAACAAAAGTCCAGGCAATCCTTGTCTAGGGTTTCATTTCAAAAGTATTTCCTTACCTAAACAGAGAAAGAGAATAACTATGGGCAGGCAAACCAGCAGGGGAAATGGGAGCAATTTCCAACTTCTTGCTGGCATCCCCATTGGTGCTGTTTGTGCGAAGATGGGACCGAGCATGGGAAATCACTCCATCTTCTTCTCCTCCATTGAATTGCCGGCAGAATTGCCTGCCACTTTGCCAGGAGCCTCAGGTAATAAGAAAATTGCTCTCCTTTTCCCCATCCTGGCATGTCCTCTTCTCAGGGAGTAAGACTGGTTGCCCATTGACCGCTAGCATCTCTATCATTAAAATAACAACCATATATTTCTAACAAAAAGCATCTGGGCAAAGAGATGATGTTTTATCTGTTTTAAGAATGGAAAGGAGAGGAGCCATATCTAAACAACAACAACTGCATAGCTGGAAGGCAACGCAGGTATAATGGAATGTGTGGATGAGTTTTGGGGACCTGAGAAAGAATGTCAGGGCATGGAAACCTCTCAGGAGGAACCCTCCCTAGTTTCTTGGGCTTTAATGGTGACAGATGATAAATTTTCAGATTTGCAAGGATGATATCAGTCCTAAATTCACCCAGAGGTATTTCTTTTACTTTACTGTAAAATTACATTAACAGAATCTTGCAAGTCTGAAAATACCTTTCTCCTCTGTCACCTTTACAGATCAAGAAACTAAGATGGGTCCCTTTGAAGAATTTGCCACACTCACATCCCTTGGCTAGGCAAAGTTACCATTTATCCAACTGGCTCAGCTGCCATTTATCTGGCTGCGGCTGCTTTTCCTATCTGCCAAGGTCATTTCCATATCTCTTTACACCAGAAGAAGGCCCCTTCTGTCAGGCTACAGAACTCTTCCCAGTCACTCAACTAGAATGAACTTCTGAAAAGGTATCCAAACGTATCACAAAGGAATCCTTTATTGAGATGAGACAATTCCTGTAGGAGTTCAAAGCAGCATCTGAGGTCTCTCAGGCATAAGGGGATACATAAGGGAGTTTAGAACCCCTCCCCTTATCTCAATGTGTATTTAGTGAAACAAAAGCTAGTATGTTAATTCCCCTCCCACGCCTTCTGTAGGAATGATCTTTTTCACACTTTCCCAGGACATACCTAATTTCCCACCCCACCCCCTTTTTAGAATGAATTATTCAAGAGATTCCCAAAGTACAATCTCACTGTGGAATTTTTATGACCTTCTCATCTCCTGGTTGTACCTCTCAGAGGTGATAGTTCTGGCCATCTGGGTTTTCTCCCTCCATTGTATCATGTGTAGGTTATACAAATCCGATATAAGATTAAATATATTCAGGTTACATCAAGAAAGGATTTCTTTATCAGCCTCCCCACCCTTTTCTTCTTCCACTGAAGAAATGACAGATACACGGATCTGACACCTTCCTTTCTGCCTGAGCAGAGAAAGGGAGGTCATCTTTAATAGAGCCTCTCTTGCTGATATCCAAATTTGGATTATTTTGGGAATGGAGGTCCCTCAGACAACCTGTTCTAATCTATTTATGTCTCTAAATAGATTTTAAAGACTTTAAAGACCAAGCCTACCTACCAGAGACTATAGCTGAAAAGCAAATGAAAACCAGCACATTTCTTTCAGCATGGGCATATTGTGTTTCTTGTATTGTGTACCAGTCTACTTGTCTGCAGAGTTTCTACCAACTGAAGTAGGCATTGTGGCCGTGGTGGGATTCAATTTTTTTTTACTACAGGTTCTGTGGGCGTGGCTTGGTGGGCATGGCAGGGGAAGGATACTGTAAAATCTCCAGTCAGAGGTGGGATTTGCCGGTTCTCCGAACTACTCAAAATTTCCACTACTGGTTCTCCAGAACTGGTAGAATACTACCTCTGCATTGTGGGCATTGCCATGAAGTTCACAAACTAGGGTAATTTAGTATAAGTTCTTGGTTTCACAAACTCAGGAATAGTTGGAGAGTGGAATTAAGCTAAAAGGAATTTCTAGTCAGGTAAATTTAATAAGAGAGTGGACAGCCATTTGTCTAAAATGGAATAGGGTCTCCTGCCATGGGCTGGATTAGAAGACTTCCAAGGTCCCTTCCAAACTCCATTATGCTATTAAATCAGAAACTGGGTAAACCAATACTGAAATATTCCCCTCATTACTTCATCTCCTAATATTTAGGGCACTAATACAACGGAATAATAACAAAGGCACTTCTGATTATTAAGCCCATGAACTTTTGCCTTAAGTGCCTACCAAATGGATGTCTTTACTCTGTTTTATTTTCTTGTCAGCAAACAACATATATATTACTGAATAGCACTAACCATGCTTAATTTCCCCTTTTGGAACTAGTCATGCCCCCAATCCTTTATGCCAGTTAGAAGATCTTTTCCTTAAACATACTGTCACTTATTGAAAGACAAGGTGGAATTAAATTCTCCCTGACTTGCGAACAAATCAAGTGATGTATTAAATATGCACTGTTTATTTTCTAGATGAGTTATTGCTCATTGGTGCTGAAATATTTGAATTTAATCTGATTTTAGCAATTTAAAAATTGCATTAAAGATTCCTCTGGTGTATCTGGTATTTGGCTTTAAGCTAAGATTTTAATCTCTCTTATTATTATAATGCTTTGCATTCAACCATTCAGAGACAGAGAGAAGGTTAGAATGAAGTCATGCAGAAGAACTTTTTTATATATATATCACACTGTCAGATGAGGCTATTCTAGTGTCTCAGGGCATGATACACCCTATGTGTGTGTGTGTGTGTGTGTGTGTGTGTGTGTGTGTGTTTGTTTTCTGAGGTTTTCGCGGGTATTTGTATGTGGAACTTTGGTTATTTGGGTTTTCTCTCACGTAAAATTGGAAGTATCTTGGTGACGTTTCAACGAAGTCTCATTCGTAATCTTCAGGCTTGTGTCTTCAGCTTTGTGCTTCTCAGATTAATGTGAGCTTGCAGCTGCTTCTTCCTTTTAACTGCTAGTGGGGGTGTGACTTGATTGGATGAGGGGTTGTCTGTGTTCTGATTGGGGAGGGGTTGGCTGTGTTCTGATTGGCTGGGGGGGTGTTCTGTTCAGGTGGGGGCTTGGTTGTGCTCAGGTTACTCTTAGTTGCCGGGGGATTTGAGCTGGTGAGCTGTGATCTATTGTTTGGCTTCGTGGTCGTGGTCGTGCCACATCTTCATGGTGGGAGTCTGTTCATTTCATGTATGGGTCAGAGGGGTTTGAAGCGGGTAGTGATGCAGCTGCAGTATGGCTTCTGGTCCGTGGTCATGTCTCATCATCTGTGTGGGTGTGAGTCTGCTTTCTACGTGGAAGTGTGGTGGTAGCATCTTGTGTGGCCCTCGTGAGTGTGGGTCTGGTGTCATTCTTAATGTTAGGTACTTGTTTGTTAATGAGGGCAGGTTTCCAAATGGCTGGTGGGTGGGAGGTATCATCTCGTTTATTCATGCTATGTGGGCGTTTTTCTATCTCTATGTCTTCTCTGATTATTCTGTTGTTGAAGTGTTCAGTTTTGGTGATAGTTCTAGTATTTTTAAAGTCAATCTCATGTCCTATGGCTTTGAGGTGTTGGACCAGGGAAGAAGTCGGTTCTTCTTTTTTGATTGAGTTCTTGTGTTCTTCAGTGTGTGCACTTATTCTTCTGTTGGTTTGTCCGATTTATGTGGTGGGGCAGGCAAGTTGGTTTGTCCAATGTATGTGGTGGGGATTTCGTATACTCCTTGGTTTTCTAACTCAATTCTGTCTTTAGGGATTCTTAGGATGGTGGATATTTTTCTGTTTGTGCAGAATGCTGTCTTAATGTTGTGTTTTTGGAAGATCTTGCTGATTTTGTCTGTAGTGCCTTTTATATATGGGAGGAGGGCTTTGCCATTCTCTTGTTCTCTGTCTTGGATTTTGGTTAGGGTTTCTTTTTGGATTAGGTTGGTAATCTTTTTTCTTTGGAATCCATTGGCTGTTAGTACATTAGTGAGAGTGTGTAGTTCAGTTTTTAGGTGTTGTTCGTTGGCTAAGCATTTTGTTCTGGAGATGAGTGTCTCGGCTACGGAATTGATCTGGGGTGGGTGTGAGAGTGCGTGTAGATAGCAGTTTGTATGTGTTTTAGCCAAAGATAAAGATTTTTAGAAGTTACTTTAACTGTAAATATTCTGAACATGGGAATCATTATGGAGTCTCCTAGGCTTTGCCAGTAATCTGCATATTTTAACTATCATGATGAGGTGTTGTTTTTTTGCATAGCTTGAGATCTTGACTCCAATCTCACTTAGTTGGGCATAAAATAATGGTGATTAGCCCAACTTTTATGAAAATCGGGAGTATAGAACTAAGAATCCAGGGACTGCGGCAACCACCTCCACAAATCCTGAAAAATATCACAGTGGATATGGAAGTATGTAAGAAATTTATTGTGAGGGAAAGTGGAAATTATTAAACATTTTTATTATTATAATATGCAAGAAGAGGAAGATGAAAGGGAACAATCATTTTAATTGCATAATTTACTTTTTGGAGTGTAGCTTCCAGAATGGCACTTAACGTGAAATGCAAACCTGCCTTGTAAAGGTTATGTAGTCCTGATGTTCAGAATGGCATAAAGGATACTTTCTCATACAGCATTTCTACAACTCCTGGATCAACTACATACCCTCTTATGGGCAGCATAGTCAACTAGGTTCTGATTTGGCAGAAATACAGAAAGAATCACTCTGGATGTAGTCTGCAAGTAAGTGTTGAAACTTGGGGAATATGCTTTCCATGTTGATGGGAACTCCTGATTCAATTGATTTTCTGGCTCCTTGGTCTTCTCCGTGCTCCCCAAAGTTTCTATGCATTTGAAACATCCTTCTAACCTCATACATATCTTTTTAACTGGGGAAGAGAGGCTGCTTTGCAACTGATTTCATAAACAAGTCATTTTTTTTAATCATAAAGGGGAAGCTGCAACATGAACTAAGGATGAGAAGGGCCATTTAGCAATGACTAAACATTGTCTATGGAGATTCTCAGTCATTCAGGTCATAGTTGTCTCAAAGGTGCTTTTTTCACAAAATCAACTGGACTATTTTTTTTGTTTGTTTGTTTCAGGAAGGAGAAGAAGAAGCTTCCAGGAAGCTTCAATAGTTGTGAATCATCACAATTGATGAAGCTTCTTGGATGTGAAGCAAAATTTCTCTCCTCCTCCTCCTCCTCCTCCTCCTCCTCCTCCTCCTCCTCCTCCTCCTCCTCCTCCTCCTCCTCCCTCCTCCTCCTCCTCCTCCTCCTCCTCCTCCCTCCTCCTCCTCCTCCTTCTTCCTTAAGAAAAAACAATCTAGTTGCCTTTTTGGAAAAACACTTTTGAGACCTGGATTTACATGCTCTCTTTTGAGCCTGCCACAAAGACAATGTTTAATTCATCTGAAGTTCAGAACAGCGTCATGGAGGACAATCTTTGAATCATTCTGAATTCTGATTTTTTTTTTCCCTGAAAGTTAAGGTAGTATAAACAATTATGGTGTGATATTCCCCCAATATGAAATTTGTCTATTATGATCATATTATTAGCATTGTCTGCTTTTCCAAAAGTAGGATTATGGTGAATTTCTCTATGGAATTTTTATTTCAGGAATTGTATGTAGAACAGATCATGTTTTAGGTCATATTTATGTAGAAACGTGGAAAACTCAAAACCCCAAATCTCCACTCTTTAACTACTGCAATTCCTTGCTAATTAATTAAATCATTCATTCATTTCATCTCCATTCCTCAATGAGGAAAATTGCAACTGTGGAACTGACACCTGAAAGAAAATAATCTTTTTACTCAATCATAGATGGCAAAATGACTTAACACAAAAGGGAAGACAGGGAGAAAGGAAAAGGAAAAACAACTCTGTTCAGGGAGATTTTCTGTTCTAACAGGATAGAAGGCTACTGGTTGCCTCCTAAATGAAATTGGAACTGATTTCTCAAGACAGCTCCTAATTTTTCAGTTGTTTTCTAATGTACTGGTACTAATCCAACCAGAAATTTTAAAGGTCTGACTGGAGGGAAAAGAAGAAATGTATTGTGGAGAAAATGGCTACTTCCTATACTTCACAATTCATGATTTACAAAAGAAGCCATTAATCTTGCAGCTGGGAAGAGCAAGCTATAAAAGGTAGCAATTCAAAGAGGCCAGTTAGACACTCAGCTCAATAAAAGACAGGCATAAAAGTGCAATACAGAAAAAGGCAAGAAACATACCCCTGGCCCTCAGGGAGCACCCAATCTCCTTTTGCATAAACATAGGCTGTGAAGAAAGCAGGTGTGAATTCTGAGGAGGTCAACTGTGAAATACATCTTTTCTGATCAAGCAAACAAACTACAGTGCTAAAATGCTACATTAAATAATTTGCTGTCCAGCATTTAAAAAAACCAGAAATAGTTCAGAATTAAATTCTGTGCAAGATTACATACATACATGCATGCATGCATACATACATACATACATAGTTAATTAGTTAGTTAGTTAGTTAGTATATTTCTGAAACAGGTGGGGGGTCTTATTTTTGGAACTGATCTAAAAAGAAATAAGCTGAGTTAAGATGTTCTCATTGCCTTTCATAAAATAAGAGAATACGTCTGTTTGAGAGCGTTTTCTTTCAGAATAGGAATATGGATGAGGGAGAAATGCTATTCAAATTATTCAAAGAAGAAACGGGATATGTTAATTGGAGCAGGTGGCTTATTATTATTATTATTATTATTACAATCATCGGCACTGTCATCATCATTATTATTACATGGTTTCTTGAGGCCATTTAAATGCCATTATGATAAATTCATAAATCTGGAGCAAACATTGTTTAAAGCTGTTTATGCAGAACTGTAGCCAACAAAGAAACAAACCCCAAACAAAAACAAAAGACAAAAACAAATTACTGGTTTGGGGAGAGAGAAGAAATTAAAGCTTTTCCATGTGCATCAGTCCCTCTTATCTTGAGAGCATTTCTTCTGAGAGGAAGCCCTTTGTCTTGCTTTATAAAGAGCAGCCCAGACTTGGAAGAGGAGGAGGAAGAGGAGAATGAGAATATCAGTACATTTTGTATGAATAACAGAAATGAAGCTGTACTATAACAGGCAGCTGTGAGGATTTACACTTTTTGCTAAAATCATTTTTTTAATATATTTAGAGACACAGGATTATACCACTCCCCAAATTTGGTTTCTTTATGTATAGCATTCAAGGAAGTTCAGAGGGAAGGTGTCAAAAGACAACCATATGTTCAAAACTTCACCATTTTCATGTGTGTTCAAAAGGAAATGGAGCTTTGTTCACAGTTGTAGCTGCCATTTTGACTATTTTGATCCTCCTCCTTGTAGTCATCCTTGATAGATATCATCTTATAATTTCCAATATAGACTTAATGCATTGTTTATTACTTATGGGTTTCCCCACCCCCACCCTTTAGCAGCTGTTCTATATCTGGCTATCTTTGCAAACTCAATAGAGACAGTTTCTGGAATATGTTATTTTTATGACTTATTTTGTTGTCCACAGACATGTAATTTACTGCCCATTTCTCATTTTTCTACCTTTCATGTGATTTGTATAATGCTTTCTATATACTTCTAAATATATAATGATATATGAATATGGAGATAAAGACAGCATCACTTTTTGTTTAAAAATACATTCAGGAATGATGGAGTATAGGAGATAACCAGGCTGAGCCCGAGGGAGGGGTCAAATGCATCATCAGTCATGAGTCCAAGCCTGCTCACCAGAGATCTAAGTCCAATCCACCTTGAATTCCTTTCTATTCTTAACTCCTGCTAGTTGACCATTAGTAGCTCAGATTCTTGTAGAGAGCTTAAGCTTACAATAACTCTTTATGCTCATTTGAACTACCTGAATCTCCTTGACATGGAGCTAATCTAGGAAGGAAAGTTCCCACTGAGGTTTCCATTCATTTGCTGTTATTATTTAAATAAATCACAATATGTTTTTAAAAACTAAGATATTTTCTTTTGGTAATACCTTAGACAGATGTGCTTGAAGCATGGACATATCACTTTGCAACATATTCCAGACAAATCTATAGGACAGAGTATTTCTCAACAATGATCTAGATAGCATATGTTTTTCTCTTGAGATCACCATGTGTTATGGATTGTATTACTGATGAGGCAAAGCACTGGAATGCTCCTATACCATAAATAAGGTGAGTAAACATTAATTTCACAACAGGTTACCAAATAATGCAGTCACATGAGAATGCAAGGTGAATCAAATTCAGGCTTATTCCTTTTTCTCCTGAGAAGTACTAATTCATTTTATTAAAGCCAGTAAATTTAGCTGTGAATGTTTAAGAATCTAATGACTTCCAGAGATTCAAAATGAATTCAGCAATAAGAACTAATTAGAAGGGAAATGAATGCATGAAATATCCCTGGTGAGTAAAGAAAGAGTGTAAAGACCATTAATTGAAATTAAAATTTAACAGTAGTGTAATACAGCATGGCATAAAGTTCCATCTGCTGGGTAGAGACACTAAACAAGAAATATAGGGGGAATATTCCACACTCACCAGCTTTTGAACAAACAAGAGAATACAATTTCAGGAGGAAAATCTCAGCGCACAATGAGAATGCTGATGTTCACAAGAATCCATGTTAATGAACTGCTTCCAGTGGTAATTCTTAATCAAAGAGCATCACAAAGTGAGATGGGGTTCCTTATTCAGTCTGTTTGGAAACTAGACCAGGAGCATTGGGGCTAAGTGAACCATCCTATGAGGTAAGGAAATAAAAGAGGCTGAGTTGGGCAAAGACAAAATCCAATGAAGGCAGAGGAAGAAACTCTCAGGGCAAAGAGAAAAACATGAAACAATTTTCCCCATGAAGAGAAAATAATGTGTCTATGATTAAAAACAAACAAACACCCCTTCTATTCTGGTTTGGGAGATATCAGAATAGTTGTTCCTGGAAATAGCAATAGCACTCAGACTTACATACCATTTCATAGGGATTTACAGTCCTCTCTAAGCCATTTACAAAGTCAGCATATTGCCCCCAACAATTTTGGGTCCTCTCTTACCCACCTCGGAAGGATGGAAGGCTGAGTCAACCTTGAGCTTGTTAGGATTTGAACTGCCAAGCTGCAGGCAGCTAACAGTCAGCAGAAGTAACCTGCACTACTGCACTCTAACCACTGTGCCACTGAGGCTCAAATAACAATTTCCCTACTGGGAAAAGGAGAATAGTTCTTTCTCTCTCCCTCTTTATATCCAGAACTTCTTCTGGATATAAAGAGGGAGAGAGAATATACTATATACTATATATACTATATACTATTTATACTATATACTATATGCTATATGCTATATACTATATGCTACTATATGCTACTATATGCTACTATATGCTACTATGTACTATATACTATATATTATATGCCATATACATGTCTAGGTGTGTTTGGGTCTTTTCCCATGTAAGATTAAGAGTATCGTGGTGACCTTTCTGTGAGGTCCCACTCACCATCCTCAGGCTGGTGCTTTGGGCTTTGTGCCAGTGCAAGCAGTGTGTGATCGGAGCTGCCGTCTCTCTATCAATACTGGTGGAGGGGGGGCTGGTGTGCTGGGCTGGTTGGCTGAGCTGCTGCCTCTTGATTGGTTGATGGAGTTGAAGTTGGTATAAAGGGCTGTGTGATGGCCTCGTGAGCCCATCATCTACTATCTACTATCTACTATCTACTATCTACTATCTACTATCTACTATCTACTATCTACTACCATGTTTCTCATATAATAAGGCCGGGTTGTTGTTTTTTTTTGAGCCCCGAAAAATGGCTAGGCCATCTTTTTGGGGGTGACTTAATTCCCCCCCCTGCATCTTCGGGCAGGCGGCGACGGCTTGGATGTTGACCTCGGCATTGGTGGGGCACTTTGTATCGGGGTCAACATAGGCAGCACCATATCCAGGTGTTCAACAAAAGTACTTCCTAATGGCAAGCCCCACACCACCATTCCCACCATTTCACATGTTTTAATATAGGCCTTAATTTGGGGGGAGGGGTTTAATTTCATTTCATGCCTATAAAACATGCTGGGACTTCCTATTGGGGGAGGCCGTATTGTTGGAGAAACAGGGTATATACTATATACTATATGCTACTATATACTATATGCTACTATATACTATATACTATATACGTTATATATATGTTATGTCTCACCTATATTCATAGATGAGAAGACAAGTTTTCAGAATTCAAAATATTCAAGCAAGAACAAAACCAGATTCAAAAAGGGTTAATAGCACTGTTTTCCAGCCCTTGGAAGACTTCCCGGAACCTGTCAGGCTATTCAGAATTGTCCATTTGCTTCCAAGCAAAGTTTGAGAGTCAGCACGCCTCCTTAAATCACCTGGATAGGCGTGTCAGTCTCTCCAATCAATGTCTGGCCTGATGCCTCCCTTCAGATTGACGTTTCCTGGTTCTCCTAGTTCTGGCGTCAATCCACGATCTGTCAGTTTCCTCACTGGAAACTTCTGTCTCATTTTGTTGATCATTTGCTGGCATGAACGAAGTCGAAGGTTCTGGGGAGGATTGTCTCTGCGACAATCTCTCATCCTCCTGGCTCACGTCTGTGTCCTCTGATAATTCAGACTCCACATTCAGAGCAGGCTCCAACCTTCCATCTTCAGAATCATCAGAGTCAAAACTCCCAGCAGGATCGATCCTTCCAGTCACAACAATATACTATATATTATATGCCATATATATGTCTAGGTGTGTTTGGGTCTTTTCCCGTGTAAGATTAAGAGTATCTTGGCGACGTTTCGGCGAGGTCCCACTTGCCATCCTCAGGCTGGTGCTTTGGGCTTTGTGCCACTGCAAGCAGTATGTGATCAGAGCTGCCATCTCTCTATCAATACTGGTGGAGGTGGGGGCTGGTGTGCTGGGCTGGTTGGCTGAGCTGCTGCCTCTTGATTGGTTGATAGAGTTGATGTTGGTATAATGGGCTGTGTGATGGCCTAGTGAGCCCATCATCTACTATCTACTATCTACTATCTACTATCTACTATCTACTATCTACTATCTACTACCGTGTTTCTCATATAATAAGGCCGGGTCTTTTTTTTTTTTTTTTTGGAGCCCCGAAAAAATGGCTAGGTTGTCTTTTTGGGGGTGACCTAATTTCCCCCCCCCCCTTGCATCTTCGGGAGGGCGGTGATGGCTTGGATGTTGACCTCGGCATTGGTGGGACACTTCGTTTTGGGGTCAACGCAGACAGCCCCATATCCAGGTGTGCAACAAAAGTACTTCCTAACGGCAAGCTCCCCCCACCATTCCCCCCATTTCGCATGTTTTAATATAGGCCTTAATTTGGGGGGAGGGGCTTAATTCCATTTCATGCCTATAAAACATGCTGGGACTTCCTATTGGGGGAGGCCGTATTGTTGGAGAAACGGTATATATTATATACTATATATTATGTACTATATGCTATATGCTATATGCTATATACTATATACACATACACACATTCTCATTCTTGTTCCAGATCCAGTTAGCCAGCTTGAGGCTTCTCTTTATCATCCATTAATGGTCATACAGATGTTTGCAGTCCAGATGCAGCAGTTCAACTGGCAAACTTATATGACTGATTCCTAGTTTCAAAAATTATTAAAAGCTGAGAGATCTAAGAATTCTTGGAATTCTGTATTAGTATTGATGGCTTTTTCCATCACGATTACTTCAGGAAGTCAAAAATATATGCAAAAAAAACAGCCTCCTTTTATCCCAAACGACTTCAGCGTAAAACAAATTATGTAAGAGAAAAACATGACACAATAGATTACTTAGTTAAAAATTTGGGGGGAGGGAGGAAAAATATCCAGCAGCATCTGGATCCAAATTACTCTCTTTTAGCCACTGTCAAATCACATAAAAATGCCTATAAAAATTGTATATTGTATAGTAGCAATTTAAATAGTGCTTTCAAGATTGCAAGAATCACTGGCAAATAGTATGGGGAAAAAAATCTCATTTGAATTAAAAGTGGGACAATGCTGGGAGCCAGAGGCACCCTGTGAACAAGCTTTTAGTAATAACAACAGAAATCTCTCTTTTCACAGTTTTGTTCTTGACCTGGCTCACCTCACATGTAATGACAAAAATGCACCCCTTTTACTGCTAGCTGAGGTTTCCAGGGTTCGCCACTCATTTTCCTATCACTTGCTTGTAAAGGCACCTTTGAGAATTGTGACTAATGGTATACACCCCTCCCTACATTATGGAACATGAACTTTACATGAATGCTTCATAGTTAGGCTTTCTTTTGCCCTATTTTCTTTTATTGCCAGGGGTTTTGTTCATTCCATCTTTCTTCATTTTGGGGATGCTTTAAGAAAGAGAATGCAAAGCTTTGAGAATATGGATTGTACAATTCAGACCATTTCCTTATAAAGGGCAAATCTTCCCCTTTCACCAACATTTTGCTGTTCAGAACCTCAGGCATAAATATTCCGATTTCAGTTAAATGCATCTGAGATACCCAAGGATGCATTTGTGATGTGTCAGTGGAAACAAACAACAGGTTCTTAACTACCTCCACATCTGAGGTGGCTAAAATTCAGCTCATTGATAAAACCCATGCTTGCCTTGAAATGTGTTTGTGGAACTTTGTGCCACCTTTTTCAGTTATTGCACCTTGCTGCTATGTGAAAAAAAAAGTGAGAAGTGGTAAAGACATCCTAGGAAGATCTAATATGGGCAAGAAATCTGCTGAGAGCAGCCATCTGCTCTGGCATTCTGTAACATGCAGTGTTATGTTTGGAAGTCCACAGATATGGACAAAATGATGATAGACTCTACCATTGTGGTTCTGTAGTGTACATTGGAAGTAAGGTGACACCCCTGATTCCAGAGGCAATGGAAATAATCAGACAGAGCAGGCATATGACACATGCTGACCCCTACATCTGCAGATACTGGTGGTTGCCACAATATGGGGCTGATGGGTTGTGTGACTAGATTCTGAATCAAGAAGTTCTTGTTTTGTTTTGATTTTGGTTGTGGGGTTTTGTTTTTGTTTTTGCTATTAATTCATCTCTCTTTGAAAATACACACAATCCAAATTACACCAGCTGTCATGACGCAGGGCATAGCACAAAGGCAACCCAGCCTGATAATTAAGTATAGGTCCTTTTATTAGCTCCAACTTTGCCCCCAATGTCCCAGTTACTTTCTGGTCTGGAGAAAAACCCTCTCCAGAACCTGCAACAGTCTTTGGCTGCAGATATTCCAATCCAAAATGGTGAAAACTTTAAATTATAAATCCAACAAAGCAAGATAAGGTAATAAATTCAGCAGGGCAAGATAAGGAGTTCCAAAAGTGAAGTAACACGGCAGTAAATCAGACCAGTTGGGAAGATGCCAGGAACTCAGATAACATCAGTCAACATTAGATAAACTCAATGTTTGTTTGCGACAAATGCCCCTCCCAACTGGTTCTCCTTTAAACTCTCTTCCCAGGTGTGCCTTGTGAAGGAAATCAGGGCCCTTTCCTCCTTTGTAAGCAACGCAACACATATGCTCTCTTCTCCACTCTTCCCTGTGTGCTCTAGGATGAACTGGGGATGGGCCTTGGTCTTCCTCTGAACACCCTCTCTTTTGTTCTACTTTTTCCCTGCTCTGCCCAGCTTGACTTTGCCATTCCCCAGTTTCCTCCAGAGCCAACGGAGCCACTCTCTCAGTGCCTGATGGCTGTTCATCATTCCCCTGGGATTCACACTCTGATGGGGGCATGACACCAGCCTTCTTAAACACAGTGGGAGCTCTCACCAAGAAAGCAGACAAAGAAAGAGTTCAACATAGTTATTCTTTCAATGCCTTGAAACCAATTCACAGAGAAGATACACAGAAAGAACCTTTAGGGTAAAAACAAATTCTATGTTCCAATTTTGGAAAGCTGATCAGCAGAATTGCAATGAGATTTAAAAATAATAATAATAATCTTTTTATTCTCATCATTGTTTAATCCCAAAATGTAATTAATTTAAGATAGCTACATTTAAAGCCCCAGAAGCAAAGTTAGCATTTGATATTAGTGGTTGAGCATATCCTAGAATTATATATGAAGTGTATGAGTTAGACTTTGATTTAATATGAAATTCATACCTATGCTTCACTGCATAAATCACATATAATATACACAAATGCAAACTCACATCATGTGTATGCAATGACTACTTTGTGTCTCTGCATTTAATTTGTTTTTATTGTGTCGCATGTTGTTTACAACCATTTCATCAATAAATTAGGCATTAGCATTTTAAGATATGCATTGAAATTCAAATGTAGATTAGCATATACAATTAATTTCTTATTTTAATTATAACTGGATAGTTATTAAAATGGTGCTAGTTGCATCAGCTTAAAGTATGTGGAAAAATGCATACAAATCTGCTTTGAAGTTATAACTGTATGAACTTCAATATGCAGAACATCAATTATATCCAGATTCACAGTATTTGCTTTGATGGCATTAGAAATATATCAAAAGTCACACTTGTGAATGAAAAGGTGAGGAGGATAAATATCAGTTATAATTTAAAGTCTATCCTGAAAAATCTCCATTCAAGCTATACTCTTATATATACAGTATATTTTCTGGAAAATTAGAACTGAATAGGGCTTATTTCTGAATTATATATATACAAAATAATTTTGAGAGGTGATTCTTATGGTGGTTAATTGTCTTAAGAAGACAATTAAAACACATTAAAGTGAATTATTTAAAAATAAAGAAAAAGAAAAAAAATCACCCAACTTCTTCAGTGCAATTTTATTTACATCTGAAAACCTGCTTCAACAGTAATGTGTTTGCTCTTCCTTCTTTTTAGTTTAAAATCCTATAATTAAATGATCAAGATGAATTAAATTAGAAGTAATTATATATTATTAAATTATTACAATTAATACATTATTTAATCTATTTAATTATGTAATTAAATGCTTAACATCCCAAAATTTCTGTTTCTGCCTAGTGCCAGATAGGAAACCAAAATCATAAATAATAACAATATCTTTATAGCAGTAAGCATTTGGACTTATTGTATATACCATTTCAGTGTTTTACAGCCTTCTCTAAGTGGTTACAGAATCATCCTATTGCCCCCAATAATCTGGTTCCTCATTTTACCAACCAAGGATGAAAGTCTGAGTAAACCTTGAGCCAGAGGGAATTGAACTGCTGGCAGTCAGCAAAATTAGTCTGCAAGCCTGTATTCTAACCACTGTGCCACCATGGCTCTTTATTATAATATTTATTTATTTTTTATTTATTTACTTATTTGGTTTGTCAATTGCTTACAAGATAATAGGTATAAGTAAAAATATAGTTATGAATACATGGGTACATATAAGAAAAATAAAAGAAACAATAGGACACGGATGGTAGGCATGTTGGTGTGCTTATGCACGCTCCCTACAGACCTCTTAGAAATGGGGTGAGGTCAATAGTAGAAAGTCTAAGGTTAAAGTTTTGGGGGTTTGGGGAAGAAACCACAGGGTCAGGTAGAGTATTACAGACATTGATCACTCTGTTGCTGAAGTCGTATTTCCTCCAATCAAGTTTGGCGCGATTAACCTTAAGTTTGTATCTATTGTTTGCTCTTGTATTGTTATGGTTGAAGCTGAAGTATTCATTGACAGGTAGGACATTGCAATGTATGATTTTATATACTATACTTAGATCGGATCGAAGGCGGCGTAGTTCTAGGTTTTCTAGGTCTAGAATTTCAAGTCTGGTGGAATAGGATATTCTGCAACGAGTAGAGAAGTGAGTGTGTCTGAGTGAGTATCTCTGTTTCCTTCTGTTGGAAAGTATTGCCGTTGCTCCATTTCTTCTAATTGACTGATATCACTGGATTTAATGTAAGTCTGATACTGAACTGTTTTTGACACTGGAATTTGATATTTGGATTATCCCTGGATTGAAAAACTGACTGATTTACCTGTGAATGATTTTGGATTGCTTATTTTGGACTTTGCTTAACATTTCTGGAAGTAAAAACCTACATTTACTGTATAGTGTGTCTGTGTTGCTCTGTGTGTATTATTCAAACACTACTCTCTATACGTCTCCCTGTATGTGCTCATTCTCCTAACGGGGAATTACCTCAACACTGGTTATGGGCCCAGGCCATACCAGGCTCCAACAACTGGAGAATTGCCATTCACTCTTTGGCATGGCAGAAAGCCAAATTTAAGTTATTTAAGTTACCTATACACATTTGGAGCTCCAACTTGGGTGCATATTCCCTCACAAGACTGAAAGGGCAACATAGAGCTAAGAAATTATTTTTTGTGGGTTATGAGGCCAACTATAGATCATTTAGATTTTGGGATCGAGGCACAGCTCATGTTTATTGTAGTGCTAGTGCAAAATTTCTTTAGCACGTTGGTTGGGATAAACTGGAACAGGAATCCAGCAATGATATTATTATTGACACCCAAATAGTCCCTAAAGATAAAATCAGTAAACCTCAAATAGCCATTAAAGAGGAAGAACAGGAGGAAGTAGAAGAACAGGCACAGGAGGAGGTAGAAGAACAGGAGCAGGTGGCACAGGAAAGCCCACCAGTAAGCCCTGTATTACCAAGATGTTCAACCTGAGTAGCATGACCACCTGATAGATATCAGGCTAGTGTTGTATGCCAAGTGAATACAGTTCCAAGTAATTATAGTGAACTAAAACTGTATCCTGCTAAGGATCAGGCTGCTTGGCAGAAAGCAATGGATAAGGAACTGGAATCATTAAAAAGACTGGAGGTATATGAAAATGTTACCACCAGATAAACATGTCAAAGGATGCAAATGGATATATAAACTGAAGACAGGTGTAGATGGGACTGTTACCCATAAAGCCAGGTTAGTAGCACAAGGGTTAATCAGACAGCAAATGACTATGATGAGGTGTTTGCTCCTAGTCTGAAGGCTAATACATTAAGTGTGGGCAGCTAAGGAGAAAATATATTGTAAATCATTTGGATGTAGAGGCAGCTTATCTGCATGCACTGTTGCAACACATTATATATTTAAAGAAACCTTTAAGTCTTAAAAATGATAATACTGATAATGATTGCTGGAAATTGAAAAAGAGTCTTTATGGTTTGAAGCAATCAGGATATGAATGGAACCAATGTATAGTTAAAGAATTGACTAAAATAGAGTTTGTAGCTGGAATGGCTGATCCATGTTTGTTTAAAAGAGAAACTAATGGTATAATTTCATTATTGCTATTATTTACTGATGACATAGCATTAATCACTAAAACTGAACAAGAAGCTACTGAGATAATTTCATTACTGGAAAAGAAATTTAAGATAAAACAGTTAGGAGAAATCAAACAATATCTTGGGTTAAAGATAGATAGAACTAAGGGAGGATACAAGATCTCACAAGCTGATAAAATTAACCAATTACTAAAAAGTTTTAAAATGGAACTTTGTAAACCAGCTAAAACACCAATGAGCCAGGAGTTTAGCCATAGTGATGTTCAAAGTCCTGTTTTTGATAAGAATATTAATCAGTCCTTGATTGGTAGTTTATCTTATCTGAGTAATTGGTCAAGGCCAGATATCGCATACTATGTTAATCAATTAGAGAGATTTAACAGTGAGTCAATTGAAAGGCACTGGCAAGCTGCTAAACATGTGTTAAGATATCTGAATACAATGCATTATTCATTATATTTGGAGCCAAAAGATGAATTGACTTTAATTGCATATGCTGATGCAAGTTTTGCTACAGACATAAATACACGAAAATCTACATCGGTTACTGCTGTATTATTGGGAAAAGCATTGATTGGATGGAGATCTATTAGACAGAAACATCTAAGTTTGTCAACAATGGAGGATGAATTCTCATGTTTGTCTTTACTATGTACAGATTTAGTTTTGTATAAGCAATTATTAATTGATATGGGAATTGATGTAAAAGATCCTATTGTTGTTTACGAAGATAATCAATCAGCAATAAATAGATGGCTTCAAATATTGCTGTTAAAACAAGAATGAAACACACAGATTTAAGATATTTAAATGTGAGACAATGTGTGCAAAGTAAGATGATTAAGCTAGAATACTGTATGTCAGAAAACAATAAAGCAGATCATTTTACAAAGGCCCAAGGCTCTATAAAGCATAAGGCTAGCTGTGAAGATTATGGACTTAGAATGTAAGGTTGTATATATTATCTTACCCAAAAGGGGAGAATGTTAGGAATATAAGTCACCCAACAGGTTTTTGGGTTAGAAATATATAAGCCAGGATAGACATTTTAGTACTATATCTTTAAGAAAATGTAAAACTGTAGTTGGGTGTAGTTTTTCAAACGGCCATAAGATGGAGCCAGAAACCTGGATTGTTTTAGTCTTAGTCTCAGAAGAGAGTGTGTCTGAGTGAGTATCTCTGTTTCCTTCTGTTGGAAAGTATTGCCATTGCTCCATTTCTTCTAATTGACTGATATCACTGGATTTAATGTAAGTCTGATACTGAACTGTTTTTGACACTGGAATTTGATATTTGGATTATCCCTGGATGAAAAACTGACTGATTTACCTGTGAATGATTTTTGGATTGCTTATTTTGGACTTTGCTTAACGTTTCTGGAAGTAAAAACCTACATTTACTGTACAGTGTATCTGTGTGCTCTGTGTGTATTATTCAAACACTACTCTCTATACGTCTCCCTGTATGCGCTCATTCTCCTAACGGGGAATTACCTCAACAGCTAAGCGTTTTTCTATTGAGTGCATGGGTGATTCTATGCTATCAACTCTGTGAGGCAGGGCACTTGGTTTGTTTAGCTTAGGAAAACATGATGGACATAGACAAGAGAATGTATCTGATGCCTTTAGGAGAACAGCTACATCTTTGTTTAAGTTTAAGCAGGCAAGGTAGGCTTGATTGTCACATAGGTAGCATTTGATGTTATTTTCGCTTTCATTGATGGTTTTAAGACATCTGAAGCATGTACAGGAGTCTGAGAGGTCATTGGTAGAAATATTATTATTTTTTTGTTGTTTGGTAGTGGAGGATTTGGAGTTTCTGGAGTTTCTGGCTGGCAAGGTCAATGACAATAGTACACTAAACAATTACAATAGCTAATTAATGTGATAGGTAGACAGTTACTTAATGAAAGTTGGTAATTAATAAATGTTAATTGATAAGTTAGAGAACAAATCCAAAGAAAGGTTACTTATTACTAAAAATCAATCAGTCAACTTATTACTAAGAATCAATCAATCAATCAATAGACTAGATAATCAATGATACAGTATTAAATCTCTATCAGTTCAATGAATCAGTAAATTAGTAATTTAAGAAGTAATTATTATACTATTATATGATAAATAAATTATTATAGACAAAGCATTATCTGTAAATATTTGGTCTTGAGGTACTAAAATAGTGGAGGTAGTAAAATATCGGAGGTTTGTTGTGTAAAGTTCCTTTCTTTTTCCTTAAAGCCATGTTTATTGGTTTTTGTTTTGCTTTGTTTTTGTTTTAAAGAGGAAGCATTGCTATTTGATAGATTTGAATGGAGAAGATTTGAATGAGCTCACCAATCATCTACTTTAGAGTTTGGAAGAGATGAGATTTGGGTGGGGGTTTAGTGGAGGTTGTCCAATCAGCTGAGTGGGAATTTAAATTCAGGCTGACTAATAATGAGTCTCCTTTGTTCTTCCCAATTGGTGGCCATTTAGAATTATTTTTGGTGATTTGATTTAAATGGAGACTGTAGACATCATTCCAGTTCTTCCATCATTGGAATTCACAATCAATCTCAGTTTCAAAAGGCAGTTTTCCTGAATAAAAACCTTTTTCACACCTCTTCTTCTTGTCTAGTCTCCATTTTTTTTCCTCCTTTAATCACACTTTTCTCAAGCTGCCATTTAATTTAAGCCACTGCTGCTTAATCTCCACACTCACCCCTTCTGCTCTGGAGTCTTCGTTTTTTAAGTTGTTTCTGACTCGGGTCCACAGTAAATCTCCGAGCTGTTTACCCACTCCTTCCTCCCACTGAAAAATGCACCGCCGATCTGTAAGGAGGAGCTGGGGGAGACACTCACCAACAGGTAAGCTTGCAGTCCTTGCTTGCAGTTGCCGCAAACCCACAACTCATTTGGTCCCCCAATCGATCAATCTTTTGGCACAGGAGCCCCAAAAGGTTAGCCACTACTGTTCTAGGAGGACCGTTTTTCGCCCTCCCTGAGCCTCCACACGTGCCCTGCACTCACCCGCATCCAAAACAGGCCACGTGGGGACTCCTGGAAAATATTACAGTAGCAGAACTGCAAAACTGAAAGCACTTCCTCCTTCCCCTGTCTTTACCTTCCAGGGAACTAGGAAGGATCCTTTTTGATGCACTTGCTCCATCCTCATTCCTTCTGTGAGCTGAAATACCTCATTTTAGACCATTACTCTGGCTACATATCTTCCTTTTTTTCTCCCAAGGTTATTCTCACAGTCCATTACATTAGTCTCAGTTTCTTTACTGCCCAGATCATTCCCTTTCATTTCTCTCATCTTCATTTCTTTTAATTTTTTAAAAAGCGAGTTCTTTCCCCACTCCAAGTTCTTCTCTGTTTGCTACTGATATCAAGGGTTTGCCCTGAATGAATGGGCCTGAAATGTTTGAATTTAGACTGTGAGGCATAAAACACACCCTCCTTTTTATATTATGGTGTAATTCTGTACATAACAGTGATCGCACTCACCCATCCCAGGAATTTATTTTAATTGCACTAGCTTAATAAGCTGGTTCAAAAAGTTAATTAAAATAAATAGCAAATGCAGCAAAGCAACTGTTGTGGAGTACATTTGGGCAGGAGGAAGAAAAATATTTATTTTATTTATTTATTTGATTTGTCAATTGCTTACAAGATAATAGGTATAAGTATATACATAGTTATAAATACATGAAATGGGTACATATAAGAAAAACAAAAGAAACAATAGGACAGGGACAGTAGGCACGTTGGTGCACTTATGCACGCCCCCCCTACAGACCTCTTAGGAAAGGGGTGAGGTCAATAGTAGACAGTCTAAGGTTAAAGTTTTGGGGGTTTGGGGAAGAAACCACAGAGTCAGGGAGAGTATTCCAGACATTGACCACTCTGTTGCTGAAGTCCTATTTCCTGCAATCAAGTTTGGTGTGATTAACCTCTATTGTGTGCTCTTGTATTGTTACGGTTGAAGCTGAAGTATTCATTGACTGGTAAGTCATTGCAATGTATGATTTTATATACCATACTTAAATCAGACTGAAGAGGGCGTAATTCAAGTTTTTCTAGGTCTAGAATTTCAAGTCTGGTGACATAAGGTATTCTACAATGAGTAGAGGAGTGGAGAACTCTTCTTGTGAAATATTTCTGGCCTTTCTCAACTGTGCTAATATCAGATATGTAATGTGGGCTCCAGACTGATGAGCTGTATTCAAATATTGGTCTAGCAAATGTTTTGTATGCTCTGGTTAGTAGTGTGATATTACCAGAGAAAAAGCTATGTAGGATTAGGTTTACAACTCTTAGTGCCTTTTTGGCTATGTAGTTACAGTGGGTTCTAGCACTTAGATCATTAGAGATGAGTATTCCAAGGTCCTTTACAGAGCTTGGATCATCAACAAGGTCTTGATTATTCAGCTTGTATTTTATTTTCTGATTTTTTTTGCCAATATGTAAGACAGAGCATTTATTTGTTGCGATTTGAAGTTGCCATTTAGTTGACCATTCTGATACATAGTCAAGATCTTTTTGAAGGGCAGCAGTGTTGTCTGTGGTATTGAACAGCTTTACATCATCAGAGTATATTTTGCAGAGCACCAGATTTGGCTAGCTGCTTCCTGTGGATTGGAGATCGCTCCTGTGCCTTCTGCATCAGAGGATAATAATCTAGGCAGCACCATAGCAACTCTCTTTGTGCCAATGAACACTGGTTATGAAGCACAGAAGGCAACAGAAGCTGCAACTATTCTTTGAGGTCACTGGATTTGACCACCATTGTCTATGGTTACAAATCATCTTGACTGTTTCAATACAATTTACTTAAAACTGGACAAAATTGCAGTTAATTTAAAAATTAGGATAACTGGTGTATTCACATTTATGGACAGTTCTGCATTCATTATTTCTGGGCACAATTTAAGGCACTGGTATTAACTCTAAGGGTGGTGTGTGGCTCAGTGTTTAAGACACTAGACTTGTTGTCTAGCAAACCCAGATTTGAGGCTCGAGTGCCATGCTATGGGTTGAGTTTCCATCCTCACCCCAACTCCTGCCAACCTAGCAGTTTGAAAACATGCAAATGTGAGTAGATAATTGGGTACCCCTTTGGTGGGAAGGTAACAGTGCTCTGTGATGTTATGCTGGCCACATGGCAACAGAAATGTCTTTAGAGAGTATTGGCTCAATGACCTTGAAATGGACATGAGCACACACGCATACCCTATAGTCTACAACAACTAGCAGAATAAAGTCTCTAGAGCCTTAAACAGCTTCAGGCTTGACTTTGTGTAAATGCTTCTTCTGTTACAAATTTATTTGAGTATTAAGGTGAGCAGAAGAGGGAATTATGAAGATGTCACAACCATATGAGGACCTTCTGTGTTATTCTCAGCTCTTTTAGTCCTCCTTTCCCTACCTTAAAAAAAAACCAGTCCAAATATTTTGCCAATTGACAATTCATATTAAAAATCATTTAATTTTTTTGTAACTTTTCATTTGTATTATACTGTATGTTTGAATGGTTGCTGCTTCTGAACTTCAACACTCATTCTAACTGAAAGAAGGGGGAGGAAAACAAATATGTAATCGAATGAGCATCATCTACATTGTATTCTGTGATATAGTCACTAATTTAAAATGGACTGGAAATTTAAAGGTAATCTTGAAAATATAATCCTATCTTTATTTACATGGTATTAATTCCTCCTCCTTCCAAAGTCTCTGTAAAAGATGCAAATATAGTAGCTTCATTTTAGTCAACTGTTTTCTAAAGCATTTGGTTTATTACTCAAAAATAATACAAAAATACCCCCGTTCTTCCCTTAACCTAAAAACTTAAATTCCTCTGTTTTTCCCTTGCTATCATCACTCTTAAGTTATTTCCTACAATTATGCCTTTTTCCTTTCATATATATAGTATAAACCTTATATAAATATAAACCTATATGTTGACTTAATATACAAACCTTATATATTAAATCAACATATAGGAATAGTGAACAACAACAATGACTCAGCCATGACACTTTTTTGCTGAACAGAGGCATGCACATAATTTTACAAAGACACCTCTTTCATTTTCAATGGGCCTAAGCTGGTTTTCTGAGCAGTGGGCATACAATGCAAACTTGAAGAATCACTGTAAAATATCAAATGAGAAAGAGCTTCTAGCTAGTGTGTTTCTCTGCCTTGTACAAATTAACCATTTGGAAGTTGACTTACTAGAAAATTGTAAGTTTTCATCTTACTCATAATGTGAGAATTCCCTTTCAGAAGCAAATAAATTGACCCACCAATCAATCCTCCTCTTTCTCTGTTTGCTACTTCACCATTTATTAAATACATATTTTAAGCCTGCCAATTTTTTTTTCATATTATTTATGGACTCAAGTCTCTTGCAAATTGCTTTTAGTCACCCAATCCATTAACAAAGGCAAAACATACAGTGGTGCAGCTTGACATTCTTAATGGATACTCAAAAGCAGCTTAATTTATCTGCTTATTAACATTGTTACTCCAGTGACGCTTTGGGATTATGAATGCCATGCGCTGATTCTTTTGACAATACATAATGATCCTCATCATTGTGAGGCTGATGAGTGGAATATAACCTGACCGGTTCATTACAACCAGGGAGATTTGACTGTATTAATGAATGTATTATTTACACTCAGACAAAAAAGACTCCATTGAACCCTATGTAACTGTTTTAAAGGTAGTGCAATTACTCATTGAACAAGGTTAAATCCATGTAATACTGAATACATCTTCCTTTCCTCAAGGATAAATGCTGAGACATCACTCATATCATCTCTCCTTGTCTAATTACCCTTTTGATCAGGGTGTGTATCTTTGCAGATTTATACATGCCAAGACGGACAAGTCATGTAGCAAATGTCACCCTTAATGCACTTTTTAAGAACGGGAGCAAATTCATGCATAGTTTACCTTTTATGGATTTACATCAACAGTGAATTTGTCAAAGTGACTTTACCTTGATAGTCTGCTTTACTACCTCATTATTTTCAGGACCTATTATATGAAGGACAAAAGGTAGAAAGTTGTAAAATCTTGAATTATCTCTGTAGAGTCATTTCAAAATATCATTTTGAAAAGCAATGCTCATTTATGCTGTATTTATATCAGTGTCAACATGTGATTTCTGTGCTTCGATAACATCTCACAATTCATTTGGGAATGTAGGATTTGCTATCTTTCTTTACTTGGATTTTCAAAAGTCTTTGGACAAGATTCCTGGACTGAAAATAATGTAGAAGTTGTGGCATAAAAGAGTTATTTTGAGGATTAATAATTAGTTCAGATATGAGAGAGAGAGGGGGGAGGGAGGGAGGGAGGGAGGGAGGGAGAGAGAGAGAGAGAGAGAGAGAGGGAGAGAGAGAGAGAGAGAGAGATTAGATCAACTATTCCAGTGGAGGGATTATAGTGTGGTGTGTTAGAATCTGGATTTGGACCACTTTTCTAAGTTGTTCATAAATTTCCTAAAGAGGTTCACAAGTTGGAGCAACTATGATGAGGACACCAATATATTTAGTCTCAATAGAACTGGTTCTCACAATAGAGAGTTGAGGATGAATGATCAGGACATATTCTTGAGGACATTGTGGGAAGCTGAAGGGAGAAAAACAAAAGAAGGCTTCCTTTGTAATTAAGTGAATATGTTTGGAGATCCATATCAGTTATTACTCAGTTGCTTTACAAGAAAGTGTCCACTAAGGGGGCTCTGAAGAAAGGGTCCCCTTAGTACCCTAATTAGAGAGCTAGTAGGGAAAGGGATTAAAAAATGTTCTCCAGTGCTCTGGGAAAATTTGTTGTGATCAGCCAGCTATTCCCGACAAGATTTGAAAGGCAGTGAATGAGCCTCAGAAGTGAGGCTCATTCACACCGTTGCCAAAGTTTATAGCAATCCTGGTCAAAAGTTTTGTTTCAATAAATTCTTAAGTGAAAAGAAGATAATACAACCCTTGATGTGGCATAAAGTTAAATGCAACCTCCTTCTGAAGGTTTGAATGCATTGTGATGTCACAATATAAACTTTGCCCCTTTATATACCCGCATATAATGTCACAACACTATTTTAAAAAGTGATGCGTTTGGATCCGGTTTTTTGCTAATTTGGTGATAAGGCAATTAGGAATGCATGATTCCAATTTGTTGTCCTTCCCAATTCACAGTCCTGCTTAAAAGAATCCGCAACATTTTGTTTAAGCAGTGCAAAATGCTCTTCAATGTTTGTTTCATAAGAAATATTAGGTTCTAAAAACTCAAAAATAAATAAAACAAGCCAAAGTGCAGCTCAGAGCAGGTCTTTAAAGCAACATTTCTGACAGCTTATCAAATTGCAATTCTCAAAGTGGTCCAGGGGGATCACTGTAAAAATATCAGCTAAAGCAAGACTTAGGATGAGGCTTATAAAAGGCCAACATACCCAAATCTGTCCTTCAATTTTATATATATATATATATATATATATATATATATATATATATATATATATATATATATATATATATATACAACAGTCCAATACGTAGCTATCATACTGAGACGGAGAAAGAATGATGAATGAGTCAGTTTAGATTAATCTACGGGAAACAAAATCCATATACGAACTAGAAACATATATATATATATATATATATATATATATATATATATATATATATATATATATATATATATATATATATATATTTGTATGTATGTATGTGTATGTGTATATATGTATATATATATGTATATGTATATGTATAAGTGTGTGTGTGTGTATGTATGTATGTATGTGTATATATATATGTATGTATGTATGTATGTATGTATTTATTACAGAAGATGCTCGCTTTTCTCTATCCCATTCTCAGGGTTCTTCTGAATGTCATTCGGTTATTTTATTCTTCCTATTTTTGCATATGCCTTACTGTTGAATGGGGGCTGTGATTGTTATATTTATGTGTGTAAAGCTGATAGGGAGGTTCCTATGATATTTCACTCCATCACTCAGCAGTTCCTTGGCTATACTTTCTGATCTCAGAAGGGGAAATACAGATGTAGTTACCACTGATGAAAGAAAGGAATGTAAGCAAGACAGCAGATGCTTGTGAAGTTGTCTGTAAAATGAAAGACAAAATAGTCACACCGTTGCCAAAGTTTATAGCAATCCTGGTCAAATGTTTTGTTTCAATAAATTCTTAAGTGAAAAGAAGGTAGTACAACCCTTGATGTGGTATAAAGTTAAATGCAACCTCTTTCTGAAGGTTTGAATGCATACTTACTATTTATGAGTGATTGTTTATAGATTCAAAGTAAGAACAGAGTGAATAGTTGATCAAAGAGATACCTCTACTGAAAAAGATCAGCAATCTTTTGGCAGTTGTGGACTGCAAGAAAGGGATTTATGGAGAGGGAAAAGTAGCATAATTATGAAAGGTGGGTGCTTTGATTTTTCTTTATTGTCTGTTTTGGGGAGGGGGAGAAAGAATTACCTTTGCACTCTAAGCCATTTATTATTATTTACTTAGCATATGGCACACAATATCAGGGAAATCTGCTAGACACACAATGCAAGCCTGACAGCCTAGATGGCTAATTCAATCTGTTTGGTGCTTGTGGATCCATCCTTGGTGCATCGTGGGGAGTGAACTAGCTTTACACCAATTAGCTAATGATGCTTGGGTTGCTGGCTCTTCCAGGCTCCTCCACTGGACTCAACTCAACTTGTATCTGTCCAGGTCTAGTGCTGGCTTCCATTCTTCAAACACCCAAATGCAGCTAGGTTTTCCCCAGTGAAATGGTACCCATTTATCTATGTGTAATATTGCATGCTTTCAAACTGCTGGGTTGGCAAGAGCTAGGGATCGAGTGATGGGAGTTTATTCCATCTCACAGAACTAAGCTCGAACCACTGGACTGCAGATCACTTATGGCCAGCAGTTCCAGTGTCACTCTGCCACTGCATCCCTTAAGCCATATTAAGCTAATTTAAAAGGTTTTGTGGGCTTCCCCTTCAAAGTGTCAGGTTTACCTGTTAAGTAATTCCAATCAAAACAATGTAAAAATGATGATAAAAATAATTATCCTTCTAGTGTAATTTGACTGTTCCTAAAAGCCATTCTCTTCCATGTAATACTCCTTATATATTTCTTTTCTTTTTAATTAACATCTCGAGGTTCCTCACCATACTCAGAATTTGCTTTTTTTAATCTCTTACATATGCTGACACAAAAGGCAACTTGAAGTCCTACTGAGTAGATTGATTTACAAGTTATAATTTTACGCATCCATATTTCTCCAAGACACCTGGACAAACTAAATATTGTTCACCAGAAGGCTAGGCCTTCTTTGAGAGGACAATGAATAAAAAAATATTCAAATGTCACCACTTGAGAGAGGGCTTGTACTGTGGCCAATGTTTGCTTTCTGCTGAGGTTGACCAACACAGATATCTTTAAAATGTCAAGTTGAAAGAACACATTGTAGTTATTCTGGCATATAGCTATTCCTTTGTTGATGCCTGTTTCTTTCTCAGGTTGAGAAATTAAACATATGCAAAGTATTTTAATGGAAGAACTGCTGATTATTCTGAAGGGAAGGGAGGGAAGAAAGAGAAGGGAGGGGAAGGAGAAAGGAAAGGACCATGTGCTTTGGTTATTTGCCTGCAAATGGCTGAACTGAAAGTATAACCATAATCACAGTTTCATGAGGTAAGCTATCCTTATAAAGTCAGGGTTCTCCCTTGCACAAATAATTGGAGCCTTCTTTAGCCAAATGTAATTGTCTTTGTTACCTCAACAGAGAGAAAGGATGATCAGAGATTGTCTCTTTATGTCTTTTCCATCAATTCCCATTTCTCATCTTGAACACCTGTTTATTTTTTGTGTTTTATTATGGTGTGTGTCTTTTACTATGGCAATGTAATAGTAATAAGAGGAAGAGAAGGATCAGCAACAAGGTGGATGTCATTGATAACAATGACCTAAAATACCAAGCTGAAGGCAGATCATTCTGCAATGAGTCATTAAGAGTTGAGCCTATTTTGATAGCATTTAATTAGTCAATAACTAATAAGCATGACTCTGGTCTGCAATGAGAATAGGAGTAGAATGAGGTACCTTCTTCCCATTTCTTATATAATATAGATGATGGAACCAGCACTTTCCCTTTGAGATATTGTTTGAGCTTTTTTTGTAGGGATAATTTATTCATCTTATCATGAATTGGATGTTCCAGAAGAAGATGGAACCAGAAAGCTGGCATGGAATGCATTCCTCATTTCCTCCAATCTCAATATGCAAAGCTTCTCACTTTAATTTTCTAGCTTATTCTTTACAGCGTGCTGTAACATTATGAGCCAATGCATACTAGAGTGGAAAGAAACCAATGGGGAACTTTTCTTTCTTGCCAAACCAAAAGGGGAGTAAAAGGCAAATCAAAATGTAAGATTCACAGAGTGCCTAATATTTAAAATTCAGCTCATGCAGAAGCTATTTTTAGGAGGCTTAACATTTTTTTTAAAATCCTCAGATTAATTAAAGAAATGCAAGGATATAAAGAAATAATTAAATGTTTAATTCCTCCATCTGAAAACTGTAGGAAGTGTTAAGTTTATCTGTTAATTGATTATCTATAATTTAATTTTAAAAATGTATTTAGAAAAATATACATTGCTCATTCCCTGTACTTTGGGGAACGTAAAAATATGATAATAACCAACATAAAGACCATATTAAAACAAAACGAAGGAAACAATAAAAATTGAAACAATAAAATACTGAAAGCCCACAATGAATAAACAAGTTTTTTTTCCTCCTCCTCCTCATTTTATAATATGCTTATAGAAATCAGAATAAATGGTTGATGCCAAACACATCTGGATCAATGGATAATCCATGGATGACTAAAATTAAGGCACAAAATATATCACAAAGCAAAGCAAATACAGACACTTACAGTAAGGTTTTCATTGGGCACTATACACTGTAAATCGGAGGATAAAGGAAATATATTTCTACTTTTCAGTTTCTTTCTTCCTCTTTCTCACTCTTTCTTTTTCTTTTTCTTATTTATAAGTAACAGTACAGTGGAAACTTTAGTGTTAAGATCAAAAATCAAAACCTTTATCATGTTTGCAAAATAAATCCTTGCATTTTGCAAATGTTTATCAATGTCACAGTGAACATTCACTGTATAAAATAAGCAACTTTTAGTTCATTACATTTTAGAAAACATAATTAAAATTGATATAAGCTTGTTCCTCCTCCTTAAAGATTTATCTAAATCATTAGAGTGTTAACAATTTCTAGTTTTTACTGTATTATTTGTATTTCATAATATAATAAAGCAAT
The DNA here is from genome assembly GCF_049901715.1 of Pseudonaja textilis. Lineage (NCBI taxonomy): Eukaryota > Metazoa > Chordata > Lepidosauria > Squamata > Elapidae > Pseudonaja > Pseudonaja textilis. The sequence goes on from NC_141990.1 coordinate 175,436,524, forward strand.
TAACTTGGGAAAAATAGTGAGGGAAAGATTAAGCAAGAGCAAAAGGCCATATAAGATGGAATAGTTATTTTGGATCCAAATAATTATCATTAGAAAGCTAGTCCTTTTCTTAATACCAGCAACTATGAATCACTGCTGTATACAATAAATTAAACTTTCAGCTTTGGACTGAGATTCTCCATACAAGATGGCCATTCATTTTTGGGGAGTGGGGGGTGGGGAGAAAGATATGAGTGAAAAGGATCCAGTGGGAGGAGGTTGATACTTGTTCAGGCCACTGGTGACTTTTGGGGAAAACTCTGTTCATACTCAGTAATAGAACAGGAAGACATATATAATGTACCAATAAAGTAAATAGATACTACAGTATTTCATTTTAAATCCAAGAAGTTCTTGGGCTCTACAACAGATCCAATGAAGACTTTATACATATTCATTCTGCAGTTAAACTCAGTAGTTCCTTTTCAGATAAATTGCCCCAGGAATATATTCTTGTATTAGGTTGTTTGTTGATATACTGTATGTGTTTCAGAGGACTTGCAATATAACCCAAAACTATGCAACTATCTTCTTTTGCTGCCTATAGATTTGGAACCTTTCCTTCTTTTTTTCATCATATTTAAATGAGGGGGCAGCAACTTTTCCTGTGTTTTTGATAGCTGTTGAATAGCCTGTCCCTACTACTATTATACTACTGCCGAACAATTTTATTTTACATTTGCATATTTTTAAGTTGACAGAGGAAAAAAAAAATAAAGGGTAAAATGCGTTCTATCAGAATTGGAGGGATGATGGGAGCAGAGAGAGAAGATGAAGGACCCTGCAATAAGCTTATTACTGTTCAAAACTACAATACCTGTCTTTGAAAAAATAATAGTTGCTTTGTATTTATGAGGTAAAGCTTGCTAGAGCTGGGGCAATTACAAATACACAAAGTGCATTTGAGAGAAATGCATATTTAATTTATATAATACCTGGAGCATATTATGATAAAATGCTTTATACAAGCAGAGATAAAAATGTCACACAATGCTCATTTATAATATATTTGTCATTGTGAGTTTTCTACTTAATGGCTAATTAAATTGCCAAGAAAACAATGTCTGGGCAACGCAGGACCCTCACCTGCAGTTGAGAAAATATTTTGCTTTACTAACTAGAAATGCCTGAAGTTAGGAAAAGATTAGTGACAGGTGAATGTATTTGGGCTCATTTTAGAATAGACTCAGTAAATGTAAGAGCTTTCGGTGAGCATTTAAGGGGAAAATATACTGTTGGGGAATTCTTTTTCTTTCAATTTATTATGTTGAGATGTGGAACATTTGCACTGTAGGCACACACTTTCCTATGGTCTTCTGCCATACATCCATATATCATTTACATCCTGCCTATAGTACCAAATTGAGCCTCTCAAATACCAAGTACAGTAGTAGTAAAGAGAATGCTTAATTGCTTCTCTATTTCACTCTCATCTTCATTTTACTTTATTTATGAGTATGATGAGCTTGGTGTAGAGATTAAAATACCAGACTAGAAAATAGGACACTGTGAATTCTAGTCCTATCATTGGCATGAGGACAGCTGAGCCTTGGGCCAGTTAGTCACTCTCTAGGAAAAAGAAATGGCAATCCACTTCCAAAAATGTTGCAAGGCAGGGTTTTTTTAAAAAAAACATCAACAACTGTAAAATATTCAGTGATTAAAGTGCAACAGCAGAAAAAAATCTATGGATGAGCAGCTTTCCCAACTTCCAACCCTTCTGTTTCCGGTATAAGAATATCTGAGTTTGACCTGAGCTGTTTTGATTGCCTGTGGATCTATGCTGACTCTCCCCTTCATTGCAACTCTTGTTGCATGCCTAGCAACCTAGGCAAAATGGGAAAGAGGAAATTGACCAGAGTTAATTATCAACAGAATAGCTGAAATCATTTAATGTCTTCCCAGAACACGAGAGGAAAAAAAAAATCCTTCACTTCAGCAAGTTGCTTGATTTTTTTTTGTAACCTATCAGTTTCCAAGAGAGTTAACTGCCTTAAAAATGGATGTTTTCTGTCCTCAGGAATAACAGTGGCATATTGAGATTTTACACTCTTGCAAGTCTTGATCATGATGTTGTTTGATCACTAGAAAACTAATCTCATGTCAAAAACTGATGATGCTGTCAAACCTCCTAAAGCATAAGTATTTATTCTAATCTGAGTTCCGACTGCAATTTAATTGAAAAAAAAAGTGTCCAAATATTTCTGGGCATATTGAAGATTAACATGGAGAAGATGGATTTATATTTTCTTTTACATTTGTAACTCTGTATTCCTTAAAATGAGATAGCCACCTAGAAGCTTCCTTTCTTTGGTTGTTTCACAATGATTCCAAAAGATAACCAGAGGAGCCAGTTTTAAAGGAAGCTTCTTTTAACTTGATTCAACATAATTTTGGCATTTACGTCTTCTGTTCCTCTAAAAAAATAAAAAATAAAACCTTGGAAAAAATCTAAATGTTTGCATAGCTCCATTTTTCAGAAGGCCCAGTTCAAAACTGAATGATTATCCATGTATGGCATTTTACTTTACATTCAGACCTACTAAAGTGTAGCCGAAGAACATTAATGATACATCCAAGCATTACAAGTTAACAATATGTATATTTCTTACCAGGGAGGGGCTATTTACCATTAAAGGTTTATTTGTAGCTCAGGGTTGAAATGAGGGATCCTTGGTGCTTTCTGAGCTTGCTTGTTTTCTTTCTTTCTTTCTTTCTTTCTTTCTTTCTTTCTTTCTTTCTTTCTTTCTTTCTTTCTTTCTTTCTTTCTTTCTTTCTTTCTTTCTTTCTTTCTTTTTGTAATTTTATTTATGATTTTTTTCTTTAACATCCAAAAGCGCTTGGTGAACAGTGTATTGTCTGAGTCATACAATTCTGATAATGATATTACCATTTAAATACACATAATCATAATCTTTCAACTTCTAACATTTGTGTATACATAGTAATTATAATATGTTCTATTATATTTCAGTATACATAATACTATTTTCCCAATTTCTACTTCTTTTTTCTAATACTTAATAAAATAATCAGCATATTAAAAAATATTCTATATCTATCCACCATCTCTTGTTCTTTTTAGAATTTCAACTCTTACTAACTTTTTGGTGAATCTTTCATGCTTCTCCTCTGGTATCTTGTAACTCCATTTATCATGTTTATTTAATCTAAATATTTCCTCCGCCATAACATTTATCTCATGCTCTTGAATCTCTAGAGCTTGTTTTTTTTTTAAAGATGTTTCATTACGCTAACTAGGTAACATCATCAGTGATAGTAAGGAGTGTTGTTTTCTGTTGGTTTATATTCTGGTGACTTGCCTGTCTTTGTGGGTGGGGTGGTCTTAGAGGCTATTTACATTATCAAGTCCAATTTCCTTCTCAGGGCAATTCAACACAAAACTCTCCCTAAGAAATAGCTCTCTATTCTCTGCTTAAACATAACTAGTGAATGGGAACTTCTCACCTCTCTGGGAAATTGGTTTTATTGTGAAAGTTTTCCTCCTGCTAGGAATTTTTATGTTTTGGGTTCATCCTCTCCCCACTAACATTGAACAGAGATGCTGGGCAAGTTGACACTGATAGGAGAGATTTGTGTGCAAATACTCTACTTACCCCACTCAACTCTGATGTACACATGTGTTTTGGTAAACCCACTGTAAAACATTCTCAGAGCTTTGTTTATTTGTTTATATAAGGATGCTACTGAACTTAAAGAGATCTGGCTAAGATTCCAAAAAGATTTCTTTCCATTTTCTGTCACCTTCATTTTGGCTGACATTTAGCCAACCTCTCATAAAGCAAGTATTGCATTACTATTTATTCCTAGTGGATTCCTTCATGCTTATTCATCCAGATTCCCACAGAGAAAGAAACTAAACAAACAAACAAACAGAACCTCTGTACTTTTTCTAGCCAAAGGCATGGAGTAGTATGTAGAACAGTGGAACAGACAACTGTATCTTCAACATTAATATATTCCTGTGAAAATCTTTCCAGAACCTCTTACATATGTAAGAGAACTTCCACTAAAATCTTAAATCCTGCATAGGAATACTGGGCACCAGAGGTGGTATTCAGCAGGTTCTGACCAGTTCTGGAGAACCGATAGCGGAAATTTTGAGTACTTCAGAGAACCAGCAAATACCACTTGTGACTGGAGATTTTATGTTATCCTTCCCCTGTCATGCCCACCAAGCCACGCCCACAGAACCAGTCGTAAAAAATTTTGAATCTCACCACTGCTGGGTACACTTTATTGATTGTTTCCTAGTATGATTTGATTGCCTATTTGTACCCTATTAAGTGTTGTACCTTATATGATTCTTGACAAATGTATCTTTTCTTTTATGTATACTGAGGCCATATGCACCAAGACAAATTCCTTGTGTGTCCAAAGAACACTTGGTCAATAAAGAATTCTATTCCATTCCATTCCATTGATGTAGACATTCAGAGGAAAACATGCAAGTTTTCATTTGGCCCTGTTGCTGTTTCTCTGGCTTTCTTCTTCATTAGCTCCTACATGAGTGTTTTTCTCATTCTTTGCCTTCTTCATCCATTTTCTTTTGGCTGCTACTATTCTGATGTGCCTTTGATCTCCAGAAAATACAGAGACACCTGAGGTCACCCTTTGTTAGCTTATAATGCTGTTCCTTCAGTTGTGCTGTTGCTGCTGTCTCTTCTGGCAAGACAGGAACCTTCCCTGTACATTTGCCTACTGTGGGCCACTTCCTACTGTTTCCAATGCTCATGACCTCTTATTTACTTGCTCCCATCATGATCTCCTCTATATTTCTTCCGTAACATGCTTCCAGTTGCTCACATGACTGCCCTCCTGAATAATTCCAACTACTAATTCAGTTACACATACCTGTCCTGGCTCCTATTCTTTTTCTACACCATATCCTGTAATGGAAAAAAAAAGTAAAGTAAAAATGGATTCCAGATGAAAAGATTCAAATCCAGGACACACCTACAGCAAAGCTAATGTGACTAAGTTCTCAATCAGCCATGGAATCTTATGTTAATAAAATTGGGAAGGATAATCCGGAGCACCCTGAATTATCCCTCCCAATTGCACCCTAGAGCAAAATCAGGCTAATAAAAATCTTCCAAGCAAACACCTCTCTGCTGATATATCAGAACAGATCCTATCTGAACAAGATTCTTGTCACTCAGGGCAACAAATTTGTGATTCTATACATGTTGCTGAACTCCCAGCATCCTTCATATTAGCTAAAACAACTGGAAGGTATGACTCAATTTCACAATCCTGACCTATATAATTTGCTTTGATATTTGCTGCCTCTTTTCATTTCATTTTACAACAGGCCCTGCCTAATAAAGATGAATTTTTCACTCACCAATATATGTTTATAGTTGTCTGCCTTCTATGATAGTTGGCATTTGCCTGTTTATGTTGATTTTTCCTTGCATTACATCTGTCAAGGGGCATGAGAGGTAGAGCAAGTATTCATTGCCCTCCCTTCTATCATAGACTACAACAGAATGGAGAGTGATTTCTTATGATCTCTGACAGAAGGAAAGGCAATGAAAACTCAGCTAGGACTCAACATATGGCTAAAGTGATCCATCAGGAAGCTCAAACAGCAGACAGTGAATAATAAATGACCATTTAACAGCAAGTATTTCGTAACACTTTTCCTAACCAGCCATGAGGTGGTAAAACCAACTGCAAATAAATGCATTCTTGAAAATTATTTTCTCTGGGTAGGCCTGAATTAATGGGTCAAATTAATTGTTACAAGCTGTTCATTGAGCTATCCCAACTGTAGGATGACTCACAATTAATATAGGGCATAAAACACACCTGAATCTTCTAATTCAGATTTTTTGTTTCCAACTAATTAGAAAGCCTTACAGAGTATGTTTCACTAAAGATTGGGCCTATGGGGCCATAGAATTCTAGATCCCCACTTCAGATGAATGACAGGATTTGTAATAGGACCAATTTGCAATGCTGTTCCATTGTAGTATCTGTGGCTGTCACATCAACAGTTTGGCTATGCTGAAATAAACTTGTCCCAAAGGGACATTGAGGCATCTACTCACAGAACAAAGCTTCTCCGGGCTTACTTCCTCCATGCTCAGCAAATCTTCTCTAGAGGATCCCCCAATTACAGAATGAGCCATTATCCAAGCTGTTCTCAATTCACTGGTGGATAGACTTACTCTGATAAAATCTTGATGTTTTTCCCCCCTTTGGATGGACTTAACCCTTCATTTCTTTCAAATAACCTAGCATTTTTTTTATTGGTTCAGTTCAGTCATGTCTGATTCTTGCAGTTTTCTTGACAAGGTTTTTCAGAAGTGGCCTCCTACCATTGCCTCCTTCCTAGGGCTGAGAAGAAGTGACTAGCCCAAAGCCCCAGCTAGCATTCACACTCTCCCAGTTTCTAGCCTGATGCCTCAATGACTACACTAAACTGGGTCTCAAGAAGATTCTGTACCAACATCTAAGAGTTCTGCAAATTTTCCTGTACAATTTACATTGCAAACACTGTGTCTCTTGATTAACCTATTAACAGTACATACTGTTAGAGCACAATGTTCTAATGGAGAACTGCATGTAGAAGCATGCAAATATTTCCTGAAAGCCTACTTTGAAAGAAAAGAAGAAGAAGAAGCTTGCAAATTGATGCAGAAATCTTAATGCTGGAAAAATGCAAGACACAGAAAGATCAAAATGGATAATGTCACCCCTTCCTATAGAGAAAAAAGCTTTATCCTTATTCACTTTCTTTGTAGTAATATAGGGTATACTTGCATGTGGGCTTCCCCATTTGTCTGTTCTAGCAACAACAGAAATCTCTCACAAGAGCTATTTCCTACTAGAAAAAAATCCTCATCCTCTTGATTGTCTTGCATTGTTTCTTTCTACAATCTGTCTATTTGTATTTCTGGGTAACAAGACTGGAGTATTGAGTTCCGAAGATGTTAATGAAATCACCTACTTCTTTTCAAGAGCTGGTCTTCTTTTCTGCTTGTCCAGAGGACTCATTTAATCAGGTTTAATTCTCTTATTTCATAATGGGCATGATTCAAAATAAATTAAAAACATATAGCATAGATTAGCTTTTGCAAAGTAAATTGATCCCTCTCTTTTTTTCTTATATAGAAATACCATTTCCTCCCTTTGGTCACATGAGATAACTATTAGGATGATCAGAAATAAATGAGGATCAGAGATATTACCTTCATCTAGGCTCTATATTAAGATTATACTAAACATATATAACGTAAAGCTAAATGACCATTTGATTTTTAGCATTTCCTCTTTCATTTTTTATGACAAAGGGAACATTTTTCTGCATCTTTTTCTGTCCTTTTTCCAGTTTGAAGAAGCAGTTGGTGAATAAATATGTTCTTGGCAGGATTTCTAATATCCATTTTTTTGCTTAAGTTAGTCAAGTCTATTGAGAATAAAGAAGACATTTGAAACAGCCTCAGAGGGAAGAAGATGAGGATGATGATGAAAATGATGGTGATAGTGATATTTCCTATGATTATTTATTTCATTTATAAACTGTCTGATCCCCAAATCAATCAATCTCTCTTATCTGTCATCTATCATATCTACCTATCCATCCATCCTTCTATCCATCTATCTATCTATCTGTCAGTGTGTGCTCCCTTCAAAATCCAAGAAAGAAATACTCAGACTCCATAGATCAGAGAAAAGTTATCCTTTTGCTGGAAATTAAAGTGGAAGCTACAGATGGAATTCCGAATCTGAGAATTTGGCGCGCAGATCCCATATACAAAGGAATGGAATTGTTCCCACCCCCCAAAGTCCAGAAGTTCTGAATATGATCATGTGGGCATCTTCAGGTGGTGATGAGGCCTCTGTCCATTGACCTTGACATATTTTGATAAAACTTCGCAGCTGCACAAAAAGGGATAGAAGCTAGCAAGGAAATGGAAAGTTGAAGAGAAGAATTCATACACCCCCTCCTTTTCCTTACCCACAGTAAAGGAATGCAAAACACCTCCAGCTCTCTTCCCCCCACAATTACCCCTCTCCCCGTTGCTAATGACAGCCGAAAGAATTAAGCCTAGCAGTAGAGAAGATACAGTAGATAGGATATGAGAGAGATAAATGAGATAGATAGCAGTTAGGGTAGCCGAAGAGATCTTGAGGCTGACTCTATCTATCTATCTATCTATCTATCTATCTATCTATCTATCTATCTATCTATCTATCTATCTATCATTATCTATCTATCTATCTATCTATCTATCTATCTATCTATCTATCTATCTATCTATCTATCTATCTATCTATCTATCTATCTATCTATCTATCTATCACTATCTATCTATCTATCTATCTATCTATCTATCTATCTATCTATCTATCTATCCATCTATTTATCTATCTCTTCATCTCTCCATCTCTCCTACTATCTCTATTGCTCTTTCTCTCTATCCCTCTGTCTATGTCTCTCTATATCTACAGGTGAAACTCAAAAAATTAGAATATCGTGCAAAAGTTCATTTATTTCAGTAATGCAACTTAAACGGTGAAACTAATATATGAGATAGACTCATTATATGCAAAGCAAGAGAGTTCAAGCCGTGATGTGTCATAATTGAGATGGTTATGGCTTACAGCTCATGAAAACCCCAAATCCACAATCTCCAAAAATTAGAATATTGTAATAGAATATTGTATATTCGAGGCTCAAAGTCTCCCACTCTAATCGGCTAATTAAGCCATAACACCTGCAAAGGGTTCCTGAGCCTTTAAATGGTCTCTCAGTCTGGTTCAGTAGGAATCACAATCATGGGAAAGACTGCTGACCTGACAGTTGTGCAGAAAACCATCATTGACACCCTCCATAAGGAGGGAAAGCCTCAAAAGGTAATTGCAAAAGAAGTTGGATGTTCCCAAAGTGCTGTATCAAAGCACATTAATAGAACATTATGTGGAAGGGAAAGGTGTGGAAGAAAAAGGTGCACAAGCAGCAGGGATGACCTCAGCCTGGAGAGGATTGTCAGGAAAAAGGCTATTCAAAAGTGTTGGGGACTTTTGCAAGGAGTGGACTGAGGCTGGAGTCAATGCATCAAGAGCCACCACATACAGATGGATCCTGGACATGGGCTTCAAATGTTGTATTCCTCTTGTCAAACCGCTCCTGAACAACAAACAAAGTCAGAAGCATCTTACCTGGGCTAAAGAAAAACAACTGGTCTGTTGCTCAGTGGTCCAAAGTCCTCTTTTCTGATGAGAGCAACTTTTCCCTCTCATTTGGAAACCAAGGACCCAGAGTCTGGAGGAAGAATGGAGAGGCACACACTGCAAGATGCTTGAAGTCCAGTGTGAAGTTTCCACAGTCTGTGTTGATTTGGGGAGCCATGTCATCTGCTGGTGTTGGTCCACTGTGCTTCATTAAGTCCAGGGTCAACGCAGCCATCTACCAGGAGATTTTGGAGCACTTCATGCTTCCTTCCACAGATGAGCTTTATGGGGATGCTGACTTCATTTTCCAGCAGGACTTGGCACCTGCCCACATTGCCAAAAGCACCAAAACCTGATTCAATGACCGTGGGATTACTGTGCTTGATTGGCCAGCAAACTAGCCTGACCTGTACCGCATAGATAATCTATGGGGCATTGTGAAGAGAAAGATGAGAGACATGAGACCGAACAATGCAGAGGAGCTGAAGGCCACTATTGCAGCATCCTGGTCTTCCATAACACCTCAGCAGTGCCAGGCTGATAGCTTCCATGCCACGCCGCATTGAGGCAGTAATTGCTGCAAAAGGGGCCCAAACCAAGTACTGAGTACATATGCATGCTTATACTTTTCAGAGATCCGATATTGCTCTATGTACAATCCTTGTTTTATTGATTACATGTAATATTCTGATTTTCTGAGATTGTGGATTTGAAGTTTTCAGGAGCTGTAAGCCATAATCATCTCAATTATGACACATCATGGCTTGAATTATCTTGCTTTGCATGTAATGAGTCTATCTCATATATTAGTTTCACCTTTCAAGTTGCATTACTGAAATAAATGAACTTTTGCACGATATTCTAATTTTTTGAGTTTCACCTGTATCTATCTATCTATCTATCTATCTATCTATCTATCTATCTATCTATCTATCTATCTAATCATCTATCTCTCTAGCTATACAAATTTTGTTCCAAGAGAACACAATACTGAAACTTCTCCAAATAAAACCAAAATAAAACAAGAGAAGACAAAACAAAAAACAAAAAAAGTACCACAATCATCCTGCTTTTCAGATCTGGGAGAACAATTAGGTCTTCAATAGTTTTCTGAAGACATAAAGATGAAAGCCACCCGAATCTCTGGCAGAAGATCATTTCAGAGAGGAGAAGTCACAATAGAGTAGGTATATTTCTTAGGTCTCACAAGATGATATTTGACTGATAAGACTTGAGTCACACTCACCCTCCAGAATGGATTTGTTTCGATAGAGACAACAGATATATGTGGATACCAATCAATCCCTATAGTGGGATTCATTATATTTCAACTGAAGTTGATATTAATGTTTCTATTTCCCCTCTATTTCTTCAGTCATGGGCTTTTCTTCTTTTTCTAGTCACCTTTATTTTCTAGTCACATTATCAATGAAGTTGAAACAGATTGTAAAGAGAATTTGAGCAGTCCCCTTTTGCAATTTTTTAGAAGAATATAATGGGAAAATTGTTAGAGTTATAGGTACTTAACACCCATAATTTAATCACTGGCTTTGAAAAAGAAATCATTGGTGTATTTTCTTTCTAAATATCAGATAGTAGAAAAATCTTATATTTTTAAAAAAGTTCATTTATCCCATTATATAAGTGTATATTCAAAATTATGTCTTATTTAAGTCAGTGGGAATTATGTTCAGGCAAGTGCATGTAGAACTGCAACTTTTGCATGCATTGGATCATATTGGATAATTTTCAGATTTTAAATTTCTTAATAGAAAGGTGATTGGTGGAATTGGACCAACTTTCTGTTTGTTCAAGTACTGCATTCTTATTCAATCTGGCAGGAAGGGAGTACTCAGATAAGTTCAAGAGGTCACACATTTCTTCTTACAGGAAGGAATGATCCCACTTTTATTAAAGGAGGCCATAATGAGATTTCTCCAGGAAAAAAATGTCATTAGACCTAGGAGACCTAAATAAATGTAGTCCAATAACCAAAATTACTTTCTCAGACAAAGTACTCAACTGAACGGAAGTTTATTTAATTATCAAATTTAGAGATCTTCCATTTCACTCCAGAGTGGTGATGTATAAAATCATAAAAACCATATAAAATATTACATCTTAATAAAAGGAACCTGATAAGACAAGGATAGAATAAATTATAATATATAATATCCTCTGCATGGAGGATATTACAAAGGATGGGGGAGATAGCAGAGAAGGTTCTCTTCATGGCCTTCACAGTCAAAATACTTTAATGGATTGGGTCTGTAACATATCTTCTTCACCTGACCAAGTAGGATGGACCAATGTAATGGGGATAAGGTGTTCTGTAAATAACCTGCTCCATGCCATGTAGGGCATTTAAGATCATAACCAGCACAAGTTGAGCAAGCCAAGTCACTACTTGTGAAGCATTAAAAGCATTTCTTAGTTCCATTTCCATTAGGCTTTAAGAATGGTATAGCCAATAAAATTGGTTTTCAATTCCTTAAAAGCAAGTTATCATTCAGGAAAAAAAAAATATTATCTAGACAAGATAGGTTTTCAGTGGTCCTACTCATACCTGCATAGTCCTCACCAAAAAGATATGATATGCTTAAACCTGTTCCATTATCAATACATCAGGATGCTGATCTCACACAGCTTTTTATCTTTTTTATCAGATCTACTTGAGACAGTGGAAGCACTTAATTTAACTGAATGCGGTAATGGACTGGACAAGTGCCAGAGAGTCAGTTCATTTAATGGATGGTTTATTTGTCCAATCTTTTCTGGAAAAGCTTACATTCCCACTAAAAAAATCAACTTCACAATTTGGGTATGATTCTAAATCCATCTTCGTTATTAGAAACATTCGAATTTTCTGAAGTATGAAGCACATTTTATCGGCTTAACTTAACATGCTGGTTATGACACTACTTGAATTGAGATAGCTTCACTATAGTCATTCATGTCCCTAATGACCTCTTGTTTCAATGACATCAGTGCCTGATAATTGGAACTACCTTTGGAAAGGATCTACAATTTGCAAAAAGCAGTGCAAAAAATTGGAGTGAAACTGGGGTTTAGGAACATATTGTGCCACTTTCATAAAATCTTCATTGACTCCCTGTTTTTTTCTGGTTAATTTAAAGGGTCAACATTATGTGATAATAGCTGGCAGTAACAATATCTTTCCATGCACCCATGCATGCACCTACACCTCTGTATATGGCTGTCTATGCACTATATCTATGCACTCTTTTTTGACTTATAGAAAGTCTTAGAAAGTCTTAGAAGGAAAAGGGAGTCAGAAGCAAAGAATAAAATGATGCAAATACAGATGTAAATACTTTGCCTGAAGCAGAATTAGAATAAATCTTTTATTTTATCTATTAGTCAGTCACTGTCTTCTGATTTTTCTCTGTTGCAAATGTTCAACTGTTAATCCATTTTTCCTCTTTTTCCCATCAATTTACAATGTCAGTTTAGAAAATGAATCTGTGTGGAGATATATAGAGATACTAGTGCAATTATGTCCATCTGTTCTTTCCATGTGACTCAATTCTATGTGCATATTTAAAAGATAGCTCAGCAGTTCAGATGCTGGGCTTGCCAGCTGTAAAACCAGCAACCCAGGTTAGAGAACTGAATGCCACACGATGGGGTGAGCTCCCATCCTCGCTCCAGTTCCTGCCAACCTAGCAGTTTGAAAGCATGCAAATGCGAATAAATAGGTACCGCTTTGATGGGAAGGTAACTCTGTGGCATGACCATGGAAATTTCTTCGCATAGCACTGGTTCAATGGCCTTAAAATGTAGATAACCCGCCCACCTCCCCCAGTACTTCCCCAGCTCGTGGAATAAAAACCACAGGGACTCCTTATCTCCTTTTCACCCTAGAACAGAATTCATGTTGATCCTGCAGTTATACCTAATACTGTATTAAGTTTGTTTCAGCATACTTTCCCCTAATATAGTCCATGTAGAATATAGAACAACAACAACAAATCTCTAAATCCACAAATTCTGTGAATACATTAATTCTTAAATAGATTTAAGTGACCTGAACTGGTTATATTTAAACAGCCAAACAAATTTCTGTGCCCTGGGGTAATGCTAGCTTTGATGCGAGGGCTCATTGCAATTTGCTTCAAGAGATCCTTCTCCAACTTGGCAGCTTTCTAAATTTATCAGGATTAGAAACTGGGAGACATTTCAGTCACCATGATCAGAAACATCTGGAAGGGGCTCACTTAGAGGTAATGAGTGTCCCTATTTTAAGACACAAGAGTATTAAGACACAGCATTACCCATATTACCACTTTTTGTTTATTGTATCTATATTTTCCTCAAATAATTGCTGCAATTGCAGTTTCCAGAGTAAAACATACCTTAGAAACATAATGCATCAAATAGCAGGTATCAGTGAAACCACATTTTTAAACAGCAGATCCATTAAAGAAATATAGTAGTTTTGTATTAAAAATTAGCTAGAAATAAAATGAAGTTCAGGTTGTCTTTAAGACCCCAGAGGTAATATGATAGCCTGGAGCCGAAACATTGGTTATAATATTAGTCTACCAGAATGGGAGAGTCTTTGGAACAGGAATAATAAAAATACAAAATCAGCAACATACAAGGAAAATAACTATAAAATGTTCTATAGATGGCATCTGCCCCCTTTGAGACTGACAAGGATGTACCCCAACATGAGCCTGATATGTTGGAAGTGCAAAAAAAAAAAGGACGGTACATACTACCACATGCAGTGGTCCTGCACAGAATCTCAAAAATACTGGCTGAGAACTAAAAAATGGTTGGAAGAAATTACGAATGAACAAATTGAACTAAAACCAGAATTGTTCTTATCAGGGATATTTAGAGAAAAATATGCAAAAAAGTGTTAAATACATAATACTACATATAATGACTGCAGCCAGATTGGTCTATGCTCAATGTTGGAAACAGCCCTACAGTCCACCAGAGGAACTGACAATTCAAAAGATGAGTTGTGCAGAAATGGATAAATTAACCCTAGCCCTAAAAGATAAAGAATCATCAGAGTATTACACAATTTGGGATTATTGGTATGAATGGATTGAGCGAAGACAGACTTTATAGTAAACAGTAAAGGAAGATAAGCAGTAATAGTAGTGAATATATATTTGCATAAGATATCAATTGTAAATATTGCACAAAATAATGTTACAAATAGGAAACCACCATCTATCATTGTTGAAACTTTTTAATTTTTTCTTCTATGTTGTTTGTCTTGTTTTAATTGATAAAATCAATAAAGTTTTTTTTTTTTTTTTAAAAAAAAGACCCCAGAAAGCAAAGGCATGCATAAGGAAAGCTCTTCAAATTACTCCATCTCTGTCACTTAGGATTTTAAATATCATTTATCATTTATTTGAGCCCCAATATGGTAAGTAATCAGTGCAAGAGGCAAGAAAGAGGTATGATATGCTTTGAGTAAGGATGAAGGGGGAAAAATCAACTTTCCATTTTAATGCAGCATTAGTTTGCATTTGAGCATTCCTAAAGCAAGAAGAAACACATTTCTCCTATTAAAATACACTTTCCAAATATTGTGATACCGGTCTTTCATTGAAAATGCATACAAGTAAAAGCAGTCTCACTTTGAGAATTCCAGAAATCTACTATTTATTTTATATGGTACTGCTCCAGGTTCTCATACATCTTCTTTCTGATGTTGTTTTAACTTGGCACTGCTACATGCATCATCACCAGTGCCTTCTTGTCCTTATCTTCCAGCACGAGGTTTGGTTCACTGACCAATACCTGCTTGTCCATCTGGATCTGGAAGTTCCACAGGAACTTAGTTCTTATTATGCTGTTCATTGGCTTGTGGGAAACCAAAACTCTGTGCATCAAGACAGATCACTATGTTCTACCAAATGATTCCATTGAATTTCAGGGCAAGTTCAAGATAGATTAGATTACATTTTGCTCCATGGTTTAGAACAATTGTTTTCATGGTCACCATTATTTTCTTCTATTTGTATTAATATATTTTCTAAGCAGGGCACTGAAAGTCACCTGATTCTGTTTTGTACCGATCTAAATTCAGTTTGATAACAGAACATTTGCATCAGAAAAATTTGGGGAATTTGGAATGCTGTACTCTTGTATTTACTTAATTATGTGGATTTGAGGATTGAGTGAATGTTCTAATTTTCTGTCCTACTCTTCCATGGTCCACATAATTTCTAAGGAAAAAGTTCACAACGGAAGCACATTCCAATATTTTCTTAATGATTTCCTCCTGTGATGGTATTTTCTCATTTTTCCAGTTTTTAGCAAATACAATTCTAGCCACTGTTAATACATTTACAATCAGATATTTCAGTTCTTTACTATATATTTCAGGTAAAATTCCCAATAAAAATATCTTTGGTTTCAAATCTATATGCTTTTTTGTCATTTTTTTCCAACCATATGTAGATTTTAGTCCAATATTTTTTAGCATCCGCACAAGTCCACCACATATGGTAATATGAGCCAGGTGTCTGATGACATTTCCAACATTTTTCGAATTTATTCTTGAACATTCTTGCTATTCTTGTCGGGGGAAAGTGCCACCTGTAAAACACCTTATACAAATTTTCTTTTTATGCTGTTGACATTGTCATTTTATAATTTTGAGATCACAATTTTTGTCATTTCTCTAGATCAATCCCATATCCAAAATTCTTCCCCCAAGCAATCATAGTTTCTTTAACTTGTTCTTCTTCTAGTTTAATTTCTAACAAATATCCATACAATTTTTTAATCACCTTTTCATCAGTACTGTCAAAATCTTATCTAAGTCAGTCAGTTTATCATAGAAACCTTCTGTTTTAAAATCTTTATCATACCTTGAATGTATTTGCGCATATGAAAACCAATTCATCTTTATACCTTGTTCCTCTAATTTTTGCATAGATTTAAGTTCACCCTTTTCATTCAATATTTTGCCATATCTAACTGTTTGTTCCTTTTTATATATTATAGGATAAGAAAATGCTTCAATAGTCGATAACCAGACTGGAATTTTCAAATAACATTGCCTTTTAGTCTTCTCCCAGTTTAACCACAGAGACTCCCATATATAATGTCTTCTAAAATACCTCTTCCTTTATACCATAAAAAAGCATGCCATCCCAACAACAGATCATGTCCTTCTAATGTCAACAATCTAGTATTTCTTAATGTTATCCATTCCTTAACCCACATCAAATTTGTAGCTTGGTAATACAACTCCCAATTAGGCAAACCAAATCCTCCTCTTATTCCAGCATCTTGCAAAAGTTTTAACTTTATTCTCACTTTCTTACCTTGCCATATATATTTCAACACAATTTTATTTAAATCTTCAAAGTAATCTTTTCCAAGCCTAATTGGAATTGTTTGAAACAAATATAAAATTCTGGGTAATATATTCATCTTGATTGTTGATATTCTCCCTAATAGTGACCGTTGTAGATTTTCCCATTTTGCCAAATCTAGAGCTATCTGCTGCTTAAGTTTGATATAATTATAAATTGGACAGAGAATTTTGAAGAATGATTTCTGCCCAGTATTAATATTGTCCATCCCAGAAGCAAAGTGCATTTTAGAGGCCAGTACAATTTGGAAACATAAACCAAAGCAAGATAATGCTCAAATTTACTGCCCTACATGCAAGTACACAGAGACATAAGCACACAAAATAATAATATAACTATAGTTAATGAAAAGTGGCTGCAAGTGGATGAATGTGTTTGACTCAGTGGTTTGATCCTGCTCTGTTGGAGGACACAGACCTGGATAATGACGAAGAGGAGGATGATTTGGCTCTGAGGTTTGAGCCTGCTTTGTTGGAGGACACAGACCTGGAAAATGAGAGAGAGGAGGATTTGGCTCTGAGGTTTGAGCCTGTTTTGCTGGAGAATTTGGAATTGCCTTCCTCCCCAGGACCTTCCTCCCTGGTTGTGCCTCAGGTGTCGGCAGATAATCAGGAGAGCGTGCCGGAGTCCTTGGCTGAGGATCAAGCCGAGGAATGCTGGTTTGATGCAAGGCAAAGACGTAGGCAGAAGCGTGAAATGCAACGTAAAAGGAAATGTCAAATCAGAGACTGAGATGAGAGATTGACACACCCCTCAGGGAATAAAAGGGGGCGTGTTAGCTCTGGATCCTTGTTTGGGACAGCTTGTTTATTTGGGATAGAAGCTTTGACAAATTCTCTGTGCGGCATTTGCCTTTTATTTATGGTCTTGTTTTATTATCGGACTTAGCAGGCAGCTTGTGGAAGACTGCCAAGGACTTCTCCAGTCAAAGGAATTTAACCCTGTTGTTCCTGGTCCTGTCTGTTTATTTATATTCCTTTGGAAACTTGGACTTTCACCTCGTGGTCATAGGTGAGACAGAACAAATGTCTATCTTCTGCTTTCACAAAAGACCATCTTGTCTTGTTTTGCATTCATTTCTGAATTTTAAAGCCACCTGCCACAAAATTCCCCTGATTGTTTGCGGAGGATTTTTATAATAAGGCTGTGATCTTAAAGTTGAAAATCATTTACTCTCATGGTTTAGGATGTTAATCTAAATTTAGCTTATGAAATGTAGCTTTAAAAAGTTTGGTTTTTTTTTTTTTGTCCTGAGTGATCTATTGTAATATTGTGCTCAGTGTTTCTACCTCTCTGTAATCATAATAAACACTCTTAAAATGCACTGCTTTAGAGCAGGACGTTTTTTGCTGAGAAGTGAACTGGAAGCAGGGCCCTAGATGCCAGAATTATGTTCTCAGTCTTGGGCCTGCAGCTGAAAACCACTTAGCAACACTCTGTGAGTGAGGATTTTGAAGGACATTGTTGACTGCGATGGCTTTGGCCCCTTACATTTACTGTTAATCCGCTTACCGTCACTCCAGGGAAAGAGGAGAGCAAATCTTGCCAACGTAGGCTCCCTTTCCCATCTTCATTATTCTTAGAGGAGCACAAGCAAACGTTTATGTATTGATGGAAGATTATTAACAACTCCCCACATCCCTGTTGATTTCAGAAACTGATAGTTTTAACTGCTTCTTTCTTTGTTTGTTTCAGTCACCTGTCAGCGTCATATAAGGCATGTTTTCATCATCTTTTGTATGGAATGCTTTTTCAAAGAATAATAGAACTGAAATCTACCTTATATATTATTGTACGGATAGTCCTCCACTTACAACAGTTCACTTAGTGACCGTTCGAACTTACAATGGCACTGAAAAAAGTGATTTTGTCCATTTTTCACACTTACGACTATTGCAGCATTCCCATGATAACATGATTTACATTTGGATGCTTAACAACTGATTCACACTGATGATGATTGCAGTGTCCCCAGGTGACGTGATCACCTTTTGTGACCTTCTGACAAGCAAAGTAAATGGGGAAATCAGATTCACTTAACAGATTCAATTTAACAATTGCAGTGATTCACTTAACAGGAAAAGTCAAAATGGGACCAACTAACTGAACAAATGTTTCATGTAGCAACATAAATTTTGGGCTTGGTTGTAGTCGTAACTTGAGGACTATCTATATATGGATCCATTATGCAAGGGGGAAAATGGCCAAATAGCAATATCACTTAGACTTATCTACCACTTTATAGTGCTTTGCAGCCCCCTCTAAGAGGTTTACAGAGTCAGCCCATTGCCCCCAACAATCTGGATCCTCATTTTACCCACCTCGGAAGGATGGAAGGCTGAGTCAACCTTGAGCCTGGTGGGATTTGAACTGCCAAACTGTAGGCAGTTTGAAGTACTGCACTCTAACCACTGCGCCGCAGAGGCTTCTCTGTGGACATCATGCAAAACAAACACTTCCCCATTTATTAATGTTTCTGAGGATTCATCATTTTTGAAGAACATCTCAGATGTCAACAGAACCAGCCCACTCTCTTCCCTTCTCTAGTATGTAGACTCCTAAGAAGGGGAACAAATTAACAGCAGCATTTATTTCTTCTTTGACACTGTAGCAATAAAAATCTTACGCATCCCGTGACAGGGCCTCAATTTTACAAGCTGCAATGCACCACCCTGATGAGAGCATGACTGATGCCCTTCTATAGTACTATTGATTTTTTTTTTTTAATGTGAAAGGTTTTCATGTTTATTTCAAATGGCAGAAATCTCTACTAACTTTTTCCCCCTTTCACATATAAAGTTCTGCCTCTGCTAAGAGGGTTCGGAGCGGGGGGAATCCCTGGTGCTTGATAGTAACTCATTGTAATGTGCAGCGTAAAGTGATTCAGGGCTTTGTCCTTCAAGCACAAAGATTTGTGGAGTGGTATTGGTGGGTTAATGAACTAAATGATCACATTAAAAGTGCACAGTTCATTTTCCAATGAGCTCCCATACCATACAGATTAAGGCCTGATTCTTTGCTGATATAGGTCCTGGGTGATGTTGTATGGGTTAATTCTCCTTGACGAATGGTCAATCTGCAGAGGAATGGCCACAGTCCAGAAATGAAAACCTAAAACCCATCTGCTTGCCCTCTGGAGTGATTCAATTAGGATTCCTTGAAACAATGCCCTTCCTTGGCTTCCCCCGGACTCCAATCTACAGACTACATTTTAAACTCATTCAGATTTTAAAAATTAATGTGTGGGTTTTTAATGTTAGTCTTTGAATCCTTGCCATCACTCTATGCCTCCCCCCTTCACTTTAATAGGTGGATGAGAGGTGAAATTAAGGCACACTCAAAGCATCATCATACAAGCCAGCAGTCAATTATCGATTAGATATTTCTCAACTGAAGGAAATGTTTAACCCTCTCTTAAAGAAACATCTTCACAAGCCAATTTAAATATAGCTAGAACACACACAGTTAAGAACTAATACTTGTAAAATCAACATTTCCTCCATCCCAATCTATAGCACATACCAATTCATCTAAACACAGCCTGGAAGGAAGATATTTCCAGTATTAGTTGAAAAAACTTTATTCATCAGGTCATAATTATCTTTTTGTTAAAGGAATTCTGAAGATATAGGGCTACCACTGAGTAAGCCCTTTTTTTGAGATTTACTGAATTAACAATTTTATCTTGCAGATGAGAGGAAAGTAAACATTTTGACACTTTGTCATGCTCATAGAAAAGTCAATCTTTCTTCACCTAATTATTTAGGGCAAGGATGAATAGGCTTCTCCTACTTGTGGGGAATTTTACTTTATTGTGTTTTGGTTAATTTTTCAAAATAGAGAATCCTAATATTAAATGAGGAATATATAGGTTCCATTGGTTATACTGTTATAGTTAAATCTTCCCCTGGTTTGCAAATTTTGAGGTTTTCTTTTCCCCTTCTTGTTTTTCTTTTCTATTTCTTCAAAAATGTAGTCTCTCTTCATAAATAACTGAGATAACATGAATAGGTAGAACAAGTTATTTTGTTAACATTTTAAAAAGTAACCAAATTAACTTGTTTGATTTAAAATTAACTTTATATATAAAAAGTTTTATTTTTACTTTTATTTTAAAAAGATAGAATATAAAAATTAATAAATAAACTGAGGAGAGAGGGATTGGGAGATATGGATGGAAAAACCAGAGCTTCCTAGGCCTTTATCTACAAATCCCTCTTCTCAATTTATTTTTTTATTATATTCTATCTTTTTTTAAATAAATAACTCATAGTGGAAAAAATAACTAATGTGATTCTTTTATCCTATTGTCCTCACAACAATAACCCTGTGATGTGGTTTGGAGAGAGACAGAGTGATGGGCCTGAGGTCACATACCAGTTTTCATTCCTAGAAATGATCAAATGGGACTAGAACTCACAGTCTCCTGGTTTGTAGCCTAAAAGTGGTGGGAGGTTCTGTATATTACAATACTCTGAGGGATAGTTCTGATACCCAACCGTTATAAGCTCCCACTTTTTTGTTACTCAAAATGTTTGGGAATGGTCAGATTTTGAATTTAAATCCTTCAAACAGCCACATGTTGCCGCTTTCTAATTTTAGATATTAAAAAAAATATCAGTGACAGAAAATGAGAAAAACCACAATAACTAGTTCAATATTATCTAAAATAATTTAGCAGCTTTATATGCAAGCTGTTTGCATTCAATACTGCTGCTGCATAGTTACTTTTTGTATTACTATTGTATTTGCAGTTGGGAAGTTTGATCATTATTGAATCTAACTTCAATGGGTGTTGGATGCGTATTATTTTGCTCCATTAAAAAATCAGTTTTTTTGTTTCTTTTGTTAAATGTGTATATGCACTTTTAAAAGCTACTTTTCTAACATAAATCTTAAGGAAGTGTGTGTTTCTGACAATTTTGTATACATCAATCCATTATATTTTCTGTTGATTTCAGATTTCCCATGTATACAACATTGTGTTTTTAATTAATGAAAATGATAAATCCTAGCTGGTTCTATTCATTACAGCTTGCTGTGTTGCAATAAATCTGATAGATCATACCATTTTGTTGTAAAATATATCTATGCTGGATTACTTTTATATCTCTTCTTCAACTCTTCCCAAACTGAGTGAGAAAATCTGGATGGGAATAATAAGCAGTTAGGGGCTCCAGTTGTGAATTAGTCCATTTTCACTTAAATTCTACTTCAGACATTCTTGACTGAAGATGGAAGGGGCAAGAATATAATTGATGGTAAGTGTCTAAGTATGCCTTATATGTATGAGGTAAGCAATAAACCACAGGAGCAGTATCAAATGTGTTTTGTGCAACACAGAACATGCATTTAGGCTCTTCCCTATTTTCTGTTTTACCAACAATCAGGTTACTATAATGATGCTTCTGGAAACAGTTTTAAAATCAATATCCAAGCATTTTAATCATGTTTTCAAAACAATATGGACTTTTAGGAAAAGGTCTCAGGGATGCAGTGAATACTTAGTCAAAGAAGAAAAAATAAAATATATAATACAAGCAAGCTATGGAGGGAGAAAATACTATCTTGGGATTCATTAGGAAATAAACCAGAACTTTAATTGGCAATATAATTATACCTTCACCTATTATTCTGCTGTTACATATTCTGCTGTTACACATATGTTCCAGATGTGCATGGGGAAAAAAAACTATAGAAAAGAACAATAAAAATTAACAATGGGCTCAAAAACTCTTTAGAATGTGGTTTTGTGGCTCATATTGTAAATTTAGAGAAAAGTCATAAGGGGTGATATGGTGTACAGGAAACAAAGGGCTTAGGGAGAAATCTTGACCCCTTTCTCACAATATGAAACTGGATTCATCTAGTGAAGCTGAATAATTAAAACTCTATATCAGTGTAAATAAATCCTTCTTCACCACCATGGTTGAAGAGATGCTTCCCAGGTTAGGCAGACTAAGCTTAATTTGACCTCACTTCCATCCACTTTCTGAAGTGGAAGCAGTTAGCAGGGTTTGCTAAGATTAATTAGAGGAGAAAATATCAAATGATGTAAAACCCAGGGGGGGATTCAATTCAGGAGTGGAATTCAAATTTCTTAACAACCAGTTCTATGGGTGTAGCCTAATTTGTGGGTGTGGCTTACTGGTCATGTGACTGGCTGGGCGTGGCTTGCTGGTCACATTACTGGGTGGGTCAAAAGAGAGAAATTCACTTTAACAATGCTTTTGGTGCGGGGTTGGACTAGATGACCTCTGAGGTCCCTTCCAGCCCTGGATTTCTGTGCTGTTTCAAAGCAACCGCTGAACCTGCACCTAGTGCCAGAGTTTGTGGTCCTTCCTTGTTCTCCTTTTTCTTTCTCTCCCTCCCTTCCTCCCTCTATCCATCCATCCATTCATTCATATCTCATTCACATTCCTTTCACTTCCCTCTTTCTCCCTTCCCTCCCTTTCTTTCTTTCTCCCTTCCCTCCCTCTTTCTTTTTCTTCCTTTTAAGAGAAAAAAAAAGAAAGAAAGAAAGAAAGAAAGAAAGAAAGAAAGAAAGAAAGAAAGAAAGAAAGAAAGAAAGAAAGAAAGAAAGAAAGAAAGAAAGAATCTCTATGGTATTCATGGTATATTTTCAGCTGGAACCTCTTTCTACTTAAACCAGGGGTCTCCAAACTTGGCCACTTTAAGACTTGTGGACTTCAACTCCCAGAATTATCCAATCAGCTATGCTGGCTGGAGAATTCTGAGAGTTGAAGTCCACAAGTCTTAAAGTTGGGAAGTTTGAAGACCTTTGACTTAAACCCTAGTACAACACCCAGATATTTAAAGCCATTAAACATCTTGGATTAATCTTGAAACTTTTTGCATAATTATACTTATACAGAAAGAATTTTATTTTAACACATATGGCTTCAATTCCAAAGCTACTTTTTATGAAAACCAAGTCAAGAAAAGGAGATTGGAAACAAAGCAAAGGTTAATCTTTCTAACCCTTTCTAAATGGCAAGTAGAAGTGAGCCTTTCTTGCCATTTTATTACCAAGAATTTACCATCATCTTCAAATTAAAGAGTTACCTTCCAATAACGAAAAACACAAGTTTGCAAACTGCCTGAATAGTAACATAGCAGATAATTTTGTATGTTAAACAATGAACCACAAAGTGGAAGAGGGAAAATATTTGTGAGAAATATTTACTATGTTTTTTGCTTGTCAAAGTTAAAAGGCCATTGGACATAAAGGTTGTGACAGCAATAGAAGTAATGAAGCAGCAGCTGGGCAAACTGCTGAAAAGTCTGAATTATGCTTTGGAAATTGTGTAATGTATGCTCTGAAATTGAACAAATGAATGAGACCTAAAGACAAGCTGTTCTCCACAAAATCCACTCTGAACTTACCATGCTAAGCCTGCTACAAAAAAGCAGAGCAACTTACTAGTTTTGAAGAGAAGGATATGGAAGAAAGAAAGAAGATTGGCTCCAACAGTTTTAGGAGACTGCATAGTTTTGTTTACCCAGAACATTCCCAAGGCAGGAAGCAATACTATATTAGCTCCGAATGTTATTTTTGCTAAACACTGAATCCAGGCATACTGTGTTAGATTGGGTACAAAAGAGACGCGAGACCAGTGCACTTCAAGCTCTTTATTTTATGTTAAGATCTGTACAAGATCTTGGAGCCACAGCAGCCCTTCATATAGGGATTGCTCGTGGCTTGTCAGCCAATGACAGGACTTTGAATCTCCCATGATCGGCTCGGCCAATCATGGTTGATTCTTAGGAAGCCAATCACGGCCATTCAGTAGACCAATCAGGATGCAGTCCATGTAGACCAATTAGATTTCAGCTTTTGGAGTATGTTAATATAGAACACCCCTCCCCCCTTGGTTCAGTCCTACGTAACGTGGTCACGTAGTTGCACAAATAGGCGGGGCTTTGTACCTGCCTATTTGACCTGCGCGGTTCAGTTGAGGTTTGGTCTTTGACCGGTTTGGACGGACTCCTCACCACTCTCATCCCTCTTGATGGAACCTCCTGGAAGGGTGAGCCGGGCCTACTGCAGTAGCTCCCTCCAGGTCTACCTGGGCTGGTTGAGCTGCCAGTTCCGCTGTTCCCGCCTGGTCTTTCCAGGCTGGTTGAACTGGCTTGGCTGCTCCTTCCAGGTGAAGCTCCGGGTTGTTCGTCTGCCAATGGTTCGTCATCTACCGGTGAGTATTGCTGGTTTATTTTGGTTTGGGGTGTTCGGTTTGTGTTTTAGGATTTTCTTTTCCTGTTTGTTTATTGTTTGAGGTCCCCCCTCCAGTTTCTTTATTAGTGACTTTTTGCGGTGTTTGAAGGCTGTCTGTGTTGTCGGTGGCTATTGTTGATCTTAATTGGTCGATGTGCCGTTTCCAGCTTCGTCCATCGTCCATTTGTAGCCGGTATGACCAGGGGCCTGTTACCTGGGTTATTTTTGCAGGTACCCAGAGCGGGTCCCCCGTGAAATTTTTGACGTAGACTGTGTCTCCTGTGTTAAATGTTTGGTGTTTGCTTGATGAGTCTGGGGGTTTCTCGGGGTTGTAGGTGGGGTGCAGTCTATCTAACTGGGATCGTAATTTTCTGCCCATGAGTAGTTCTGCTGGGCTTTTGTTGATTGTTGTGTTGGGTGTATTGCATCAATAGCATTTTATTTATTTTATCCTGCATGTCCCCGGTTTCGATTTTTTGTATGGTGTTTTTTATGTAACGGACCATGCGTTCTGCCCGCCCATTTGCCGCCGGATGTGTGGGCGTGTCAATGCATGCCGTATGCCCGTTCTGCCAGGAATTTTTAGAATGCTAGTGCGGTAAATTGTGGCCCGTTGTTTGACACCAGCACATCTGGTAGGCCATGGGTGGTGAATAGTTTGTTTAGCTTTTTGATAATGGTCTCCCTGGTGGTGGATTTCATGGCACTTACTTCCAGCCAGTTGGGGTAAGCGTCGACCATTATCAGGAATGTGTGTCCCTTGGTAGGTCCAGCAAAGTCTATATGGATCCTGGACCATGGTCCCCTGGGGGTTTCCCATTCCAGGATTGAGGTGGAGGGAGGGCTTGGTCTGGTTTCCTGGCATTTCCTGCATGAGGCTACTCAAGTCTCAATCTGTTTGTCCATTCATGGCCACCAGGTGTAACTCCTGGCCAGAGCTTTCATCTTAACTATGCCCGGGTGCCCCACATGCAATATAGACAACACCCTCTTTTGTAGAGTTTCAGGGATCACAACCCTGTCCCCCCAAAGTATGGAACCCTTCTGTGTAAAGAGTGTTAGGTATAACATAGGTCACCTAACGTAGTTTGGGTAAAATAATATATATAAGCTATGATTGTTAGTTTAAGTGTGTGTCACTTTAAATGCAAAGCATGTAATTTTGGGTGTGGTGTGAAACCACCATAAGAGGGAACAAGACAACCTGATTGATTGCTGACGATTCCCTGATTGATTGCTGGCAATTACTGACAATTACTGGATTGAATTACGTTGATGATTTGTTAGCTGCGTCTTTCCCCTACTGAAGAGTTGCTGAAGGAAGAGAGGAGTTTTGAGTTCTTCATATCTCTCTACTGCAAGGAGATATATCACCGGACTGACATTTGTAAGTTTACTGACCTCTCTTTTTCGACACTGGAATTTGCAACTGACTAATCCCTGGACAGACTGAACTAAGTGAATGATATATGGACTGTTTTGACTATGCTTTAACTCTTGCTGGAATAAAACTATTTTAATTGGCACTGTGTATCTAGTTTACTGAGTGTAAGCTACAAAAACGTTTATCTCACATATTTTGCCTGCCTGCCTGACTGCCCTGCAGATCTTGCTAGGGGTGTATCCCTAACACTGGTTATGGGCCCAGCTGCACAGTCAGTCTAACCAGGATATAACAGGCTTATATAAAGTGAGAGTTAGTGTAGTTACACAATACTGTAAACAGACAGCTGTGTTTTATTAATTATAGTTTAATATCCAGAGAAAGATGGCAGAAGTCAATTTACCAAGTTTGTCTCTAATATCCAAACTGGATGGAACAAACTATGTTTCATGGTCTATGAAATGCAGCCTACTTCTACGCAGAGAAGGTTTGTGGAATATAATTCAAAACCCACCAGAGGTAGATGCTTGGGATCCAGAGGATGAAGATGATGCCCAGAAGTTACAAGAATATAAACTGAAAAATGAACAAGCTCTCTGTATAATAGGACTGACACTCTGTGACCAGCAGCTTGTCCATATTCATGGAGAAGAAACAGCTGCTAAGTGCTGGGAGAATTTAAAGAAGATTTATGTTCAAGACAGTGTAGGAGCTCATATAAATCTTACACGGAAGCTGTTTAGAACACATCTTCAAAAGAATGGAGACATGTTGACTCATATAAACACTATGAAGAGGATTTTTCAGGAGCTGCATGAGAAAGAGCTTATCTTCACTGAACTGCATCAGGTTTATATAATTTTGTCTTCATTAGATGAGAGCTATGATGACTACATAACTTCATTGGAAGTGCTGCCAAAGGATAACCTCACATTAACTGATATTACTGGCAGATTAATTGAAGAAGCCAGGAGAAGGCTTGAAAGGGATCAACTCAGAAGGGAACAACCACAAGAAGAGGAATTATCTTCGTCAGCCTACACAATTAGAAAATGTTTTAATTGTGGAAGAAAAGGACATTTGGCCAGATTCTGCAAGAAAGAAAAACGCCAAAATGCCAGCCAGAATGCTAAAAGGCATCAAAAGGATAAAAAATGCTTAGAGTTAGCCATGTATAGCAACCAAACTGTGAACAATAATAATTTTTGGGTTGTAGATAGTGGAGCATCGCACTGCATAACAAAAGATAAGAAAAGATTTATTAAGATGTCCACGAGTTCACAGCAGATATCATTACCTAATGGGTGGAAACTGAAAGCAAGAGGTCAAGGTACTGCATATTGTTCTTGCATAAAAGAAAATGTAAAAATGTTATATGTACCACAACTTAAGTTTAATTTGCTTTCGGTTAAAATTTTGATTAAACTAGGTTATGTAGTTACCTTTAGGGGAGAAAACTGCATAATAGAAAAGGAAGGTAAAAAAGTGACTGCAACTTTAAAAGGTGAATTGTATGTGTTAAATGATAATCAATTAGAGGTGGCTAACACAGTGTATAATAACGTTAAACCTCATGATGAATGCATACATTTGTTACAAAGGATGATAAAACTAATAATGACTGTTGGAAGCTTAAAAAGAGTCTCTATGGATTAAAACAATCTGGTTACGAATGGAACCAATATATTGTTAAGGAGTTAAACAATATAGGGTTTAAAGCAGGTTTAGCTGATCCATGTTTATTTAAAAGAGAGAAAAATGGAATAGTGTCATTATTATTGTTGTTTATAGATGATATTGCTTTAATTACAAAAACTAATAATGAAGCTACTGAAATAATATCATTATTAGGAAAGAGGATAAAATTAAAGCAATTAGGGGAGATAAAACAGTATCTCGGATTGACAATAAATAAAACCAATCGTGGCTATAAGATATCTCAAGAGGATAAGATTTATCAATTACTAAAAACATTTAAGATGGAACTTTGTAAACCAGCAAAAACTCCAATGAGTCAGGAATTTTGACGCACTGGTGCTCAGAGTTCAAAATTCGATAAGACTATCTATCAGTCGCTAATTGGCAGTCTATCGTACATTAGTAATTGGTCAAGGCCAGATATTGCCTATAGTGTTAATCAATTGGCTCGATTCAACGCTGAACCCGCTGAACAACACTGGCAAGCAGCAAAACGTATCTTAAGATATCTTAAAAGGACAATGCACTATGCATTGTATTTGGAGCCAAAAGATGATTTGATTTTAAGTGCATATGCTGATGCAAGTTTTGCAACAGATATAAACACTAGGAAATCAAATTCAGGAATGGCTATACTATTAGGAAAAGCATTGATTGGTTGGAGGTCAATTAGACAGCAACACATAAGTATGTCCACAATGGAAGCAGAATTTTCATGTCTATCTTTATTATGTACTGATTTAATTCTGTATAAACAGTTGTTGTTGGATATGGGATTAACTGTTAATGATTCCATTGTTGTGTATGAGGACAATCAAGCAGCCATACAGATGGCTACAAATATTGCTGAATAAGCGAGATCTAAGCATACAGATCTTAGATATCTGAATGTAAGACAATCTGTAAAGGATGGTTTAATAAGATTGGAATATTGTATGACTGAACAAAATATTGCTGATCAGTTCACGAAAGCCCAAGGTACAGTAAAACACAAAGAGAGTTGTGATGACTATGGGTTGAGGTTGTAAATAGATATATATATTATTATATTACCCAAAGGGGAGAATGTTAGGTATAACATAGGTCACCTAACATAGTTTGGGTAAAATAATATATATAAGCTATGATTGTTAGTTTAAGTGTGTGTCACTTTAAATGCAAAGCATGTAATTTTGGGTGTGGTGTGAAACCACCATAAGAGGAGCAAGACAACCTGATTGATTGCTGACGATTCCCTGATTGATTGCTGGCAATTACTGACAATTACTGGATTGAATTACGTTGATGGTTTGTTAGCTGCGTCTTTCCCTACTGAAGAGTTGCTGAAGGAAGAGGAGTTTGAGTTCTTCATATCTCTCTACTGCGAGGAGATATATCACCGGACTGACATTTGTAAGTTTACTGACCTCTCTTTTCGACACTGGAATTTGCAACTGACTAATCCCTGGACAGACTGAACTAAGTGAATGATATATGGACTGTTTTGACTATGCTTTAACTCTTGCTGGAATAAAACTATTTTAATTGGCACTGTGTATCTAGTTTACTGAGTGTAAGCTACAAAAACGTTTATCTCACATATTTTGCCTGCCTGCCTGACTGCCCTGCAGATCTTGCTAGGGGTGTATCCCTAACAAAGAGTTCAGTTTGCCGGTTTCAAAAAGTTCTAAATTGTTCGCCACTGTCATTTTCCAGCCACCCTTTCCCCACCCAGTTCAAGACCCGCGCCAGCCGTTTGTCTTTATTAGTTTCTCTGGCAATGTCTGATGTGGTCAGGGGTGGGTTGGGTAGTGTCTCTATGTGCAGCGCTGATGTTGTGGGTGCCAGGTCATCCTCCAGGTTGGGCAGAGGGGAGCGGCTCAACGTGCTTGCATCAAGATTTCGGCGTCGGTTCACCACGTGCTCTGATGGTCTCAGTGTCTCACGATCCCACCCTCGTCGCCAGTGTTAGATTGGGTACAAGACGCAAGACCAGTGCACTTCAAGCTCTTTATTTTATGTTAAGATCTGTACAAGATCTTGGAGCCACAGCAGCCCTTCATATAGGGATTGCTCGTGGCTTGTCGGCCAATGACAGGACTTTGAATCTCCCGCGATCGGCTCGGCTTGTTTCTTAGGAAGCCAATCACGGCTGTTCAGTAGACCAATCGGGATGCGGTCTGTGTGGCCAATCAGATTTCATCTTTTGGAGTATGTTAATATAGAACACCGTATGTTAATATAGAACATACTGGATGGCTGGATGTTCCCAGGAGGCTGCAGGAAGGTCTCCTAGGCCCAAAACAGAGCCTAGCAAGCCTCCCTGGGGCAAAAACAGAGTGGGGGTGGTGGTGGCATTTTTGGCCTAGCAAGCCTCCCTGGAGCCTCTTGGGGGCAAAAACAAGGTGGGGGTGGCGCTGGACCCCCCCCCCCCAAACTACCCATTTTTATTCCCAGAAGGCTACCCTATACTTACCTGGTAGCCAAATGAGCCTTGTGGGGGCTTCTGGGAGGGGCTGGGCAGGGTTTTTAATGGGAGCCCCCCTTGCATTATAAACAACTGCCAGGCAAATAGAGAAAATCATCAATCAACCTATACAAGCCTCTCCACATGTTCCTCGGCAGAAGGCAAGAAGTAGGGAAAAGGCTGTGGCAGCAAAAGGCAAGTGGGGAGGGGGAAAGGCAACCGGTGGCAGCAAAAGGCAAGTGGGAGGGAAGTGACCATGGGTTCAGAGCTTCATTCACCCAGGAAGATCAGTAAAGGCAGGGCATAGTGGAAGGCAGGCAGCAATGGCTGGCCTGGAGGGCAAAAGCAGGCTACAGGCATGTCGCATATGTGCACAATGTTGCACATGTGCAATAGGGACTGACTGGGCAGAGAGTGGAGAAGCGTGCAGAGAGGGGCATTGCCAACCAGAGGGCCATTTTACCTGTTCTCCAAACTACCAGGAGCCCTAATAGGTTCTATAGAGCTGGACAGAACCAATAGAATCCCACCCCTGATTCAATTGGTGTAACAACCAGTTTGATGAGCATGCGCTTTGAGCACAGGCACTGCATTCACAACTCACCTTCTGCTGCAAGCCCTGTGTGTAAAACAGCTGATGTATGGCAATCCACTGTGCCACGCAAAGCAGCTGAGCTGGAACACCCAAAAATAAAGCACAGACTAGAGACAGGAAAGGTGGGTGGGCCCAACAGCTGAATATCGGAGAGAACAGGTTCTCTCCCAGCTGATCTTCAGAGATACTGGTTTGCCTGAACCATGCCAAACTGCTAGAATCCCAACCCTGGTCCCGCCATAATTACAGCAAGAGAAGAGGCTGGTATGAATAAGTAACTCCTTTTTCTTTGGTAAGTCTGCTTCTATTGATCATCTCCAGTAAGAAAAATATTCTTAGAGCTTTTACAATTTATCCATCTGATTTTGACCATTTTGACTATCTGGCTGGATCTCTCAAGACCTATTTCAAAAGGAATCCCCAAATATTGCAATCCAGGTCTTCTGCCTGGAAAATATCTGCCTTATCTTTAGTGAGCTTTCAAAATCTGTGTACGAAAGTGCAGTTCTCTTTGAGTTGTTTATATGAACAAAGGGAGCCTGGATCAAAAGATTTAGGTAAAAGATTTCACGTGAAACATATAGCAAGCATTCAAAGAGCTAGCACCAGCTTATAGCAATAGCACGTAGACTTATATACCACTCTATAGTGCTTTACAGCCCTCTCTAAGCGGATTTACAGAGCCAGCATATTGCCCCCAACAATTTGGGTCCTCATTTTACCCACCTCGGAAGGATAGAAGGCTGAGTCAACCTTGAGCCTGGCGGGATTTGAACTGCCAAATTGTAGGCAGTTTGCAGTACTGCATTTTAACCACTGCACCACAGAGGCTTCTCTGTGGACATCATGCAAAACAAACACTTCCCCATTTATTAATGTTTCTGAGGATTCATCATTTTTGAAGAACATCTCAGATGTCAACAGAACCAGCCCACTCTCTTCCCTTCTCTAGAATGTAGACTCCTAAGAAGGGGAACAAATTAACAGCAGCATTTATTTCTTCTTTGACACTGTAGCTGTATTATTCTTTGGTGGCCAATGGCTGAACTAATGACCTAGAATGAAACAGCCTAATTGTCTAATACTGACAACCATCAAGCTGTCCCATTAACCCTGTTAATCTCCTGAATTTATAGGTAGTTGTTTGGTTGTGTTAGCCTGTGGTTTAAGATCACGATAGGTTTGGTTTATCTAATTCTCCTGGCACTGAAAAACCTTATTTTTTTTCTAAAGAGAAACTGCTTGACTCCATCACACATCAGAACATGGGTGTTTCTGTTATGATTTTGGCCATACTTGTGGAAAAACTGAATCATCAGATCCCTAAGGACACAGAAATTGGAAAAAGATTCTCAGTTTTGCTGAAAACTTTTCTTCCCCAGAATCTCAATAATACTATAAGTGCAAAATGTAATCACCAAAACAATAGCAACACTAGTTGAATCAAACCCCTGAGTCAGCCCATATTATAGTCATGTATAGCATATACCATATTGGATTATTGCTCTTGGATTTTCTCTTGAGATGCTTAATTACTTATTTCTTCACTAATGTAAAGGGCCTAGTATTATAATTTATAGAACTCAATTCAATTTGCAAAAGCAAGAGTTCAGGTAAGTAAGTTGTCACCTGACCGCTTGTCCAAAATGCCTTTGGACATTTTTTTTACATGAATTTATCTGCTACATATTGTCAATAACTTCTCTCTTTCTCCAAGAAGTTCACCATCCTATGGATGTGACATTTGTCACAATTTTATAAGACTCTTGTCAGAACCCTGAAAACTGGAAAACATTCAAGAGAATCTTAACGAGTTACTTCAAATATTATTTTTTAGTTTATGCCCAATTTTTTTACTGCAGTTTCTCAGCTGTTCATTTCAAAATGATGGGGTTTCTGAGCTGGCAAAGGGTGTGATGTTACTCTATTCCACATCTTTCGTTCATGATGTCCACCTTGTGATTGAATGGAAAAGGGGAAAGCCAGAGAAGCTACAAAACCATAGGAGAGCTGTTTCAAAAAAGAAAGATAGGAGGTGTCTATGACCCCTCTGTCACCTTTTAAATTAAGTAGTGAATGAATGCCACACCCAGTCATGAGAATTTCACTAACATTTTTTTCACATTTGACTTCACTTAAGAATGGAAATTTTCTTTGATCAGCTGGGATGAGGAGTATAGAAAAATAGTTCCACACACCACCCATTTCCCCTACTTTTTTTTATTCCATTTAGAATTAATCTAGACAATATATTAAAGATCTACAGAACAGCTATTTCATTTTCCCTTTTTTATTGAAAAATTATCACAAGAGATGAAAACTGAGAAGCAGAGAAGAAAAAGTTTTAATCCTTTGTGTGATCCTGGTCCAGATGGGGCTTCACTTAGCTGTCATTTATATTTCATGAACTTTAAGCACTGGTTCTCCCTAAAACTGCTCTTTCCAGGAAGTACAGCCTTGGGATGAGGTGCTATTATTTGCTAAATAATCTGCCCTATAAGATGCTTTCAAAGGCTCAAGGAAAGCAGCTATAAGAGGTTCAAAAGAGCTTCCAAATCAGGTAGGAACTTGCTGTCTTATGGTTTGCCTGCATTTTTCAGATCCTGTTATAACCCAGCCAAGCCCTCCCAGATTTCAGTACCCAAAGTGAATGGCAAACATTCCAAAGTTGATTATATTAAAAATCAATACATGGCACTTTGGAAATAGAAAGTTTAGCCTTCAATGTTTTTTTTTTTTTGAAGTAGACTTTCAAAAACTCCAAAAAGGGGATGAAAGTAAAAACCACTCTTGCCTTTTCCAGTAACATATCTGTAACAGCATCATCTCCACCTCAACTCCCCCGCTTGGGATCAGGGGGTCAGCTGTGAGTCCCAAATACACAATGGTTTCCAATCTCCCTGTAGTGCATGACTAGTCGAGCTTTGTATTCATTCATTCATTACCCATTTGTCTATCCATTCACTGAATCTCCATATTATAACCAAAGTTCTCTGACATTGGCTGTAGTAATGACGGGGTGGGGGGAAATCAGTGTATAAGTTGCTCTTCATGATTCTTCATAAATACAGGTGGGGAGAAAGTTTTCACAATACAGAGTGCAACACTCAGTCCCTAGTAGCAGTAATATAAGATGATCAGCCACAAAGTGTTCAAGCAGATGTCAGCCTGAGAAATTTCCTTCAGGAGAAGAATTGTGTTATATTTCTCAACCTGTGCTGAAGAGTTTATTGACAGAAATAGTTCCAAAGCACCATAAAAGCATGTTGTGTTCATTAGGGCAAGAGAAGGGAGCCCTTCCAGTTGAAGTTATCAGAATGGCTGTCTTAGATTAAAGTCCCATTTGGGGTCAACAGATGTTCACATGATAATTAGTTTGATAGGTTAATTACTTTAGTGTCAACAGTGAAACATCAGATATGAAACAACAGAGCCACCTGAAAAGAATAAGCTGGCTGAGACAGGTTGATGATAGATAATGACAGACAAAGCCATGAAGCCTAGGAGCAAAAATAATTGAAGTTTTTATCCAGATGAACAATACCATGGAAGTACATTTTGATGTAATATTATTTATATAAGGAAAACGTTGCAGTAAACCTTGGAATCATTCAACTAATTCAGTAGGGTTTATCTGCACTTTTGTTGTTGTTTTGTTGCCAGAATAGGACAGCAACCATT
Source organism: Pseudonaja textilis (assembly GCF_049901715.1). NCBI lineage: Eukaryota > Metazoa > Chordata > Lepidosauria > Squamata > Elapidae > Pseudonaja > Pseudonaja textilis. The sequence continues at coordinate 175,471,165 of NC_141990.1, forward strand.
TTGGGGAAAAACAAAAAAGGATGAAGTTACATTTTATTCGCCCTCCTTCCAAACCAAATATAACCTCAAGGTACTTTTTTTGTTGCAGATTTAAAGTACCCTCTCCCCCTTTTTTGTAGCCTTGGGTGGTATGTACTGTTTATTTTGGCTGGTCAATTTACTTCTTTGTGAGGTAACCACATCAGCTCATTGACTGAGGAAAGATTGTCCCTTCAATTCAGACAATAGTTACCATGATTTCTACCTTTATTACTCAGCTATAACTATTCAAATTATTTCATTTTGCCATACAAATAGGTGGTTATTGGTTTGAAATTCCTCCTCCTCTCCTCCTCCTCCTTCTCTACCACCACCACCACCACCACTACAAGCTATTTTCTTTTCAATGAATGTATCAGAGGACATTTTCTTCAGCTTGGAGTACGTACTATGTAAAATGTTGCCACATATTTTAGTCTGGGTAGGATGTATTTTAAAAAACTGGTTTTCAGACAAGTTGGCATGTACACAGGAACAACTTGAGGATATAGTGCAGATGTAATCTTGGTTTATTATTTTCCAGCTTGTAGTTGTGATTTAATGAAAGAAAAAAGATGTATGGGTTGTATGAAGTCCATGATAAGGACTTAGTGATGGATGCTCAATATCCAGAAGGACAAGAACATTCCATACTCCAGTAGAAAGCCAGAATGTCTGGGTATCTTCTTGTATTTGTGGAATAGAAAATACTTTTAGGAAGCAAATAGAAAGTACTAATCCAGGGGTGTCAAACTGGCAGCCCATGGGCTGGATGCATTATGCACCGGACACACCTACGCCAGCTCTACAAAGGTAAAAAATGTCATGATACATCCCATGATGTCATGTGACATCATAGAATAGAATAGAATAGAATAGAACAGAACAGAACAGAACAGAACAGAATAGAATAGAATAGAATAGAATAGAATAGAATAGAATAGAATAGAATAGAATAGAATAGAATAGAATAGAATAGAATAGAATTCTTTATTGGCCAAGTGTGATTGGACACACAAGGAAATTTTCTTGGTGCAAATGCTCTCAAGTGTACCTAAAAGCAAAGATACATTCATCAAGAATCAAGTAATGTGAAGTGATTGAGTTCAACACCTGTGTTTAACTAATCTTTCCTTTGGGAAAGCAGTGCAGAGACAAAGGCCATTTCTACACTAATGATTTATAGCAGCTGCATAGAATCATCCAGTCACTGTTAAAGCAATATGAAGCCTATTTATGTTCCTGTTAATTTTGGCTAAACAAAGATTATATAACTCTAGAAGATGCTATAAACTACTACTGGTAGTAGTTTATAGCAGATGAACAGAGGGACACAAATAAAGTATCTTGCTTGAAGTCTCTATTCGTAATGCTTCTAGAGGTTGATAGAGCAAAAAGTACTAAGAGTCAATATTTTAAAACTTAACAAGGACAAGGTGAGAATGGTGGCAGGATATTTAGTTTCTGTTTATAGGTAGGTTATGTGGCTTCCTTGTCAGCACCCTTGTCATTTGGAACAGCATCCCATCTCTCTGCTTACCCACAATCCACATGACCCTGATATCTTTTAAGAAAGCTCTGAAAATCTGTTTTTTTCTAGAAGGCCCTTAGGCAGGATGACTTGTGACCCTCCATCAGATATGTTCTATTTTACTTTAATTTTATTTACATTTCCTCAATGTGTTTTTTCATTGTTATGATTCACCATTATTGGTTTGGTTTTATTATCTGCTTTTTTAAAAATGTTGCCTCAAGTTCATTTGCAATCAGGTGGCTTATAAACATATTTATAAGTATATGCATATTTATTTGTATTCTGTGAGTATACCTAAATACACACACACGTACACATACACCCCCCCCCCCCTCTGAATCAGTTTTTGACATCTGATGACTGCCTGGGTTAATCCTTGCAGCTAGATTTCAGAACTGGTTTTATTTATTTACTTATTTGTTTGTTTATTTGTTTATTTATTTAGTCAAATGCTTACAATATAATAGAAATAAGAATAAACATAAGTTTAAAATACATGAAATAAGAACTAATAATTGGGGACAATATGACAGGGATGGTAGCATGATTGTGGGCTTATGCACTCCCCTTACAGACCTCTTAGGAATGGGGTGAAGTTGATAGAGGTTAGTTTGAGGGTAAAAGAGTGGGGATTTAAATGCGTGACAACGGAATCAGGTAGTGAGTTCCAGACATTGACCACTCAATGTTTGTCCTTGCTTCCTTCTTAGAGCTGAGAGAGGACTGGTTCAGATAGCTCACACACCCAGTGATAATTCTCTGGACATGAATGATGTGGGCACATTGCAAATTACTAGATAGCAAACCAACAAACTTTATCATTATTTAAAGAATATAAGGATGTCTCTGAGGCCCAAATCAGTGAAGAGGAATTCAATAAAATTTGAAACATGAGGATAGGAGCTGTAGCTCAGTGCTTTTCTTGAAAAAGTACTTAAACCTGCCTGAAAAACTAAAACAAAACAAAATATACAGGACTGATAATATCCAAAAGGGGATGACAGATAACCACAACCTTCAGAGTTTTGGTACTCATTACACCCATCATAGCAACCCCTTGTTAAAAAAAACATCAAGCATGCTACATAAATGTTCAAATCATGCTCTTAAAATTCAATAAATTTTATTGTAATTTATCCATCATCCAATAAGTAAGCAGTACGCATTCCTTGTGCAACTTGTACCATTAGTCGGGGAGATGGTTTCTTCTTCATGTAGTTTTTTTCTCCCCCCTCTCTTTTATCATCTGAAAATGCCACAAGTTGACAGCTGTTTGGTGGAGGGAAACTGAATGTCAAAAGGTTTTCCTTTAGGTGATGTCAGAGGATGGATTTTGTTCAGAGTCTGGATAAGGATGATTTTTTTCCCGCTTCTCCCAGGGCAAATTTGCTACTGATCCTAGATTGTTTCATTGAATCTCTCTCTTCCCCCACTCCTCCTGTCAAGTATTATTTCAAAGAAAAGTGTTGGACTAGATAGTTTATGAAGCCTTTTAAGTATACAGCAATACAGATTAAGACAAATATTTTTCTTCATTTTAAATATTATTGTTATCCAATCACTCACAGCCAACCATAGTTGATTAGCTACTTTATGGGAGATTGACAACTGTTGAAAATATATATTTTGAGTTTTACACATACACACAGTAGTGTGTGTGTGTGTGTGTGTGTGAGAGAGAGAGAGAGAGAGAGAGAGAATATGTTAGAATATCTTTTCATAAAAATATAGCATCTTGGACATTTTATATATATATATATATATAAATATATATAAATATATATAATATATATATATATATATATATATATATATATATATATATATATATATAAATATAAATATAAATATAAATATAAATATAAATATAAATATATTTATATATATATATATATATATATATATAAAATGTCCAAGATGAAGATTTCCATGAAATTTCATTCCAAAATCTGCTGGAGATTTGTTTTAATTTAATTTCAGTGTAAACAAACTGTATATTAAACAGGACAAGTTCATACTAGCTCAAAGCAGAACTGTTATAAAATATTTAGTTGTCTCATTAAAAGTATTATTTAATTGGTATCAATAATAATATTTTAATCAAAGGTCATGGTCTATCATTCTAACTTCTCAATATAAAAGAGAAAAGAATCAAGTAAACTCAGTTTCTTCCTGGAATATACACCTAATTAAGAATTTCATATATGCACAAATGAATCTGCCATTAGCCATACACAGTACATCTGCACTGAAGTTTGTAGGTTTTATATAAGTAGCTATTTGGGAATTAGGAATCTGAGTTACTATTCATTTCAGGCATTTATTGCTTAAAATAATACAATGTTTACTTCTTCAGAAAGAAAAACCAATACTTTACTCTCAGAATCTTACATCCAATACTTCACTGGCTATTAAATTGGACCAAATGTTAATTTTATTGTACTTTGTTTCAAAAGATGAGTGGGTTTCAAATATTTTAAGTGTGTCTTGTCTCCCTGTCTCCCCCGCCTCTGTGTGTGTGTGTGTGTGTCTATACAAACATATACATACAGTTTTTCTAACACAATCCATTTATCTTAAGTTATTGTTCTATTGTTCCATTCCCGTTTGTATTACTTTGTAGTTGTCATTGTTTAGGATCAAGAACATCTAATAAAACTACTCTTAATGGGCCTGTTCTTCCTTTGCTTACTTTTTGTTATTTTAAACAAAACAAACAACATAATTTGATGCACTATGATACATTGCTTCATATAAGCACAATCTAGGGCTTATTACAATAGTTATCTTTCTTCGATTTTCATTTAAAACCACAAAGGCATTACTTGAAGCCTTGGCTTACAGAGTTAATTGCTCTGATATTGATGGTATCTCATAAGAGTACATTGGAAAAAATTAACTCTTCATGCAATGTTTTCATGTAAAAATATAATATTATGCTATGCACTTCAGCTAAATAAAATACCATGCCTATAGTCGAGTCTTAACAGCCTTGTGGGACAATCCTGTTTGAACATTGTTCCACCCAAACCCCTCTTTTAAAACCAAACATCTTCTTAGTTGTGATTGATTATGTGCCATCAAGTTGTTTTTGACTCCTATCAACTACATAGATAGATTGATCTGTCCCTAACCTGGTCTTTCAGATCTTCCAATGGTACAGTTGCTATAACTAACTCTGTCCATCTTGTTGCTGGTCTTCTTTTCTTTCTTTTTACCTTTCCCAGCATCAGAGCTTTTTCCAGGGAGCTGGGACTTTTCATAATATGTCCAAAGTAGTGGTGTCACATCTTAGTGGTACTTCCCATTAAACAGTCACTAGGGACTAATTTTTCTAGTGAGAAAAATCTGGGGGTAAAATTGTTTCTGAACGTGCATGCTTAGGTTGCAGATGTGGTGAGATTGCCAATTGGAATGAAGCTCCAGAGACATAGAAACAAATAAGAACACATGCATTGCCCCTACCTAAAGAAAACCAGTTAAATCATTCTCCTTGATATGCTAATTTGCTACTTTGTGTCTGGAAAGAAAACACAAAAAATAGAATCTTCCCAAGTAATGGTAGTATGATTCTATTTAAAGATAAATGTATATGTATATGGACAGCAGGAGGCAAGTTCTTGGCCAAATGATTTACATATTCAAATTCTTTGTAAAGTCAGTGTGTTTCTTCTCAATCTATTATTCACAAATTCAGACACTGTATACTAAAGACTATAAGCAGTGCACATCGAACCTATCATTGTGGGGTCAAACATTTCTGGCAGAATTCACAGACATCTAAGCTGAATTTCTGCCCTTAACCCCTTCCACGTCCCACCAACAGAAGGATATAAAAGGCTACCAAGAGGATTATTTCATTTAAATAAAATCAAAGACTTGGAATTGAACAAACTTATATCATTTTAATAGCCTGATATATTTTGTGATCTTTTTTTACTTTTTACAGTGGTGTTTAAGTGGTCTTTAAAAATTTTCCCTTTTTACCTTAGGTACTTTTCTTTCTTTTCTTCTCTTTATACAGCTTTTTTATACATTTTAAGTTAGGAAGTTTTCTTTAAGTATATAGTCTTTTGTAAAGTTATGTTGGTATATTGTCATTTAATATATCTGCAATATTACACATGAAAAGGTTTTTGGAAATGTTAATTACAATGATTTTAACATTTAAAGAAGTTTTACATTTAAAAAATGAGTTATGTTAAGATCTCTTTCTAAAGATCTTACTCCTCAAAGATGTGCAAATGTCCCATGAGAAAAATTTTCATTAAATTCTGAAAAGCTAAGTAGGAATCAGGCTGCTGGAGTGATAATTGGATGGTGAAAGACAGGACACTAACCATAGCCACCTTTTAAGAACTTTTTAAGAGTCCCGCATCTCACCATGATGGAAAACAAGTTTTTTCCATTCAATCAAATAAAAGTGGCTGAAAGAGTAGAGACATTGACATATTGAACATAATTGAGGATTGTACATGAATTGTCAGGAAACTGCAACGACAGAAGAATGGTCTGGTGCACAATGGCAGGATTTTCAACTTGTTGATTCTGTCAAGTGACTCTGAATCATTTTTTCCCATTGTATTAGTACTTTATATTGCATGAGCAAAATAAGGTAATAATAATAATAAGGTTCAAAGCAGGAACTGGATCCCTGATGGAGTACATCCTGCAAGTTGCCTTCTATTTGTAATTATGATGTAATTGATAATAATCATTCACCTGCAACAACAGATTTAGCTACACAGAGAAGGTGAAAATCACAAAGACCTTAGAAGAGCTTAAGAATCAATTTTGTATATATATGCCTCTCAAGGTGATTTTCACCTAACTAGTGAGAAGGATTAAATCATTTAATAGCAGCTTGATTCCCAATGCCATATCTTTTTTTTTTTCACATTCCTGCTTGTCCCCAGAAGAGTTTTCTTCATACAGATGAGCCATTTCTTTTCTTGCTCCCCTATGCTGACCCTTGAGATGAGATAACAACCAGATGATGGTGCCAAGGTCAAACAGGCTCTAAAAAGAAGGAGATGCTGAATGAAGTTCATTGTTTAACTGGGTGGTCTAAGAATGGGTCAGGAGCTGGTTCATCTGGAAATAAAACCCTGCAGCAATATAAAGGTCAGGGAACTAGCTATCATGAAATGTGTACATAAAAAGGGGATGGAATAATAAGGGCAAAGAGCTGATTGTGACAGCTGCCCTGGAATCCATACATGCATTTCTAAGGGCAGCTAGTAGCAATATCAAGAAAAGAATAAGGTTGTTAAAGATGTCAGTGGGCCATACTGTGATCAGCAAGCATTGGAGACCCTTTGCAGGGGAAAAGGCATCTGCTTCATTTCCCTGACTTCAAAAAAGGAAAAGAACTTCACACTGATTTTCAGCAGAGCTTGTGATTTTTGTCCAGAGGGCTTCCTGAGCAAAAGTCAATTCACTGAAAAGTGGTTAGGCTCAGTCTGTTAAAACAGGGGAAAACTTTTCAGCACAAGAAGAATGGAAAAGTTAATGTAAACGTTATAAAACTATGGAAAATACACACACACACACACACACACACACACACACACACACACAATGCAAGCAAGGGAGGTGTTACCAATAACATTCAACTAATGCTCAGATCTTCTCCAAAGATGGAGAAAAGTATACATCTTGCTGTGAAAAGCTTTTTGGTCCTGTTGAAAACATCAATACCACATGCTGTGGCCATCACTCTGAGTGAAATAAATATTGATTTCTTGCCTTCTTGAGACTTACCAAGAGCGGTCAAATCTCTTCCTAAACTCGGGGGTTGTTATTTTCATTGTTTTTCAAATGACAAATTCGCCAAGTGCTTTTCTTTTATTGTTTTGTTGTTCTCCCTTTTTGTGTGTGTTCATATCTTGGTCTGCAGGGCTGAAAAAGCTGTAGTGGTTTCAGAAAAGAGAGAAAAGACCCTATCAAAATACCTATGATTCAGCCTTTGCTTCTCATGACATTTTCCAACAGTAAAAAAGTTGGCAACTGCGCCTAAGTAACATAAAGGAAAAAGGTAGGCACTATAAAAACTTCTTACACCTCCGGAAAATCCCCACCAGTCTGAGGTAGCAAAATATCCCATGAAGCAGACATAGCTAACCTGGTTTTCTTTCCTCTTGTTAATAGAGAACAGCCTTTAATTTATACAATACACTCAGGGGCCTCACTAGAGTGACTGACTTGCCTCTAGCATTCTCTACATCTGAAGTGAGAAACATATTTTCATGGCTTTAAGATAACAGACTTACTCAGTTGAAACTAGAACCTTTCTTGCTGGGATTAATGGATAGACAATTAGAAAAGAGTCATGGAAGAGTAGTTTTATATACGAACACTGCTGTGAGATTACTCTATGTGCAAAAATAGAAAGACTCAGAAGTATTGACTATGGAGGAATGGATGGTGAAGACAACACAGCTAACAGAAATGGCAAAATTGATTTGTTTGCTTGGTGGGGGTTAACATTTATTAGTGATTGGAAACCATTTATGGAAGAGGGTTTGTGCTGAAAAAAATAACTTGTGATTTATGGGTTTGATTAAAAAGGATAGGCTATGGAAAGAAGGAAACTATGATGTAAATGTAGAAAAAGAGAGTAAAATATAAACACATTTATAAGCACTTTCCTTATCAGAATGACTTCACTATGGAAACACATCCATGCTGAATTTCTCCTAGTTCAGGTTAATTTGTTTATTCATCAATGGAGCCTCAATTTACTTCAACTTCCCCATCAATTTTAATAACTTTCTTTCAGTTGCAATATGCCCAATGAGGGTCCATAGGCAAGAAGAAGTAATGTTAAGAAGAGAGAAGAAGAAAGAGGAGCAACAGCAACAGAAGAAAAAAACAGTTAAAAACAGAGTAGCAGAAACAAGTACCTTGAAGGAGTTATTTCTTGGCAATATGCTTTGAGAAGTATGTACACAAGTATCAAATTCATTTCTCCCATAAAATGTAACCCTGGACTAATCAATAATGGTAACTGAGGCATTTAACCGCCAAAGGATTTCATCATTATCTTTTTCTGAAGTTGGCTAAAAGAAGATTCTTTATGCCTAAAACTGGGATGGGAAAAAGTTAATGGAAAGGTAGCTTTCTAAAATATTATTATGAGGACCCACTGGGGGCAAGAGGATCAAGGACTAAATACGCAGATATGATGAAACTGTCAAACATAAGAAACTGGGAGTCAAGATACAGTTCAAAAACACTGCAAGTTTATTCCATGAAACCTTGACAAGAATCTCATCTACTAAAAGTCAAGGCAAATATGTGCCAGATAAAAGTCGACAGACTTCAAGGCAGGACAGGACTAGGTCTCTTTTAAGTGTGTAGCGAATCCAGACTGATGATGAATTTGACTCCACCCATATGCTCAGCCTGGTCAGCTACACAAACTATGCCCTTTAAGGGCTTATGAGCAATATCTCCAATTTTTGACATATTGGCATCAACATGGATAGATATAAATGCTAATGTGATAAAATAGAATAGATCAGCAAAAAATCTGTGTTTCCAATTGTCTTCCAATAGCAACATGTTCCCTCTCTTCCACTCATTCTCTCTCTCTCTCTCTCTCTCTCTCTCTCTCTCTCTCTCTCTCTCTCTCTCTCTCTCACACACACACACACACACACACACACACACACACAAAACAACAACAGTGTTTTGTTCTGCTCATCCATGGACACACTGAGAATTGGAAGTCTTTATTGAGGCTTTGCCAGCCCTAAACAGTAATTCCCAGGACTCGGTGCAAAAACCAAGGAGTCCAATTCCCAAATCCAGAAACACAGACCAAATCTGTAAAGTCACCCACCCATTTTGAAGTCAAAAGAAAAATCCATGGTCCAAGCTCAAATCACAAAACTGAAGACCAAGTCCAAGGTCCAAGAACCAAAGTCTAATAACAGGGTCAAGGTTTAAATCCCAAGTCAAGAATCGTAATGGCTGAACAAATGCATGGCAAGAAATGGATGAGTTATTTCTAGTATTGCTGGACTAAATAGTCACAGACAAGTACAACTCATTAGGAGAGGTGAGGCTGACTCTTTGTGAGTTGCCTCATTAACCTCCATTGCACCCCACTCCTCTCAGTCCCAGTAAACCCTATGATCCAGAGGAAGCAATTCTTCTTCTTCCATGTTGACTGGCTGCAGTCGAGCCTCTTCTCTTCCCTCTGTTTCTGGTTGGTCTTTCAAGCCTCCTAGTTGCAGCTGTGTTTCTTCCTTCTGTTTGTTAGTCAGCCATTCATCCAGTCACTTCTCCAACTCTAAGGTTTCTGGCTTCTCATCCTCCTCTTGCCCACCCCCTCCTGGGTTCAAGGTCCCCAGCATTTTCCAGATGTGCTCCCAGCCTCATTCCAAAGTTCCTCTAGCCAGCTCTTCTCATCCAGGCTGGATACTGGGGCATCCATTACAAACAAACACACATATACACACAAAGAGTTGTTATTAAAATAAAAAGAAAGTTGGGGATATCAAAGAAGGTATTTTATGTAGAAAGGTTGTCTTTTGGTATTGAAAGGGCATTTCTGGACTTTAGTTTTTTTCAAATATTAGAGATTCATTAGAAAAAAATGGGAAAACTTTTCTACTCCTGACTTCTGATGATTGATTTGGAGATTCTGGAAGAAAAAATACTAATCTAGCAGACTGCGTAAGTCTGCTGCCTGTTTTGCAAAGCAAGTCTGTTGAACGTTCTAGGCTTTGAATCATATTGAGGCTCAGTGCCCCATCTGCTACAAAGAGTTCCCTGCTGAGACTCTACGATAGATTTGAAATGGAAACCTTGTCCAAACTATATAGCCACATGTGACAGGGCAGCTGGTATGCAGGTTTTGTTTGCTTGCTTGGATTGAGAGCTGCTTCCCAAATTGGATTAAATTTAAATAACCAGACTAGATGCCAGGAATAATATGGTCTCCTATGGATTTAATGATTTCCCCTTTCTTCTACATTAAGAATGACATCTTTGATTTGAAATAACAATTCAAAGCCAGTTTCTGAAGACTCTTTAGTTTGGTATTTATTTATTTATTTTGATTTGATTTGTCAATTGCTTACAAGATAGGTATAAGTATATACATAGTTATGAATACATGAAATGGGTACATATAAGAAAAATAAAAGAAACAATAGGACAGGGACGGTAGGCACGTTGGTGCGCTTATGCATGCCCCCTACAGACCTCTTAGGAAAGGGGTGAGGTCAATAGTAGACAGTATAAGGTTAAAGTTTTGGGGGTTTGGGGAAGAAACTACAGAGTCAGGTAGAGTATTCCAGAAATTGACCACTCTGTTGCTGAAGTCGTATTTCCTGCAATCAAGTTTGGTGCGGTTAACCTTGAGTTTGTATCTATTGTGTGCTCTTGTGTTGTTATGGTTGAAGCTGAAGTTTTAATTGACAGGTAGGACATTGCAATGTATGATTTTATATACCATACTTAGATCAGACCGAAGACGGTGTAATTCAAGGTTTTCTAGGTCTAGAATTTCAATGGTATGTTTTTGGACCCATGAGTTATAATGTTTTTTGAAATGCCTACTTTTTTTCGTATATACCATCTAATATTTGGCTTATTATATGCATTATTTTGAGAGATAACTAACCAATTCTGAAACTACATTCAAATTTATGTTATAACAAATGCCCTTTTGATAGAATATGCATTTATTTTTAAAGCATATCCATGGTAGATTTCTGTGACAACTTCAGGAAAGAGTTAGTTAGAGCTTTATTATTCTAGGTAAAAAAAAACAATGAACGTGGAACAATGGTAATCTACTCCATAGCAAATACCACATGTGCCAAATTTCACATTGAAGGGAGGAAACTGCACACACAGAGAGACAAAAGGAATGGTAGAATACCTTTCTCAATATGGTAGAACTCATTTTTGTAGGTTGACTTTTCTTGTCTGTAAAATAAATCCAATATTAACCTATAGTAACTAGTTCATTTATTTCACATAACTCTCAATTTCCCAGTGCTCCAGAGATACAGACTCAATTCATCATCAAAACTCCAGAATCTGAATGGACCCAAAGACTAACAATCTGATCCAAATTATTAGATGTAGTTCAGGATGTAGGGAAGATGGAACCAGGTGCAAATCAAAGAACAAATGTGTGTCATTTCCAAACATTTTATTTAGACGCCTAGGGTGCTTATTATAGGGATCATTATGCAGACATTTTATATTAAATTGGGTTCCTCCATGTAATGAAAGGAGCAATATGGTACTCTATATACTCCTGAGTTCTGATGAAGCATTTCAGAATTAACAAACATGCAAAATACCATTTAAGTACTTGTTCTATTGGACATTGAAAGATGACTTTCACTCCACAGAGTCTAAAAAAATATAACTAATTTTCCAAAATGCAATCAATGCCTACTTGACTTTTCAGAAAGATGGGTTTCAAATTATTGGAGAACATAACTCACTAATGACAAGTATACTTGAATTTCATTTTAGATAAACATTCTGTTTGAATAGAACTGACAATAATTATAAAAGTATAGTTTGATTTTAATTCCATGTTGAAAATTAATGATCTCCACATTTAATGATCAGTTTCTTTGTCCTTAGCCTCTTCCTTCCCTTTCTCTTAAATATTGTCAATCTCTTCATTGTCAGACATCATTGCATTGCAAGAACTTTCATTTGAAGCATGAAAACTCTCACTTGCTGAGTCCCATGGACATTACATGATGTTCCATGGGAGAGCATCCAACATATAGATCCAGATAACTGAGATTAGCTCATTTTGGTTTGGGAAGTGAGGAGGAACATAATACTGGCAAAAAGTTGGCAAGAAGTTGTGGCTCAGTTGTTTACTGTAGGTCCAGGAATATTCAATGAATCCAAGTGTTCCCATTTTCCTAGGAGAGAATCACTCTTATTTTAAGGTCACAAGTGCAAATGGATTTCCTTCCTTCCTTCCTTCCTTCCTTCCTTCCTTCCTTCCTTCCTTCCTTCCTTCCTTCCTTCCTTCCTTCCTTCCTTCCTTCCTTCCCCCTGATTCTTGGGAAAGCAGTTGTGTTTAAGGCTAAGGATGTAAAAGTTATATATTTCTCTTGCAATGCATAAAGGGGGGCATGGGTTGAGAATCCCAAGTTATCTTTTTATTGATATTTAAATTTGGGAGTACATTCAGGAAACAGACCAAGGAAATATACATAGTGCATCTTTAAATTGCTCCTGTCCTATGCTCATTCCAGCTTGACTATAAACTGGATTAAGAAAAACTTAACTAGATAGGGATCCTTTAACAGCACCCTGTAAACTATTTAGCCCAAAGTACAGATGATCAGTTGATTCACTGGACAATACCCCTGCTGTGTCCTCCTATCTCTCTGTTCCAGAAAAGAATAGTCAGTCGCATATTTAATTTACAGGTAGAGTGATACTGTAAGTGGGATTTAAATCACCCACATTAAAGAGGCCATGCAGGATTTTATGTTATTGTTGCAGGAGAATTATCTTTTAAATTGTGTTAATCCTATTCCACATAAACACTAGGAGTATCCAGAGGGGAAAAAAAGGTAAGATGGCATCTGCAGCCATTTGATCAAAGTTCCATCTCTTTTTTTTTTTTTTATGTGCAGCACAATGGAGCTTTGAAGTTGGAGATGTTGGTGGGATGCCCATCCAGACTTCAGTTTTGTCATTTAAAGCATATTTATTGCATTTACAGAAAGCTTCAGTTACCTTCCATAAATTTCCATTGACACTATTTCTAAAAACGTATTATTTAGAAATGCAAACCATGGATTTACCCTAAATTGAAACACTATTTTGCATTTTTAATATCCAAGTATCTTCTTTATTTTACATAATTTTATCCAAGATAAGTCATAAAAAGAAGTAAAATAGATACAGGAACAAGATAAATTTATGACAAAATCCTGAACAATCAATAATGAGAGAGAAGCACTTAGTGATTTGTGAAAGCTATACTTTCAACAGGAAATCCACAGCCTTCTTGGAATCACATTATTCTTCTCGACTATATTTCCAAATATCCCAATTTCTCAGTAGAGTTTACTTAAAATATTAGCAAATTCAGTAATACAACAACAGTGCTCCTTCATTCACCTTTCTTTGTAGAGAAATATCCAGGAATCTCAAAGAATGAAATGAGCCATTGAAAATGAATTACCACAAATCTGGAAGGAAAGGGCAAGTATAAGAAGCATGTATGATTGATTCCATAAACCAGGGTTAGTGCTCAAATGTTCTCTGAATTTCAAGTCTTGACATTAATGATAAGTAACATTTGTCACAGGGCTCCTGATGTGATGCTGAGTTATCAGGACACAAAAGACATCCAGAAGCTAGTGTTTAACAGTGATGTATATCATCTTGGCTGAAAAAAGCTATAATCCTCTGTCCTCCTAATATTAAAGCCTTTGACAGACTGCTTGTTGTATCTTGTTATATCTTGCTGCCATTATTCAATGAGAATCAATCAATCAATCAGTATAGAGCTGGAAGTTACCTTGGAGATCCTCTAGTCTAATCCCCTGCTCAAGCAGGAGACCCTACACCATTTCAGACAGGTGGTTGCCCAGTCTTTTGTTAAAATCCTCCAGTGATGAAGCACCCACAACTTTTGAAGGCAAGCTGTTTCACTGGTGAACTGTCCTCACAGTTTCTCCTTCATTCCAAGGTTGCTTCTCTCTTTGATTAGTTTTCATCTGTTATTGAATAGATGAATCATTGAATCAGAGGGGTTTCAAAGAGACAAGACTTCATCGTCTAGGCTCCCAAAGTCTAGTTCTTTCTTAAATGATCAGCAGAGGAGAAAAAAAACATTGATAAAACTGGTGCTAGGTAGTTGTACCAGTCAGATGTGGTATCTTTATATCCTCTTTGAAAGGACATTGAATAGCCTAGAGTTTCACTTTATTACCATCTTGTTGATAGGTTTAGCTGTTGGGTCTCTAATATGCCAGAGATGCCTCCCTGAGTATCCAGCTGCCCTTCACCCAACTGGCCACACATATTGTAACAACTATTTTGTGAATAGGAAAGCTTCCTCTAACAGCTGTTGGTGCCCCAAAACCTCAATGTCCTTTCAAAATGTCAAAGGCATCACTAACCACTCCAAAGCCAGAGGGCTGCTGGCTTGATTAAATCCACCCATATTTAGCTTATTATTTGCTTCTGCTTCTGCCATGGGATCTTTGCCTGAGAGCAATATCCAAGTGCCTGGTCCTGAAAAAGGTATATTTTGTAAGGCAACCATTTAAGGGAAGAAAAGGAAAAAAAAACAATCATGTTTTATGCAAAAATTCAATTGTAAAATTTTAAAAGGAAATCACTAAATAGTTGATTAATGAGGACGGCCTTTTCGGGTGCTTGTTAATTAGGTTAGCATAGATACTAAGTATTGATCCTCAGGATCAGGGACAATAGAGTGAGAGCTTTATTTGCATGTTTTCTTTATCTCTAAACTTTAATTTCAAGGTTATCAAATTTTTAGTGTAGTAGGTTTTTATTTTTAATTTCTGTTCTATATGGTTCCTATAGTGAAGTGAAAAAAAAATCCTTTTGTAGAGGATCAAACTTTTTGTCAGGTCTAAGACAGGATTTGATTTAAGTGATCAGCTTGAAATGAAAACTTTTGTAAGATGTTCCTTCAGTAACCAGTGTATAAAATAGTGGAAATAAACCAGGGTTGTCAAACTCACATGGTTATGGTGGTGTCACATGACATATCAGGACTTTTCCCCCCTTCACTAAAATGCACATGGGCATGGCCAGCATGTGATGCATCAGCTGATGTGCCAGGAGTTTGAAAGCCCTGAAATAAACAATCAGAAAAATATGAAAAATAAATAGGAGCAATCTACATTAGCAAGGCTGGGTGATGATCCAACTATAGGATGCTACAAAGACAAAGGATAAATGGAAGGAAGACTCTCTCTTATGTTGCAATGTATTTCCTATAATCAATGTCCAAAATGTCAAGATGTACTGCATGAAACACTAGTCCAGATGCAATTAGGGAATGTCCAGAATAAGAACACTCTCTCTGTCTCTGTCTCTGTCTCTGTCTCTGTCTCTGTCTCTGTCTCTCTCTCTCTCTCTCCCTCCCTCCCTCCCTCCCTCCCCCCTCTCTCTCTCTGTTTACATATACCAATGAAGTCTGTCAACCACATTGAGCTGGCAGTCCATCAAAAAATACCTACTTACAAACACATGCATTTTGCTAAAAGGCTTGAATTTAGCATCGGTGAAATCAAAGAGAACAAACCAGAAGAGTTACAAGTCGTTTGCTAGAAGCAGTTTGAGAATCGAGTATATATCCAGAATTTCTAAGGATAAAACTCTATATAGTGGCACCTAGCTAACCTATAGGTAGTATGTTTTAGGTTATTGGTATTAGTGACACTACAATTCCCAGATTGGGCTGGACTTAAGGATATTATAAGATAGGGAACATTAATGTAAAGCAAAAGAAAAGGTTAAAAATATCAACACCTCCTGCTCAGAGAAGGTTCTGTGGATGCACTAAAGAGCGCTCAGGGTACATTCATCATATCAATACACACAGAGAGAGAGGTGGGGAGGGGAAAGAATCTCACCTGGAAGCTTTAGGAGGCTGAGATTCATTTGGAGCTGGACAATTTAGCAATAGCACTGAGACTTATATACCACTTCACAGTGATTTACAGCCCTCTCTAAGTGATTTACAGAGTTATCAGATTGCCCCCAACAATCTAGGTCCTTATTTTACCTGACTTTGGAAGTATGGAAGGTTGAGTCAACCTTGAGCCAG
Source organism: Pseudonaja textilis (assembly GCF_049901715.1). Taxonomy (NCBI): domain Eukaryota; kingdom Metazoa; phylum Chordata; class Lepidosauria; order Squamata; family Elapidae; genus Pseudonaja; species Pseudonaja textilis. The sequence goes on from NC_141990.1 coordinate 175,487,535, forward strand.
TCCAGGATCAAACTGCCAGCAGCCAGCAGAATTAGCCTGCAATACTGCATTCAAATCACTGTGCCACCAGGGCTCTTAAATTTAAAGGGTCATTGCTGCCCCTTGGACAAATATAAAATCAGCTCAGTGCAAGTCATATTTTGTCCAAATCTGAATGTTTGTAAAGATATCATTTCTTTAACTACCTCTTCTTCCATTTTAAAGCTTAGAAGAAAATTCTATAATTTAGCTATCATCTTTTTCTCTGTTCCTAAAGATATATTAGACATTAGCAGACAAAATGGGGAATAGTAAAAAAAAAAAGTGAATAAAGCATTAGAGAACTATAAAATGAGATGATTCTATTCTGTTAGTTTGTCTTTATAGGCTCAGTCATGTCATGTTGAACCATCACACTATCCTCAAGAACTATTGAGATTAAAGAGCCTCTTCAGCAATAAATATGAAGTTAATTCTGTGGCATGTTGATTGAATAAAAGTCCTTTTGAAACTGACTGGTTTAGTCAGTTCATTTAAACCTCTCAGTGCCACCTTGCCATTCAAAATTTCCAGGTGGATTATCGTAACTAATTAACACAGTGCTAAAATGCATGAATGCAATGTCATAAATAATAAGCACAGGAAGAAAATACATCGGAATTTGAAAGCCCGGGGAACATAGGACCCTTAGAGAAGTTTCCATAGCAGAGGCCCTATAGGCAACCTAGCCATCACTCATTTGTCCTCAAGTAAAAAAAATCTTTGTATATGGATAGCTCAAATGGGAGAAACTATTTAGACTTTGAAGGGAGAAAAACCAGGCACTTTGCAGTCTATTTGAAAATGGAACACAGGCCAGGGAAACCTTAAAAACATTCAAATGATGCTGTTTTTTGTTGATTAAATTTCTAATCTGCCTAAAAATTATGTTGTTTTTTTGTTTTTATGTTTTGCCTTGAGGTTTAAATGGCAGTGAGAATAGAAAGTATTTATAAGCAACATTGAAAGAATATATAAAAACAACCACTTCCCAACATACATTCCAGAAAGTAATCTAGCAGGTATATCCTAAACTAGGTAAGGTTTCTTGACAGCCTTCAAAATGCAACATATTTCAATAGCCTAACTTGGTGGTTGTGAAAATATGGCCACCAATCTTCATAAAAAAGATGTGATTGAATGACTGATGGACTGATAGATGGCAACCCTCCTCCTCCTCCTCCTCCTCCTCCTCCTCCTCCTCTTCCTCCTCCTCCTCCTCCTCTTCCTCCTCCTCCTCCTCCTCCTCCTTTAGAAAAAGGTACACTTAATAGATGATAGGTGATCCTCAACTTAGAACAGTAATTAGGACCAGAATTTCCATCACTCAATGATAATGATATAAAGCGAGGGAGTACAAGAGGCCCTGGTTAGGAAGGGAATTCCAAAGACTGTGTGGTAACCATCATTCAGTGCCATTGTAATTTCAAACAATTGCTGAAAGCATGGTTGTAAGTTGAGGACTGCTTGTATAGGCTTATAACAGATAATCTATATAGTAGGTATGAAGGTAGGTAGGTGAGTAGAACATAACAATATGTTCCTTACTATTTGGACCGCTAGCCACCTTAATTGAATAAATCAGAATGTCAGAACATGAAACAAATAATTTACCAGAAATAAAGGTTTATCTTGTACAAACTGAAAGTCTTTGTAGCAATAGCAGCCTGGCTTGTATACTGCTACACAATGCTTTACAGTCCTCTCTAAGCAGTTTACAGAGTCAGCTTATTGCTTCCAACAATCTGGATCCTCATTTTACTGACCTAAGAAGGATAGAAGGCTGAGTAAATCTTGAGATGGTCAGGATCAAACTGAGTGAGTAGTGAGTGAGCCTACAATACTGTATTTTAACCACTGAGCCACTATGGCTTATTATATATAAAAAAAGGACTTTCTTGCCAACCAGCTAGTGATCATATCCTAATGGCATTCAGGTGAATGAAAATATGAAAGTAATTGTTCATTGTGTATGTGTGTATGTGTGTTTCTGCAGAATTCATGGGCTTGGCATTATAATATGGTGTACAGAACCTCCTGCAGAAAGTTCTGGAAGTGATCCTCTCCATAGGTTCTAAACTGTACCTATACAAGCTTACAATTCTTAATCCTGAGAGTCAATTAATGATCAACAACTTCAATGCTGACACGACATTTATGAACATGATCAGTAGTAACAAAAGTTGCTGAGAGTTTATGATCAGTCTGTCTTTTTTCCTATTGTTTTTTTTCATCGAATAAAACTACATTTGAAATAAAACCAAGCAATCAAACTGAAATATTTCATTCCTTTCTTTACATTACATATTTTTGAGCGTATCAATTCTTAAGCAACTTGACCAAAACCATTTCTCTACAATAAAAACAAAACAAAAAGCGAGCCACTTTGCTCTTCTCATTATGAAACTCAGAAAGACTCACCTTGCTTTAAAGTTACAGGATAACTTCTTGAGAAACTGAAACTTCACACTGATAATCAGTTCTAAAATTGCTTCAGAAATGTCTGTTGGGGATGGAGGAAAATGTGATCTGCGCCTAAAGTGGTGCTTTGAAGTGTTTTTCCTACTCAGTTTTTGTTAGCCTCTGGATACAGTGAGAAATGGGAGAAGAGGCTGATGAGTGGTTAAAATTATACTGCTTTCAAGTTCTTTCTGCCTACTTATCATTCAGCACTTCCAGAGTGCATGTGCCAAGATTTGAATGAAAACACCTCACACAGCTTTCTGAACAACAGGTTTAAGCTTTGTGTTCCTTCCATGCCAGTTTTACTCACTTTAAGAAAATAAAATCAGCAGCAATATTCCATCTTCATCTCTTTCTCTTTCATCTCTATCACCTATTTTTTATTCTTCTAACATGTTCTTCAGTTCAACTGAAGTACATGTTAGAAGGAGGAGCTAGCAGCAGCAATGGTGGAAGATCTTTAATTTCTCCTTCTACATACTCCTACAGCTTCTATTAGAGAATCAGGTCTGCTGAAAGTGTTTGGTCAGTGAACTTCAGTCAACAATCTGCCTTTATTCTGTGCCAAGTATCTACATAACTGCAGTGGAGATGTTCCAACAGATGAAAACCCAGATTTCAGGAAAAGCCTTCAAAGATCGGAATACTGCTGCAGACATTTTCCTTCTACACATCTAGGAGAACAAGAGAAAAAACAAAGCTGGCCTAAACCACAACAAGACTTTTTTCCCTTTCTTCCTTCTTTTGTCACTTGTTTATATAGAATCATAACATCATAAGGTTGAAAAAAATTCTGGAGCTCTTGCAGCCCAACTCACTGCTCAGCCCGGGCAAATTGTCGCACTAACTTCATACCATACTCGGGCAAATGGACTGTTCACTCTTTTTCTGAAAAGTTCCAGTGATGATGATGCTCCAATAACTTTTGGAGATGCTCCTATAACTTTGAGAGACAGATTATTTCACTGCTTAAAAGATCTCACAATCAGGAAATTCTTCCTTATTTTAAGTGTGGATTTCCCTTAGTAAAGCTTCCACACAGTGGTTCCTGTCTTACTGTTAGATATATGGAGAATAAATTCACAATTTCTGACATCTCTTTCAGTGGTGGGATTTATTTATTTATTTTACTACCAGTTCTATAGGTGTGGCTTGGTGGGTGTGACAGAGGAAGGATACTCCAGTCAGTCAGAGGTGATATTTGCCGGTTCTCTGAACTACTCAAAATTTCTGCTACTGGTTCTCCAGAACTGGTCAGAACCTGCTGAATACCACCACCTCTGGTCCCTTTATGTATTAAAAAATGGCTGTCCCCTTAGTCTTCGCTTCTTTAAGCTAAACAGACCACATTTCTTTAACTGCTTTTTTTTGTAGGATTTAACTTCTGAGCACCTTATCATCCTTTCTGTTCTTCTCTGTTCTTTCTTCAGTTCCTCAACAATCTTCTGGTATTGATATAGTATCAAAATCATAGGAAGTAACAGTCCACAGTTAGTCCACAGTTCTAGTGGACATATTAGATTATTACTGGACATATTAGACATATTACTGGATGCAATAGTATGTAGACTATTACTTCCGATGATGTTGATACTATATCTTGGTTGATGCAGCAAAAAACTGCACTGGCTTTTTTGTCAACTGTAGCACAGTGCTGGATCATGCTTAACCTGTGCTTAAATATATGTGTACTAGAAAACACATAGTTGCCCCTCTTGTCAATTTACTTGCTTTTGGCAGCCTCTTCCTTCATTTACCAAATTCTTAATGAATGCAATACTTTCCCATCCCCAAATTCACATATAATTGTTTGGAGAATAAGCTCTAATGTTCCTTTCAGATCATAATAAGGAATATTAAGGTTTATTCCTCTGAAAATTTGGAAGAATTAAAAAAAATCATACACAAAATGCATTTTCCTAAGAAAAATTGTAAATGCAAATTGCATAACTTGGGAATCAGAATGAAACATGCAAATATCCATGGAAATTAATAAACATAATACTTCATATATTATATGAAAACATTTATATACCTTTTGCATAATGCCACACAGAATGAGAAAATGTTTTGACACTTGTTTGTCTCACCTGATTATTTCTTATCATGTTACTCCATTTTAGTTTGATAGAATTAGTCCAAGGCTTTAAAAAAAAAAATGAAAAAGACCAGACTATTTCAGAATCTTTAAAAACAAATAGTCAGTTAAAATGCATTCCTCCTTTAGCAAAACATCAGACTTTTTAATGCTTATTTCATATAAATGACCTGCTCTAAATTTTCAGAGGTTCCCAAGTTCAAATTACAACATTAAGGCAAAAGCTGGACCAGGTCACCTAGATTGTGAACACTGAAGAGAATATGATATCCCCAAACCAGTAAATTCTGAAACTATTTTGTTTCTTTATAATTTGAGAAGAAGGGGGCAGTCTTTAAAAAAAATAAGAGTATCCTTTAAATTCAGGGACATCTTGTAATTCACTAAGAGACATCTGTGCTGAATAAATTTGCACCACTAGAAAAATGTCTATTTCTATCTGCAAAAGCCCAGATTGTGATGAAGGTGGCATTTCCATGCCATATTAAATAATGCCTTCCAGTATTATCCAGAAGGTATCTGGAAGTAGTTTAGCAGCTGGCAGCCCTAGAGAGCTAGTCCCTGCTGAATTACCATACAGTCAAATGGAAGTCTGCATTGGCAGATCAAATTAAAAAGCCAGCACAGCTGATCTGATGCTGCCTGGTTTTCTACCTGCTGACTTCATTCTTTCTGGTAGCCTATTCAGTAATAGGTTTTGAATGTAAATGGATACAAGATGTTATTTTCCCTTAATTTCTAAAGTCCTTTGCACTTGGAGAGTCCCACCACCACCCTCATCAACCTCAGAAATAAGGATTTTTAAGATATTTGGTCAGGTCTACAGCCTTTGATCATTTCAGTTATTGCAGATTAAAGCTCAAATTTATGTGATACCCATAGAAGCGTGTCATGCAAATATATTCAAAGTACCCTTACCAATTAGGGCTATTTATACTGTTGCAGTGAATGTCATTCCTTGAAAGTGCAGTTGGTTTATGGATTTTTTTTCTTTTAGCTTTTTGCACCTGTTAAAATTTCAATGGTATATTGTACAGTACAATGTATGAGTTGCAAAAATCCAGGTAGCTACTAAATGGCAGCAGAGTTAGAGCTTTGTACATGACTTTACTGCTATGCAGTAATAGCTGTCCTGATTTCTCCAGCACAGGATTAGCTTATTCTGTCATCTTGATGACCAAGGACATTTATACTACACTGCTGTAGTTTACACAATAATTGTTATTTATTTTGTAAAAATATATCAAATTTAAAATAATGCAATAAAAATAAACACATTTGCAACAATTTAGTCATAGCCTTTTATGATTTATCTGCTAAATCTTTTCTTTATCATTGCAATAATGTACATTTTATTGATATTGAAAAGACAACTGAGTATACTGTAAATATATCATTTTAATGATATAATGGAAAGGAGGAAGAGAAATCAGTTCATCCATGTCCACTTACTAACTTCCTTCTTCACATATTCTACTGAAGACTTCAGCAGATGCCTGTTTATCCAGATCTTTACATCCTCGTGTACCCTAAACATGTCCATGAAGTTTTCTAACAGGGATCAATACAAGACAGTTCAATGTGTAATCAATTGAATACAAGTGGAACACCTCTTAGGAATGCAGTTCCTTGTGAAAAATCATTTGTTATCATTTGTAAAGATAGCTCCTCTTCTGCTCAAATCAGTGTTTATGTTTCCTATGTGACAAATATTTGGCGGAAACTCAGCATGCAGGGGACCTTGGTGTGGAGACAATATAGGAGCCCCACCTCCTACTTTCAGCTCTCATTTGTTCAAACCAATAGATGTAAAGGGTGTGTATCACAAACTCTATGAATAACATTGCAGAGAGCATATTTTGCTTTAAAAGGTGGGGCTGAATAGAAGGAAAAAAAACTCTGAACAAGAAAAGCATAGGAGTAAAGATTTGGGATGGAGAACAAGATGCTATTGCCGATACTCTCAAATTAATATGAATTCCCAGTATTAAGAAGCAAAGGAGTTTCCTAAACAAATTGCATGTATTTGGTTAATTATTGGGCATTTGGATATTCCACAGGATGGAGAAATTAAAGAACATGAAATAAATATTAAGCTAAAAAAAAAGAATTACCCTTGGCATCCTAGCATAATGTTACAAATATTTCTACAGAATTATTAAACAGACAAAAGAAATTCATGAATAGCAAGATAATTTTAAAAGAGAGAAGCATCATCTATGTGGCAGCTAACAATTATGTGTGGGCATTCCACTTCACTGAACACAGGCAAAATATAAGACCATGATATTCATTGCCAAATTCTGTTTCAAGTCTTCCCTAAGAGAGCTAGTCAAAGGGCTACTAAAATATTATGCATGGTCATTATCTGGGAATAACTTTCAAGAAGGGAGGAAGCAGAAGGAGGAAAAAGAGGAGAAAGAAAAGAAGGTACAATCAATCATCTGACTTTTCATAGTCACACATGATATTTAACATGCTTTTATTTTTGTCAGTGCTTTAAAATTAATAACTCCTTCAGCATAAAGAGAAAACAAGCAATATATTTGAGAAAGATGGGACATAGATCAGTCCTATCTTTATATGATACTCTGATGAATGGTAAATGGATTAGCAGACCCAATCCGTTTTTCTTCTTCTGTTTTATGATGCTCATATTGTAACACTTGCACTATTGCTATCAATCTTCCCCCATCCAACCCCTCCCTCAACTCTGGATTCACAGAATAAGAATTAAAGAACCCATCCCTGTCCTCTTGAAAAGTGCCACTCGTCTGACTCTTTTAAATATTTTATTGCAGTTCCTCCTTGATGTTTTGTTTGAAGTCCTTGAAAAATGTGCAAAAAGGTAGGATATCAGCTAAAAAGCTGAACAGAAGTGATTGCGGTAGAGAGTCTTAAACCGTTGCCTTTGACTCTGTGCAGCAATAACATGCTATATCCAAAAGCCTATTTAAAGAGCGCAAAATAAATTTTGTTTTCTTTTTATTGGTTAACCAAAACATTTGGGGTTGGGGTCTGGTTTCCATAGTAAATGTGATGGGTCACAAAGTTCTAAAGAGGTATCTCATGGTTATATATCCTTACTGTATCCAGAGAGCTCGTATGCTAAGATTTTATATATTGGAAGAATTGTTGTACTGGGTTTTTTTTTTTAACTTTTTGCTTGTTTTTCTGTCTTGAGATATGCTCTTGATAGGATAGTCTGTGCATCCCGGCCTGCAGAGATTTAGGCATCTCTAAATTATGGTCAGATTAATCAACATAGAAAAATTTTAAAGATGAAACTATGCATTGGAGACCAGGCATGTGTGGTTCCCCAAGTGCAGTTGACCCCGCAAACCACCATTCCTCATTATTGTCCATGGTGCCTGAGGCCGAGGGCACCTGGAGTTTACCATTACCTGGAGGGCCACATGCTTTTTATTCCTGCTTGACATAACACTTACCTGTATGGTTCCCTTAATGAGATTTGAGTTGTTTCCATTGGCAGAAGGACTGGTAGAAAGCCCAATGTGGATTTTTTTTTTTTTCAGGTGGGAAAGAAGGAGAGTTTATATCTCTTCCTGTGGATGCTTTTCTCCTGTCAAAATCACCTTCTACAAATAGTTTTTGCCTCTGGGGAAAAATTTTGGAATAGCCTTTCATAAAACTGTATTGTCACCTCTACTTTGACCCCGAGGCACTGTACATAGTTTCCTGCCTGTTCTTCCCCTCTTACCATTTTAAAAAGCCAACTACACAGTTTTGATTATCTCTTTTTCATAAGGGAATGTTAAATTTATCTGTTATTCGGATAAATTTACCTTGGAGGGCATGACATTCTCTGAAGGAGAAAATGGAATTTTAAAGCCCCTGACTGTATGCTTTCTATTAATTTATTCATTGCTTTGCTAACCCCAAATTCTGCAGAGTCTGACGTGTATCCACGTAAAACTGCTGAGTGCTACATTTTCTTTACAGTTTTCTGATTTATATGACAGATGTAGAAGGGGAAAACATGAGCAAGCAGAGAAGTCCCATTTGTCTACATGTACTGAGATACCAAAATGTACAGTTAATACCAGGATTATATTCACAAAGGGTTGTTTTTTCTTTTGCTAATAACATATTCTCTAGTAATCTCTGCCTCTCTCACACACACAGAAACACAAATGTGACATTCAAAGTTTCAAAAGCACCCCTCCCCCATGACTGCATTTTGGGTTCTTGGCAACTAGATTGCAATTACAGCCGTTTGCAACATCCTTAGCAGTGGTGGGATTCAAATTTTTTTACTACTGGTTCTCTGGGCGTGGCTTGGTGGGCATGGCAGGGGAAGGATACTGTCAAATCTCCAGTCAGAGGTGGTATTTGCCGGTTCTCCAAACTACTCAAAATTTCCACTACCGGTTCTCCAGGACTGGTCAGAACCTGCTGAATACCACCTCTGATCCTTAGTCATGTGACCATGATTTACATTTTTTTAAACCGGTAACTGGCATTTATTTCTTTTTTCCAACAACAACAAAAAAATCATAGCAAACAATGAGTTTGTTTAACAATTCTGGGGTTGGCTTAAAGACCGTGGCATTCACTTTATGCATGCATTGTTCTCTTTATGGCTGTGGCATCTGCTTCACTGGCACCACATAAAAAGTCAGGTCAGTCAGTGGTCAAACCCACTTTATGACTATCATGACTTACCACTTCAATTGCCAGGCTTATGGCAATTATGGATGTAAGTAGAAGACTAACCATAACCGAAAATTGATATTGAACTGTAGGTGCATATTACAAAATTTATTAATATATTCATTAAACAAATGATGTAGATGGAATATATACATGTATTTTCCATATGCCATTTATTTGGAGTCAATACATGCCCTAACAAGGAAGGAACCACGTACAATATATTCTTATTCAATACCAGTAAATAGTAGAAGTTGGTTTTCATAGGACTGGAGCCAATGGTCTCTTTCATCATGTTTAGAGGTGTTGAGGGGCACTTGCATAGGTTATTGGCAATGTCAAAATGGCAGACATACCAATAAATTGAAGCCCCATCCCTTTTAAAATGTGTGTAATGAATGCAATACATGTTTTTTTTTTTAAAAAAAGAATGTCAAATGTCTAGTCACAGCCACTATTTTGATGCTGTTGGACAGTCCAGTAGATGCCCCAGGAGGTAGATGAAAATTGACTTATGATGAAAGAACACAGGAAGTTACACTCAGCCACATTATAGCTCTATGTAGACTTGCATTGTTGATACAGACCTATGGGGTGTTTCAATTTCAGGAATTTTCTTATAATACAACTTGGTTATTCCAAGGATCAAAAACCAGAAGTGTTTGCAAAACATGTCCTTTACCATTTACTGACAGTGAGGAACATTCCTGGAATGGCCATGGACACACTTATGATCCCATCCAATGGGGAATAGATTATGTGCATGCATGAGCCAGTGAGATCCCACAGCCCACTAGCAAAAACAATACAGCTATCAGTCCAAGAGTGGCAGGGGTGGGATTCTACCAGTTTGCACCTATTCACTAGAACCGGTTGTTAACATTCTAAGCAGTTCGGAGAACTGGTTGTTAGAAGAAATTACTGGCCTAATCCTGTCAGGAAGGCAGGAAGGAAACATTCTGGCATTGCTTACAGAAACTGCCTCTCCGTTAATCCATATTACCTTCTTGGCAGGACTAGACTTCCTGTCTCTGGAACTTCTCTGGAGTTTTTTCCCCCTCCTTTGCTGGTATTTTTCTTGTGTGGAGTGACCATTCAAAGTTACAATGGCACTGAAAAAAGTGACTTATGACCATTTTTCACACTTTTGACTGTTGCAGCATCCCCACAGTCATGAGAGGCCAGGCAAGAAGATGCGTGTCTCGATGTGATATTGAGTTGGCCACACCTAGCCAATAACATGACCACCAAGCCATGTCCATTCAGTCACATGACCACCTAAGCCATGCCCACCACCTAAGCTACGCCCACAGAACCGGTTGTTAAAAAATTTGAATCCACCCCTGAAGAGTGGGGAATCATTATGATCAACACTAAAATTATAAAATACTTTCCAATCATTTGATTCTCATATTCTTTCATTTTTTAGAGGCCTGTTTATATGAGGGGGAGAAAAAAACCATGTTTCAAACTTTCAAACTTTCTAGTCTTTAGGGAACAATGTCTCTTCCTCCTCTACTTCTTTTTCCTGCCTGACTCAACATACCTTACTCAGATAGAGAGAAAAATAGATCTCAATGATAGCTAAAGCTAATGATGGACATGAGAAGTCAAAAAAGCTGAAGATCTCTGGAGAGAAGGTTGGATAAGGAAATACATTCAAATATACTTCTAACTAAGGAAAGCACAAGACATTCCCTCATCCCACCCATGAAAATTATTTTATGCTTCTTTGCGAGGAGAGAGTCAGAAGCAATTTTCTTTTCCATTACATTGAGAAGTAGTAATAACAAAAAGAAAAAGGAAAAAAAAGAAACCAAGCTTGTAGCACCTGAAGAAAGAACATGTTCCTTAAGTGAGGATGAAGATGAAAAAGGCTAGGCTTGCCACAGCTCTAAATAAGTAGACCAAGATTCATCTATGACATTCAGGGATGGCATTCTTCAGTGTTAAGAAGAAGGTTCACTGATAAGACTGAGGCTGCCCTAGAGCATGTATAAAAGGCTTGTTGCTACATCACTGAGTCCCTGCAGTCATTTGCTCTCCTCCAAAATATGTCCCATGAGCAAAAGTTTCTCAAACAGAAGTATTGAATTGGATACAATTCTGCATTTTGATTCTATGAATCAGTCCTTTAACCTTTCTTTTTTTCTTGTAACTCCAACTCATCCAATTGCCAAGTCCAATTCAGCCATTTCAGAACTCACGAATGAAGGTTAATACATACATCACAGGATAATTGCAGGATCCAATGTGGGTCAATCACCAGGACCAGAGGTTTACTCTTCCGAGCTTTCAGACTCATGCTGGAGCTCATCCTCAGAGAACTTTCTCTCTACTGGAATATGTGCTTGGGCTACTCTACTCCTATTCTATTCTATTCTATTCTATTCTATTCTATTCTATTCTATTCTATTCTATTCTATTCTATTCTATTCTATTCTATTCTATTCCAGTCCACTCCATTCCATTCCATTCCATTCTATTCTACTCCACTCCACTCCACTCCACTCCACCCCACCCCACCCCACTCCACTCCACTCCACTCCACTCCACTCCACTCCACTCCATTCCATTCCATTCCATTCCATTCCATTCCATTCCATTCTATTCTATTCTATTCTATTCTATTCTATTCCAGTATTCTTATCTGTATTATTTTGTGGCCATTCCAGAGGAGGAATCAATGCCCTGCAATAGGTAGCAAGACCCTTTACAAATGAGGCTGTAAACTCTGATTCATTCCAAAGATGAAATCTCTGATAATTGCATCAGAGGAAAACGCTGTGCCTGCCCTTTGCCAGGAACATATTCAATTATCTGCATTGCCCTCCCCTCCTCTTCAGGCTGCCTTTTGTATTAGCTGGGATCTCATTTTCAGCTTTGAAATCTGTATTTCCTCCTTTCTTGCCATCCTCCTGATTAGCTCAGTGATGGCTCAACTGCTATTTTATTGGGACAACTGGCTCCCAAGGTGAGATGTTTTTATGACCCTTGGCCAACAAGTCCAGGGCAGGCCTGGGAAGAGTCTCCTGCTTTACCGGTTAGAAATGACCTCTACTTATTTCCTGCCTTTGGCAATGGGCTGAGAGGCTAATTCTACATTTGCTGGGACAATACATCCCCACTTCCTTTCTTTGCATCACAGATTATCTGGAGTCAAAGTCTGTCCAGGGCAGTTTTTCAACACAGCTCCCACACAGAAAGGAAAGAAAATGGAGATCAGGACATTAAAAAAAAAAATTGAACATGTCTCTACTCTATTAGCCTCCGTACCAGGTTTGATACCAGGCTGTGAGGAAAAAAGAAAGTTAATTGATTAACAGTGAGATCTAAATGCTTTAGAGTTACTTCAGAGTAAAGGCTATTGGCCAAAAGCTTCTGCCAAAACAGTCTTCAGGGTCTTGAGCTTGAAGCTTCCTTTGAAGTCAGCAGAACTATGGGAGGTCTGAATTCAGGAGTGTGGAAGAATGAACTGCCTTGAAACAGAAAAAAAATATTACATGCAACTATCAAGCACAATCTCTCTCCCTCTCTTTCTCTCTCCCTCCCCCCAATGGTCTGAATGTCAGATGCTTAGCTTCGGCATGTCACGCAGAAAGAAAGGGGGGGAGTTTAAAACTCTTAGAAGCACCTCCAGGATGATATGTAGGGTTCAAAAGGAAGAAGTATATATTAAAAAGGCACTTGAGATAGAAAGGAGGAGGAGGGGCTGGACTCACAGGTGCTCAATAGCATGGCAGGAGTGAAAGGTGAATGGATGTGAAGCAGAGGATCAAAAGTTTGGAGACAGAGGACTCAGAAGATCCAAGGCTAGGGAGAAGAGCCAGGAGGCAGTTGACCCCAAACAAGGAGTCTGCCAAAAGTCTTGAGCCTGAGGGGAGTGGGCAGCCTTAGACTTTAGAAAATAACAGAACAAACTTGGGCCAGTTAATCTCTGTCAGCCTTAGGAAGGAGGAAACAGTTCCTAAAAAATGTGCTCAAAAAACTTCAGGAGTTTGTTTAGGCACTAGTCAAGAGTCAACTCTGACTTGAAGGAAGATGGCGGGGGAGGGGGAGATAGATCTTTTTAATATACATAAGTAACCTGGATTTCCTCCTCTCTTTCTCTTTATAGAAACAGAATAATCCATGATGTGAGAGATATGCTTAAAGCAGTTTCCAATAATGTTAAACTAACGGTCCTTATGGTAAGCAACATTATAGAAATAGTTAAAGCGATATATCACCATGCTGTTGATGATTGCACTGACTTGCTCTTTTGTCTCTTTTTCTATTGCTTGAGAATTATGCTTGCTATTAATACAACATCCAAAGGGGATAAAATACCCTAATCAAGCATGATTTGTACCCATTTTCCCCTGATTAATTATATAATCATTGTAAGCTTATTCTTTTCATTAAAACTAGTCAGTGTTGTCATATGAATTACATGCTTGTTGAAACCAAACAGGCATGTAAAAGAATGGATAGACAATTACAGGTAGGTAGGTAGGTACGTAGGTAGAAAGAAAGAAAGAAAGAAAGAAAGAAAGAAAGAAAGAAAGAAAGAAAGAAAGAAAGAAAGAAAGAGAAAGAGAAAGAAAGAAAGAAAGAGAAACATAGAGATGGTTGGATGGAAAGGCATGTAGATAGGTAGATAGATATACTGTATAAGGATGGAGACATGGAATACATAAGGATGGAGTTTGCTGTAACCCAGAAATTGCAGTTAAAATTCTCTGGGCTGAGATAAATGATGTATTTGAATGGGGAACACTTAACAACAAGAAAAATGCTACAGAAGCATTTTAAAAAGAAAATAAAATTTGCTGTGGCCACTTTCAGTTGACTTCATTTGTTCTGATTGGCTCCATACATAGTGATATCAGCCTCAGTGCTCAGTCTTTTAGTAGTTTGTGCAAATCATCTAATCAGTTCATTTGGAAAGATAATATAAGACACATATGGTATTTAGTAACCTCATCATAGACAAATATTTGATGTCATAGATGACATCAAACTATGACATCATTCCATTCATTATGTGATCCCAGGTTTGCTTTGCTCAGTGTGTTATGGCATTTAAGGCACCAAGCTAAAAACCCCACTAGTCCGTCCCGTAGGCATACAAGCTAGGTGACTTTGGGACAGTCATTCTCTCTCAGCTCAACTCATGTCACAGGGTTATTGTTGTGGGGAAAATAGGAGGAGGAAGGACTCTAGTATGTGATCTCTGCCTTGAATTAATTATAAAGGCAGGATAAAAATGTAATAATCTAATCCAATGTCATGTTTCAGTCTGAGCACACATAGGCCAGCTTGATTTGCATCAGTTTAATGGTGAATAGAAATCAGTTTAGTGGTGAATAGCAAGCAGAGAACCAGCTGTGCAAACACATGCACACCCCAAAATGTGTATCAGTTCAGAATCCAAACTCAGCATAGGTTCAGAGATGCAGCCATAGTCCACAGCTATCCAGAAGTCCAGTCATCAGGGAGGTTAGCTATCTGATTTGGGTCAAAAAGACAAAGTTCAGAAAATAAAGCAGGAAGCAAGATCTGAAGTTGGCATGTTGTTCTCAACAAGGAGCCAAGCTGACAGAGCTACTTGAATAGCTCGGATATGGGTTCTTGTTTAAGTCAGCCATTGTTAGTCAATCGTTTACCAGTTTCTGAGGTTGAAACCTTCCTGGATCAGGCTCTTCAACTTCTTATTCCTCTTGAGTCAGAGGAGACCATAACATCCAGAAATAAATAAAAAAGTGATTCTCGGGGGCGGGGGGAATTTAGTAGTAAATAGTACCAAATTGATTTCAGTATTCAATGTACTTATGGGACAATGCTCACCTCCTCCACCCTTTCCCCAGATCTATTACATAAGATGATCAATCTATAGTGCAGATTCCTTATTTCAGTAGGTTGAGAGAAAGTGAGGAAAATGATGATAGGAGATCATGGCTTTTTGAATCTGCACTTTTGCTCTGGAAAAGTCAGTTTCTGATTATATTATCCTGCACAACATGCTCTACCTGGATTCATATTTAAGATAACTCTCCATTGCAAGTACAAATCCACCACATTTCCCCTCATCCCAAGATCTGCATCAATTTTTCCCATAGCAATTGTTGATCCAGTGGACAGAGGACAGTATAGAAAGGGGGTTTCGGTACAAATCAACACTTTGAGATAATGTAACAGAGATCTGACCGCCTGCCATCTTCTATGTTTTCTTAAAACAGTCCCTCCCACAACTTTAAGTCAAAATATATATTTTTTTCTGAACAGTTGTGAATTTGAATAGAATTCTGAGCATCACACAGTTTGAAAGATTTGTGCCAGAAACATTTGCTGAAATGAGTTTCCTGAAAGCTGATCATAGACTGATCCAACTTGTGGCTACCACTGAACATTATTCTGTTGCTCAAGGCAGGAACTATTTAAAGATTCACCAGCACTTTCCCTTGTGTTCTGATTCCTGTGCTCTTCACTTGCATTTCATAGTCATTTTTTTAAATTCTTTTCACAAAACTTTCCCTTAATATATATACAGTGTTAGTAAAGATGAAAATGCTGCTTTCTAACTTCTTAAGTAACTCTTTAAGCCAATCCCCTCTTGCCATTGAAACACAGCACATTATTTCTATGATGAGTTCCATCAAACGATAGGGAACATTCTAGCAGAGGATAACATTTGTTATGGAATGCTGTGTTAAAGGTAGGCATAAATCAATAGCAAAAATCCAGATAAGCAAGCAAAATCCCTGAACTTCATGAAAAGATCTATATGGGCAACTTCTGTTACACATCTATCCTAATGGAAGTGATAGCATTAAATCTGTCTGTGACAAAAGTGCTAGTTTCAAAGAAATGAAGAATGAAACTTCAAGATTTCAAAACTTGATTTAAATATTATTTTGCAAGAAGATTTACTGCTGGAGAGGAACACCACTTTATATAATTCATATTATTATTATTATTAGCCTTAAACCAAGTGATTCAGAATATAGAAAATGCTGCCAACAAATTAGTAATATCTACACTAATAAAACATCTACATAGCTTTATATTTCATCTAGTATGGTAGTTAGGTAGTGAGCCAAATAATATATTATGAAATTAGCCCAATATATCCTTCTATCAATGCTAACAATTAAGGAAATGAAAAGCAAACATATGCACACTCAGAGGATGTAGGAAATCAATGAAGAACTTGAAATATTATACAGCTATGTTCTTCTGAGATGCAAAATCCATAAAACATTTCTTGCTTCCTTCATCATTTAGTTTCTCAATAATTCCCGTTTAATTATTGTCAACCTCAATGCCTAAAAATATTGTAGGTAGGATAACTTTTTTAAAAATTAAACATTTTATTAAACAAAACAATTAAAAACATTGAACATGGTGAAGTCAGTTTGATGTGATTTGGGGTCAGTATCGCATATATATATACATTTCCTATAAACAATTATTCAACTATATACATATATACATTTGTTCATTCATATAATACATTTCTAACATCATTTGTCTTCTTTTCATCTCATCCAATCATTTACCTTTTCAACCACTCCTTTCCCAACTGAAGACCTTCCTCTCTGATCCTACCTATTATAGAATTTATCCCAAATTGCGTAGTATGCCGATTCATCTTTGTTTTTCATTTCTAGAGTCCATTTCAGCGCATAGCAAGATTTTGTTTATTACTTCTTCTTCACTTGATATATCTGTCTCTTTCCAGTTCTGGGCAAATGTTATCCTTGCTGCAGTAATAATGTGTATAATCAAACAAAGCTCATCTCTCTTATATTTTTTTGACATAATTCCTAATAGAAAGCATTCTGGTAGGTGATCTAGTTTTAAAAACATTTTTGTTATCATGTATACAGTGTCTCCAGTCTCAAATGTTAAACATAAGCTGTGTTAGTGATTCATTACAGGTAGTCTTCAACTTATAACCATTGATTTAGTGACTGTTCAAAGTTGCGACAGCACTGTAAAAAATAACTTTTTTCACCCTTATGACTGTTGCAGTGACTGTTGCCATGGTCACATGATCAAAAGATGCTTGACAACCGGCATGTGTTTATGATGATTGCAGTGTCACGGAATCATGTGATCACCTTTTGCAACCTTTTGATAAGCAAAGTCAATGGGGAAGTCAGATTCACTTAACAACCATATTACTAACTTAATTGCAGTGACTAACTTAACAACTGTGGGAAGGAATGTCATAAAATGGGGCAAAGCTCAATAACTATCTTGCTTAGCAACAGAAATCTGGGGCTCAGTTATAATTGTAAGTCAAGGACTACCTGTATCGATAAGCAGGTATGCCTCTTCCAAGAACATGGAACATACGATCAAATGTGACAACATCATTCATATTTTAAATGTCCAAGAAGCTTATGGCACCCTTCTGGCTAGGCAACAAAAACATAACTTTCCCAAGTCCACTTAGGTAACTTAGTGATTTAGCAGGTATTAAATATATATCCTAATCTTGTGACTCAAGGTATATCCTAGCTTGGAGGTAGGCCTAAGAACCTGTTTCACACTCTACCTTGAAACTCTCCATAATTCTGCCAGAATTATTTGATGCCAAATCATCTAGCAATGATGCTTACATTCTCCATTGCTGTTACGACCCAACAGATGCTGGCTTTGATAGAGTCCTTTATTGCTCTGTTAAATTCCAGAACAAATAGCCCTACAACAACCAGTAAGAATCTACCCCAAACTTCCCTGAAAGCAGCCACCCACAGTCCCACTAACAAAAGCCAGTAAACAACAAAAACAGTTTGTAAAGGCAGAGAGGAAGTCCAAAGACAAGGTGCAGGCTCACAGGGCAAAGCCCAGAGTCAAGGTCCACAAGGCAAGGCACAGGCAGAAACATGAGTCAAGGCTAAGTTTTTTCAAGGCCAGAGGAGTGCATACCAAATCAAACAATGGTTTTGACAAAAACAATCTCCCCCTGCCTCTGCTTAAGTCAAGTCAAGCCAGGTATTTCTTCTGAGGAGGGGTGGGGCAACTTTCTCCCAAGCAGCCTCACTAACCTCCTTTGACCTTGTCTCCACTCTATTCTCTGTGCCCTTGGATTGAGTGGGAGAGGGAGCTATTGCTCATTAGAGGGGATTTCTCAACACCACTGCTGTTCTTCAGCCAATCCTCCCCCATGTCTGTGAGGGCAGGCAGATCACTGTCTGGTCAACCACATCTTCCAATTCCTGAGGGCCCTGAACAGCATCACTAAACATTCCAGGGGAGTGGTACCTTCCCCTTAGATGGTCCGGCTTGCTCCTCTCCTCCTCCTCCTCCTCCTCCTCCTCCTCCTCCTCCTCCTCCTCCTCCTCCTCCTCCTCCTCCTCCTCTTCTTCTTCTTCTTCTTCTTCTTCTTCTTCTTCTTCTTCTTCTTCTTCTTCTTCTTCTTCTTCTTCTTCTTCTTCTTCTTCTTCTCCTTCTTCTTCTTCCTCCTCTCCTCCTCCTCCTCCTCCTCCTCCTCCTCCTCCTCCTCCTCCTCCTCCTCCTCCTCCTCCTCCTCCTCCTCCTCCTCCCAGGGATCTGAATGGTTCATGACAATTGCTTTGTGTTGGGAAATGAAGTAAAATGGCCACTCCAATGTTAGCATAAATGTGGTATAGGCAGCAGATACTCTAATATTATCATAGCCACACAAACCCAACCAGCAACTATCTGCTTCAGTTCTTGGGTGGGTGGGGGGATAAGTGCATCTTCCAATCACAAAGGTTTGCCACCTCTCCTCAATTCCAATTCTGTAACTTTAGTTGATCCTCTTGGAAAATGCATGTGAAAAGTAAATACATATCTGGGGATGATGTCAGCTGATATTTCAGTCCAATTGTTAATCATCATGTGATCTGGAATAATCACAGATGATTTTACTTCTTCTCCAGGTCACTTCAACAAATCTTTACTCTTAAACCCATTCTATTACCCTCTATACATACTTCTGAAAAAGAATTATATATATGTACTTCTTAAAAATAATTTTTTCTTAAGTTGCAGTCCCAGCAAGTAGCAGCATGAAGTTCATTTTGTTCTGGATTTGGAATTTAAGCAGGGTTAGACCTGGTTAATATCAGATGTAATACCACATAAGCCTAATTGATTGGGAGTTAATAACAAACTATAACAACAAATTGGAAGTAGGCAAAGCAACATGCTTCAGTATCATTAACAAATGTTAATGTGTGCATTTGTGTACCACTGCAAGTCAAGCTTGAGTCAGAGGCAGTCTCAGAATTGCCATCTTGGGGTGGTCCAAAAGCAAAACAAGTCATTTTGGAATTCTCCAGAATGTTCCATTTCAAGAATAACAGGATTTGCACATCATGGCAGGGAACAATTCTTGTATTTGGGACAAATTTCATTTGTCTCCAGCTAATATTAAGAAAGATCTTGTTTCTTTCTTTACTATGTGGAAATGCATGTCTTGTTGACCTGAGCAGAAGAAAGGTTCAGTTAGCTGAAGGAATAAAACTTCTGAAGTGTAAATCTTTGGGGCCTATTATCACTCAAAGGTCCTTTCTCACAAACAGATTCTGAAACAGTTTGGTTTCTGGAAAAGGTCGAAGTATTTCATTGACAGTTTGGTCCTGAGTCCCAAGTGCAAAGCAGTACACGTTTCAGTGTTCTAATCATTTTTTGACATCCAGCAAATCAAAAATACACAGTGGTATTCTGAAGAGACAACTCAAGTACAAGAGAGGGAATTGCTTTGTCTCAGAGTGGCTAGAAATATTTTCTAAGGAAAAAAAGCTTCTGATCATTGTCAAAGTAATTGAACTTCATAAACTGTATTACTAAGGCAAAAGAATTATCGAAATCTCCAAATGCTCCTGGAAATGCTTTTATATTTTCTCTACATAAATAAATAAGGCTGGCTGGAAAAAATTGTTATTGTTATCTACTGCTTGCTTGATAATTCAAACCAAATGTTAGGAAATTATATACAAATATAATTTCAAAATAATTACCTGCCATTCATACTTTCTCAATCAATATTCCATATGGTTCAGTTGTACACACATACACAAAAACACACTGAATGAGAGACATGAAATTCTTCCCATAGGATGCCAGCTCGTCACATACTTTGAGAATTGTCAAAGACTCAGATTTCTTTCTATGCATTATGTAGGAGTGAAATTTACTAAGAACAAGATGTTTTTTGTACTATAGTATATTTGCTTCAGCAAGCTGATTTTTAAAAAAAAATTCTTTAGATAATAAAGTGACTCTTGAGGAAATATCTAAAGTAACATATCTGCTTACCTGCCTTTGAGACATTCATGACAAATTGTCTGATAGTAATTCCAAGGTGGATTATTATTATTATTATTTTTTTTTGGGGGGGCGTTATATCTTATAGTGATTTCATATAATAATGCTATGTAAATTATTTTTGAAATAGTACATTTCAGAAGTCAATTAAAATAAACATTTAAAATAATATTCTATTTACCTTTGGGAGAAAAGATTCTAAGATGAATAACAATCATGTATCCAAAATCCCTCCAGTCTGTCTAAATACATACTCCACCTTGATGCTGTGTTATTTCCATTAATGTGTGCTATTTCCATGTAATCCCATTTATTATATTGGTTCTGTCATTCAATCTTCTTTTGGGAAATGTCTTTCTGGAATTTCGTTAACTAATAAAGTATGCAAAATGATCCCAAGGTGAACATGCAAATATGACAGATGATTGGTACTCCCTGATGGGAGAAAGTTGAATGACAAAAGGAGATCAGTTTAGGTTAATGAGAAGCTATTTATCTTCTTTTTTACATGCAGGATGAGGGCTTTGTTGGTGGAATTGCTGTCTTTCTCAATGTAAGCCACTTTGTGAATTTGATAAACCAGACTGACAATGATTGTCAGGTAGAAATGGTTTAAAAGCATCTTCACAGAGCACTAAAGTGTCCCCAAGTGAAGCCCAAATGGGGATGCATATGTATGTGTGTGAATATATAACCACTTGTGAGTTGCATCGATTGTTACTTTTCAGATGCACCAATAGTGATGTAACTGATTTCTATTTGTTAGGCAATTTGGCTTATTGAAATGGATGCAGTCATGCGAAAGCATCTTGTATGTTCAAACTATAATGCGTACAGTTATAGGACAATAATTACATAGAGACAGTCCCACCATCACCCCAACTTCATAACCAAACACTGTGAGACACTGGGTTTGATGTTTCAATGAACAGATTTTTAAAAGAGAATTCAAATAATCTTCATCCTCTTGCCTCCAGCCAAGACATGAACTCCCTTGATTTCAAGATTTAACAGCAGAGGCAAACACATATCATTTTCTTGGGTAGGTGATGGAATGTATAAGTTTGGATATGAGGGAGCAAGGCTAGGTTAAGCAACTGAAAACTATGGGAGTGGATGTTCTGTCCTCACTACACATTAGTCTGCTTGACATGCAGCTAATCCCACCTATCCTTCAATAAAACAAACCATGTGTGAAGATCTGAATGCTTTATTGAAAGAACAGGATACGATGAAACTGGGCAAAATAGGAATACATACAATGAGAACCAAACACAAGATAAGCAGTATTGAGTTACTGCTGTACACAACAATTAATAAATACAAATAATCTAAATCTCACCAGCGATGCTCTGCATGTGGGATGTGGGTTTGTCTTTGGATGACCATTTGTCACAGATTAAGACGGATTCTTCTTTGTGCTTCTGCCTTCTCCAAATGCTAAAAGAAATGCATCCACTTGTTCTGAGAGTGCAGGCTGATGGACTTCAAACAATATACTTGGTATTTGTCTCTCCAGCCACTAGATGGGGCTAGAAAGCAACAACAGTATGTAAAAGTTATATGCTATGGCATGACAGTGGAATAATGCTGATATGGTATCAGACAAATAATTTTGTGGTTCAGTTTGCAAGTGATGAAGTGTTAAAAAGTGTTTTATTTATGGTAAAGCAAACTGATGACTTCTATTTCTTTGGTTGCCACTAAAATTTGACATGTTGGAGGTTTGTTATTGTATCTGACAGTGTAATTTCTGGAACACAAAAAGAGGCTTAGGCTTCTGGTTTTGAACTTCCCCGAAGACGGACCACTGACCGCAATTGTGTGTGGCTTGGGTCCGTGCATCAGCATCGAGGAGCCCCAATCCTTTGGATTTGGGGCAGAAGCCACCTCATAGGGGTGGTGGAGGAAGGGGAGACCATCAGTTGGGTAGAGGGGAGTTGCAAATCCCCTCCCTGGCTTGGCAATTACTCCCTGCCGAAGACGGTGGTCTAAAATGGCCACCCTGAAGGGGAAGATTAGACTGGAATAAGATTGCGCAAGAGAGAGAGAGAGAGAAAGAAGTGAACAGCAGGAGGAACAGGACAATATAACTAAATGGAAGATACCCCCAGGATTAATATTTCAAAGAATCTTTAAGAAAGGATTTACAGCGGTGAAGAGAAAGAGAGAGAGAAAAAGGTGTGAATTGCTCTTGACAGCGACGGGGCTTTGAAACTGTGAAAGACTAGAAGCTGGAGAAGGAATCATCTAATCAATTTGGATAAGTATATTTTGACTCTATATAGGCACTAAAAAGCTGAACTATAGACTGCTAAAGAAGAAAATTTAATAATATTAATATCAATTGGATTGGATCTTTTTTTTTTTTTTTTGGAAAACTGTGGTTTAAAAAGCTCTGAATAACTGAGAAGGAAAAAGGAAAGAGGCGGTGAAGAATTAACATGACAAAGAGTGTAATCTGAGTTAAACTTAACTTGTTTTTCTATTAAAAGACTCTGTTTCTTAAAGCTATAAGGAAAATTCATACAATACAACAAGAACTTTGAAAAATTGAAATATTGTAACAAAGAAAGAAACAAGAAGATTCTGCCCTTGGATTAATTGTTGATTCTGATATGGACTTGGCATAAGATTAGTGGAGGATTAAATTTTTTATAGAAGAAAATAAAAGCTGACTGTTGGAAATTAACTTTAAAGATACTGTTTGGATTGAATTGCTAACTAAAAAGTAGCAATAATGGCAATATTGCTTCTGGCATTAAAAATGGAACTCAGAAACATGAAAGAAACATTGGTGAATGAGGTGAATCGCTGGATTTTGCTTCAGAATTTATTGAATTTATTGAAAATGTGATTGCAGAATACGAACAACAAGGACAAAAGACAGAAGAGGAGATGGAGCAAATCATAGAAGGGGCCATCTTTAGTGACCATTGAGAACAAAGAATTCTGGAATGAAGGAGGAAAAGAGTTGGAAATAAATTTTGGAGATTTAAGAAATTCAATAAAAAGGGGAATATCCAGAAAATTAGAAAAGGGAAAAAGAATCAGCAGAAATTCAAAGGGTGGAGGGAAATCTTAAATAGAGATGAAGATAAAAACTGGAATAAAAGAATGGAGGAGAAAAGACAAGGGGAAAGAAGGGAAAAGAAACAGGATTTGGGAACAAAGAAATATGGGAATTGTAAAAAAATGGAGAAAAATTGTCTAATCAAACACAGAGATAATGGCTAATCAATATTTAGAGAGGGGATTCTGCAAGTATTGGGGGTAATATAAATAAAATTATAGTGATGAAACAGGGACATATAGATTGATAAGATTGAAAATAGAATTGTCATTTTTTGATAGTGGAACGTAATGCTCTTCTCCTTTATGCATAGAGACAAATTGTAACAAATAATGGAATAAGTTTATTAAATATATTGAAATATTTTTAGGATTGGAATGTTGGGTTGTTGTTTTTTTTGTTTAAATAGGAATGGGATAATTAATGAAATGAGTGTATTAAATATATTGAAATAAATGAAATGATATAGGAAGGGAGCTGAAATGGAATTGATCTTAGGTTAAGGATTGTTTCATTGTTTGAATGCGTAGATTATGTCCTTTTCTATTAAAATTGTTAAAATTTTATGAAATTAAAAGGGGAAAAACCATGCAGAATCTGATTTTTATATATGCTATGTAGTTTTAAAGGGATTATTAATTTTAATGTTTTAGATAACTATTAAATGTTTAATGGGATTCAAAAGGGTTAATAATTAATAAACATGTAACTTAGAGGTAGCAAACTTATATTGATATGACAGGGGGGAAACTAATTTATAGAAGGAGTGTTTTAAGACGAAATATACAAATGTGACAGTTAAAAGTATTAAAATATAATAATTATGAAGCTAATACAAGTGAATTAAATAATGAGATAAGTATTTTGAATAACAAAATAAAATAGAAAATGTATAAAAGTATTGCTAAGATAAGAAATTGTATGCAAAAATTGAATATGTAATTATGGTCATACTTGTATGTATATGTGAAACCTGTAATCATGCTATTCACTAAAAAGAGATTTTAAAATGTGGAAAACTGAATAAAACTTGTTTAAAAAAAAGAGGCTTAGGAATTCCTAGGAATGTGCATGCAAGTGTCACCTGGGAATCAAGAACTATAGAAGGTAGTAGCTCTTGGTGAAATAACAAATCTATTTGTGTTCCCAAACATTAACTTTTGTAAGAATTTGAGATGTTGAAATGCCAGTATTTATTTATTTATTTAGATTTTTATTGCTGCCTATTTGCCATGGCCACTCAAGGCAACTTACAACATATAAAACCACAATTTAAAACAATAAAACTCATAAAATGAAATAAATTAATATTGTAAAATTGGAGATGGGAGGAGCTTGCGCCGTGGCGATACGGTCTGCAATCGAGCTCCTCGATTGCAGCGATATCTCCGCCACTGGCGGTCCAACGGACCACGCTGTCCCGTAGGGACAGCCATCGTGAAGAGCATATCCTGAGGATTCCGGGATACCGCAAAATCCCTGGAGAGCCCGGGTGAAGCTCTTCTTGCCAGCGGCGGAGAGGCAGCCCCATGCTGCTGAGGCCGGGCGACTCAGACGGAAAGAGTTTGAGAAAGAGTTTGTCGGTTGGGTGAGAACTTCTTTTTTTTATTTAATTTTTGAATTTGGAAAGTTTACTCTAATTATCTGAAGAAACCTGTGTGATTTTTGTTTTGTTTTTGACAAAATTGATTTAGCGGCGTTTTTTAGGGAAGCGTCAAAGAGAGAATCCATTTTTTTTCTTTTCTTTGCTTCCGGACTCTATTGTTACTTATTGGATAACTGGACTGTTTTCTTTTTCTATATATTCATATGTTTTATTCTTCTTCTGGACTTTTTTTTTTTTTTTTCTGGGCTAGAGGCTTCTCTTGATTTTGTTTGATTTTTCGGTTTTTGTTTTGTGTATTGCAAGCCGGCTTTCCCTTAAGAGAGGAGGGGAAAGTGAGAACTATGATACTTTGTAACACTGCCACCTAGAGGCTCGGAAATATTTAAAAAAAGAAAAATAGACTCTTCTTCTCAAGGACATCCCTGATAAGATAGAGGAAAGCACTTTGTGGAATATTATTACAGGTGTCTTTCTGGATATACATGGCTCAGCTTTGAAGCTTGTGGGAAGAGAAGGGAGTTATAATTAGAGCCTTGGATAATTAAATAGAGTGCAGTGTTGTTGTTTTTTTGAGTTCTGCCAACCCCTTCACTAACATCAAGGTCCTGACTTTTAAGCTTGATTTATTTGCAAAGGAAGTCTCTGAATTTCTTTTTTCTACTTATATTTTATTTTGATTTAACTGATTTTATTTTTCTTTTGCCTATTTGGATCCTGTTTTCTCTTTTTTTTTTTTTTTTTTTTAATGTACATTAGCGGACTATTTCTTTTTCCTTTTTTTAATTGAGGTTTTTCTTTTTTTCTTTTTTTTTTTTGGCTGGACTAAGGTGTGGAATCTGAAGAAACTTATTTTTCTTGGTTTTTGTTTTGTTTTTTTTTTCTCTTTTTCTTCTTCCCTTCTTCCTTTTTGGCTTTGTCTTGTTTATTATTATTATTGGGTTTTTATTTTTACTGTTACTTTTTTTATGGTTTTTTTTCTTTTTTATTGGACTAAGGTCAGGAAGAATTTGAAGAATTTTTTTTTTTTTTTTCTTTTTTTCTCTCACTTTTGGCTTTTTTATTGTTGGCCTTTTTACCTTGGATTAAAATTTCATATTTTTTTCTCTTTTTTTGTGGATTAAAATTTGAAAAAACTTGAAGAGTTGGAACCACTTAAAATGAGTAAGAAATTTATATCTTCGGGTGCCTCTATGTCTGCTTCTGCCTCCCCACCATCTGGACAGCGTTCAATTCAGACATTGTTAAAGCAAGATAAAGAGAAAGAAAAAGAACAAGAAAGAGTATCCTTCCAGATGATTATGCAAGGAATTCAAGATCTTAAGGTAAAAATGGATACTATTGAACAAAGAACAGGTAGGATGGAACAGATGATGGAAAAATATGAAGAGAGACTCCAAAATGTTGAAGAGGGAGGCAAACAAAGAGAGGAGAAAATTGGAAATATCGACAATAGATTAACAGCGATTGAACAAGAAAAAAGTGAGATGTTGAAGTGGGAGTTGGATAGATCAGAATTTTATCTTAGATTCCAAAATATAGAAGAAGAAAAAGGACAAGATTTGGTTGCGATAATGGTAGGAATTCTGGCGGAGGCGCTCGAGATAACAGAAGAGAAGATGATGGATGGAATTGATGAGATATATCGAGTTTTTACAAGATATGCGATGAGAAATAACCTACCCAGAGAAGTTCATATTAGATTTATTAAAAAATCTTTGAAGACACAAATATTGCAAGTAGCAAGAGAGAAGCCACTGAAATACAAAAGTAAAGAAATTTTGGTTTTAAAACAAATACCTAGAAGAGTGAGAGAGATGAGAAGAGAATACCGATTCCTGACTAAAAGGTTATTGGAAAAAGAGGTGTCTTACAGGTGGTTGATTCCAGAAGGATTGATGTTTACGTGGCAGGAACAGAGACATAGAATTGATTCAATTGAGAAAGCAGAACTGTTTTGCGCAGAGGTTTTTGGAGGCAGAGAAGGAGGAGCAGGAAAGGAGGTCCCATCAATTGAATCCCAAGAGGAACAAATGGAGGTTGGAAAAGAAGAAGGTGCAGTAGGTGGACAAGTGGATATTAAAGATCAACGTGAGGCAAGACCCACGAGTGGTTAAATCTAAATATAAAACATAATTATGGAAGAAAAAAAATTGATTACAATGAATATAAATGGACTGAACTCAGCTGCTAAGAGAAGGAAGATTTTCCATAAATTAATGAAATTAAGGTTCGACATAATTTGTTTACAAGAAGTTCATATTAAAAAGCAACATGAACAATTGTTATTACAACCAAAATTAGGAAATTGTTTACCTCTTTGACACAATCCAAGAAAAGAGGGGTGGTTTTATATATTAAAGAGGCCATTCCAGCAAAAATGATTTATACAGATGATGATGGGAGAATATTAATGGTAGAAATAATGGACAATAATAGAAAGATACTTTTGATTGCAATTTATGCACCGAATGATAAACAGGAAGAATTCTATAGAAAATTACATACTAAGACTGCCGAACTTGACTATGCTAATGTAATTATGATGGGAGACTTTAATGGAATTGTGGATAATAGACTTGACTATATTGCAACAACAGTAAAGCATAACAGGAAAACTCTTCCTAAATCCTTTTTAAAATGATAGATGAATTAACTTTAAAAGACATATGGAGAGAAAGAAATGATAAATCTAAGCAATTTACGTTCTATTCAAATAGGCATCTATCATGGTCCAGACTGGATATGATTTGGATCTCAACAGATTTAATGTCTAGTATTCAAGAAGTAAATATTGAAACAAGTACTTGGGCTGACCATAACCCATTGACAATTGAATGGAAGGGACAAAGGAAAAGATCGAGATGGACATTAAATAATTCTATTTTAAAGGATAAGGAATTTATACAATGGATGGAGAAAGAATTGGCCTTCTTCTTTAAAGAGAACAGAAAAGAAGACACCTCAATACAGAATGTTTGGGACACAATGAAGGCCTATGTTAGAGGCTTGATAATAGACTATACAAGAAAAAAGAACAACAGGAAAGGCGAACTCTTAAAGCCTTGGATGATGAATATAAGGGACTTGAAAAAGAATTACAGAAAATGCCACACAGAAAAGATGTTAAAATGAAACTGGATATAACTAAACATAAAATGGATTTAATAGAGAAAGAAGAACTGGCACAGAAAATTAGGAATGCTAAACAGAATTATTTTGAGGATGCAAATAAGCCAGGTAGATGGCTAGCATACAAATTGAGAAAGGAGAAAGAGTCGAGGAAAATACCGCAGTTAATAGACGACCAAGGTAAAATTTGTTATGGCAGCAAAGAAAAAAAAAGAGATTATTTATGATTTTTATAAGCATTTGTATAAGAAAGAAGACATTGATGAGGAGAAAGTTAAACAATACCTACAGAATGCAAATCTACCTAAGATACCTAAAGAGATTGAAGAAATGCTAGAAAGTAATATAACAATGATGGAGTTAAGTCAAGCACTTAAGAAACAAAATAATGGAAAGGCACCAGGTCCAGACGGGTTTCCTGTAGAATTTTATAAAATCTTTCAAGAATCACTGTGTATTCCACTGTTAGAAGTTATGAATGAAGTTATGTTAAAAAGATGATACCTAAAACATGGTCAGAGGCTTACATTACACTTATTCCAAAAGAGGAGGCGGACCTACTGCAAATCAAGAATTATAGACCGATTTCTTTACTAAATGCAGATTATAAAATTTTTGCTTCAATATTAGCAGAAAGACTTAAAAAGTACTTGAATAACTTTATCCACCCAGACCAAAATGGGTTTTTGCCAAAGCGACAAATCAGAGACAATATGAGAGTAATTCTGGACACCCTGGAATACTATGAGGCACATCCTGAAAAGCAAATGGCTTTGATATTTTTAGATGCTCAAAAGGCATTTGATAACGTGAATTGGAGATTTATGTTACTTTAATGGAACAGATGGGCTTTGCTAGAAGATTTATTCAGGCAATAGAAGCAATTTATAATGAACAAACAGCTAAGGTAATGATGGAGGGAGAATTTACAGATCCTATTAATATAAGAAAAGGCACAAGACAAGGTTGTCCTCTTTCTCCCTTGATATTTGTATTGACTTTGGAAGTGTTGAATAGAAATATCAGAGAAGATAAAACTATAAAAGGAATGAAAATTAAAAAGGAAGAATTTAAACTACAAGCCTTTGCAGATGACCTAGTCTTTATCTTGGAAGACCCTATAGAAACAGCCTCGAAACTGTTGGAAAAGATAGAGGTCTATGGGGAGGTGGCTGGTTTGAAAATAAATAGAGATAAAACAAAGATTTTGTCAAAGAATATGTTGCTGAAACAAAGGGAAGAGTTGGCAGAACTGTTAAAAATTCAAGTTACAAACAAGGTTAAGTATCTGGGGATATATTTGACATCAAGATGTAGTACATTGAAGGAGAATAATTATATTAAACTTAAACAACAGATAGCTCAAGACTTGAAAAAATGGGAGAACTTACAATTGTCATTAATAGGAAGGATTTCAACAATCAAGATGAACATTTTACCCAGAGTCTTATTTTTGTTTCAAACAATACCAATTAGGCTTGGAAAAGAATATTTTGAGGATTTAAATAAAATTGTTTTGAAGTATATATGGCAAGGTAAGAAAGCAAGAATAAAGTTAAAGCTTTTACAGGATGCTAGATTTAGAGGAGGGTTTGGATTGCCTAATTGGGAGTTGTACTACCAAGCTGCAAACTTGACGTGGGTTAAAGAATGGATAACATTAAGGAAAACCAGATTGTTGACATTAGAAGGTCATGATTTGTTGTTGGGCTGGCATGCTTTTTTATGGTACAAGGGAACTAAAACACAGGGGTATTTTAGAAGGCATTATATACGGGAGTCTCTGTGGTTGAATTGGGAGAAGATAAAAAAACAGTATTATTTGAAAATTCCAGTTTGGTTATCGACGATAGAAGCGTTTTCTTATCCTATAATTTATAAAAAGGAACAAACAGTTAACTATGGGGAATTATTAGATGAAAAGGGTGAACTTAAATCGATGCAAAAATTGGAAGAACAAGGTATACGGATGAATTGGTTTTCATATTTGCAAATACATTCAAAGTACTATGAGGATTCCAAAGCAGAGGGATTTTATGATAAGCAAACTGACTTGGATAAGATTTTGATGGGTACTGATGAAAAGGTGATTAAAAAATTGTATGGTTATTTATTGCAAATTAAGCTTGAGGAAGAACAAGTTAAAGAAACTATGATTGCGTGGGGAGGAATTTTGGATATGGGATTGATTTAGAGAAATGGCAGAAATTATGGTTGCAAAATTATAAAATGACAATGTCTACAGCCTATAAAGAAAACTTGTATAAGATGTTTTACAGGTGGCATTTTCCCCGACAAGGATAGCAAGAATGTTTAAGAACAAATCCGAAAAATGCTGGAAATGTCATCAGAAACCTGGTTCATACTATCACATGTGGTGGACTTGTGAGGATGCTAGAAAATATTGGACTAAAATCCACATGTGGCTGGAAAAATGACAAAGAAGCATATAGACTTGAAACCGGAGTTTTTTCTATTGGGAATACTACCAGATACTTATAGTAAAGAGTTGAAATATTTGATTGTAAATGTATTGACTGCTGCTAGGATTGTATTTGCAAAAATTGGAAAAATGAGAAAATTCCATTGCAAGAAGAAGTTGTAAAGAAAATTTTGGAATGTGCTGAGATGAGTAGATTGACTTTTGAAATTAGAGAGCAAGAAGATAAACAATTTTATTTAGTTTGGGATCTTTTCTATCAATGGTTGAATGATGAAATATTAAAATATAAAAGTTAGATAATAAGGAATAATAATGACTTTATTTTCCCTTTCCTTTTATTGGTTTTTGATACTATATTTATATAATAGTTTTCTTTGTTTCTTTCTTTTTCATATTTGGGATAGAATTGGTATGATTATAAGATTTGTTTTAGAATAAAATATTTAAAATATAGTTATCTCATAAAGGCATGACCGAATAAAAGTTTAGTCAAATTTTTTTTTTTCTTTTAATAGAGATACTAGGATTTATAAATTTGTATTGATAAGAGTATTATATAAAGTAACTGTAATTGTGACTATGAGGTGAATGCACAAAACCGATGGACCAACCGACTTACGGTGTGTACAAAAATATGGGGGAGCTGATACTTTTATGTTTTGTTGTTGTGTTTTTTATGTTAAAAAAATAATAAAAATTTATAAAAAAAAAAAAAATTAATATTGTAAAATCACCCCCCACCTCCTGCCCCAGCAACAGCAGATTACACAAGCCATTTAATGGGCTCCATCCCACTCTGGGTTCCCCAGGCCTGCTGGCAGAACCACATCTTCAATGCCTTCTGGAAGAGAATCAGAGTGGGGGGCCAGTCTAATCTCCGGGGGAATTATGTTCCAGAAGGAGGGAACCACCACGGAGAAGGCCCTTCTTCTGGGTCCTATCAGGTGTATCTCCCTCAAGGATGGAACCCAAAACATTCCCTGCCTCCCCATTCTGATGGGTCGGGTAGATGTGACTGGCAAGAGACGGTCCCTCAGATAGCCTGGTCCCAAGCTATGAAGGGCTTTAAAAGTGACAACCTTTGCAGGGACACTGACTTTCAATGTCTTCACCGTGTTCCATGAGTTTTAAGGATTTATTTATAGTTGCTATCAATTCCAAGCACAATCTCAATTCTGTTATCTGGTCTCTGTGGTCCATTTCCATCTGTAATGTGATCTTTTAGATTTATATTAGTTCTTCTCTCTTAGTTGAATCCACTCCTGGAATTTGATTTCAGTTTGTCTATGGAGATTCTCAGTCATCCAGGTCATGGTTTTCCCAAAGATGCTTTTTCAGTTTCTTAACAAATAATCACTATGTGTATCTCCATAGTTTTGAACCTTAACTTCTATTTTAGTTGTAATAAATGATTATGATTCATTTCCTTAATTTATTAAGGAGAAATATGGTGTAGCAGTTAAAGACATTATACAAGAATTTGGGAGACTACATTCTAGTCCTGCTTAAGCACAAAGTCAGGTGGGTATTATTGGGTCAGTTAGTCTTTTTCAGCTTTAAGAAGAAAGTAGCAAAGCTAAACTAAAATACCTTGGCAGGACTACTGCAAAAACTAATACAACAGCAATAGCAATAGTAGTAACAATAGCAATAACATAAGATAACACAACACAACACAATACTACACTACACTACACTAATATAATTTGTTATTTATTTATAAAATTTATTTGCCGCCCACCTTACTGTCCTGTAAAAATATAATAATATACAAAAAATAATAGGTTTGTGTGTAAATTTGTATTTGTGTGTATCTATATTTATATATTTTTGTAGTAGGATATTAATGAATTATAGTCAGACCATAACAAAGTCATTGTTAACCTAAGAGACCAATGTTGGATTGCAATAAATTAACCCAGCAACCCACAAAGAAATCATTGTATAAGTTTAGAATTCCATGTTAGCACCTTTAAATCAAAACTATATTGCAACATCTACTGCTTGCCTTTGAAAGGTTGTGATCCAAAACTATTTGTCTATGCTACCACTTATTTGGGACTAAACCTTAAATAATATGACAAGGCTTGTGTGATTCAGAGTAACTTGATTAGATCCTCAACATTTCTCCCACCTCCATTTTTTACCTGATTTAGTCTGATGAAATTGAAATCTCAAGCTTTTTTATGGATTAGACTGGCCAACCCACACTTCTCATATTTAAAGAAAATGAATCATATGTCAGGTTCAGCGAAGCTAGCTCTACCATAAGTCCAACACATGCACTACATGTGAATGATAGCACCTTAATCTATATTTTTACTATATATGACATACCGTTACCATATTTGCAGAGGAATGTGTCAAGAGGCGCTATTAAAAGGAGGTATTTCAAAAACTCTTGCAAATCAGCATTTTAAGTGCTGAGCTTGAATTGTCATCCCCTGACAGGGCGTCTGAGAGAATCAGGACCTCCTAAAATAATGGCAGGTGAGACCCTTTTACTTCTCTGTGTCAGTGAAGATGCAGGAGAAGTTAAAAAGCTGGCTGCTGTATCAAAGTTAAGTTGAGTTCAGAGAAATTTAACTTTATCACTGAGAGAAAGGAGACAGAGGCAGAGAAGATCTAAAGGCTGCTTCACAGGAGAGTGCTAGGGAAGCAAACTATATTTTGAGCAAATATAATTAATTTTCTTTCAACATTAAAGCCTTAGGTTATTTCCTCCCCTCCTTTCCTCTCCCTCCCCTCATTATAAATGAAGGTGAGCTGATCTGATTGTATTCACATATTGTGCTATGATGTTCTTTGCTTAACTATGCTTTATTGACTACCGTGGCTTCACTCAGAAGAGTAAACCAGATGCAAGCCATATCATCATTTTGGACAGTATGTGATCCCAATGTGAACTTTAATTTTCCTTTTGCTAAGACCGTAACAAGGGACCCCAAACCTCGTGACAAACTTCAAGAGGAGCAATATTTTTTTTTTAAAAAAGTGTAAGTATCATGCACATCACTAGTGTTTAGCTCTGCTGTTCCCCCAAATCCATTGGTATCATACTAAATTGGTTCCTTCAGCTTTTGCTATGGCAGAACTAATCTGCTCAAACACAGAAAAATCAGGAAAGCAAATAACTTTTAAATAACTCAGGGGATCTGTTTTGTTTGTACTGGGAAATCAGATCCTTGCATCCATCAATGAGTACAGGTAGATATCACTTAATGACCAGTCATTTCATGACTGTTTGAAATTATGATACACCTTCCCAAAGGTACTTATGACCCAAAGGTTCAACAGCTATACTCCTTCACAGTCATGCAATCTTATTTTGGGAACTTGGGAACTGGCTCACCTTTACAGCTGTGTGCAGCTATGCAGATTGTGTCCTACAATCACAGGACCATGAGTTTTGATGAGGTTTCCCCCAGTTTCTGGCATTTACTTTTAGTTTCTTGCAGAACAAACCCATTGAAGAAAGGCTCATTTTATAACTGCCATGTTCACTTAACAATTGACATATTCATTTAATGGCTACTGTATTTGCTTAACACCTGCATTCATGTAATAATTGCCAAATTCACTTAATAGCTGCTGCAAAAAGGATTATAACATTGGGCTTGGTCACATGGTAACCTGCTTAATGATCAGCACAACTTATGACTGTAGTTCTGGACTCAATTACAGTTGCAAATCAAGGACTATCTGTATGACTTTCATGGCCAGAATATTATTTCAAAGAAATAACGCCAAGGACTAATCTCATTCAGATAAGATATAACTGAGAGATGAGAACAATTAAGTGCTACTGACAGGTTTATTTCAAGAAAGATCGGTGAAGTTTCACCAGAGTCAAGCTGGAATCCACTTGTTTTTATGGATTTAATGAACCATCTATAAGCCCTTCGTTCCTGAATTCATTTCACTTCCCCCCCCCCGCCCCCAGGATTCAAAGATGGGATGAAATCTCTGCTTCCTGTATGCCTTGTACATCATCTCAAAGAGGTGCTTAATGATGCTGAAGAATTATTGTTTCTACAGGTGAGCTTTTTTGAAGATTTTAATGTGGTGGATGCTCTTGAGGAGAAGCTGGTAAAATGGGAACAGTGTTTTCTTGTCTGCAAATCATTGAAACACCCAGTCCTCAAGGAAAACTCTCAGCAATGGCACCTCACCTGTACTTTCATGAGTGACATTTTTCACAGTATTGTTTTTTTTTTTAAAAAGAAAACAGTTTCCAAGTTGAAAGCAATTATTCAATCCCCTTTTCAGAGATAAGAATCAGAAGTCATAGCAAAGGAAGATGGGGAGAGATGAAGATTGATGAGCATTCTCCAGAGCTCAACTCATTTCAAAAGAGTTCATGATATCTCCAATGGCAAGGTTTTTCTTTTTTTAAACTTTTGAGGCTACTTCTTGAATTGTAAGACATTATATCATTACAGAATGATACTTTAAAATAGCCCCCTTTTTCTACTTTTCTTTTTAAAAAACCCTCTGGATATAAACTGAACTTTGGATCAGATTTTGGGAAAGAGTAACGGGACAACTCTCAATATTGTAATGGGAAAACTTTCAAAGGTTTGGTTGTTAAAGCATTTTAGTCAAATATATATAGTTTAATACTACCTATTTATGCACACTTAATCTGTTGATATCTATGACACGCAACTGAGTACCATAGCTAGATTGTAAAAATCTGTGTGTTGAGAGCAAAGAGTTATTTTTTCTGGATCTCTTTGCTGCCGTCTAAGAGTTGCCTGGATCCATGCAGTTTAGGTTTGGTAATTGGTAGCCCTAGTATGAACTCTTTTAACCAAAGGTAGAGGAATCTCTGAGGGTATTACTCTGCTAGTTGTAGCCAACTTTAACGGGCAATGCTCATCTTGATTTCTTTAAGCAACAGAGCCAGTGCTGTCTGAAGACATTTCCATGGTCATGTGACCAGCATGACATCACTGCACAGTGCAAAGCATATGGCAAAACACGGAACCCTGTTACCTTCCCACCAAAGCAGTGCCTACTTATCTACTTGTAATTACATGCTTTCACATTGCTAGGTTGACAGGAGGCAAGTGACAGAAGCTCACCATCACACAGTGACTTGAACCACCAGAGCATAGACCTCTTCAGTGTCTTTTAAGCCACTGAGCTACTGTGCCTCTAAAAGGAAGTTCATGGAAGTTTCTGTGATGAACTGAACAAGGGATCCATGCCCAGATGATTCTGTTTCCTTATGTATAATTGTATTTGTATGGGAGTTGGGGTGGATGAGCAGGTGTGTATCTGCACGTGTTTATATGTATATGTGATAGAAAAAGTCCGTTGAGAGTACAGTAGCTATTTATTCTTCAGATTACTTATTCTTCATTATTTTAATCTTGTGTTTATTTTGCCAATCACAAAATAATAGAAAAATGTTATAGAAAAGGCTTTAAGTAGTGAATAAAATGTTGTGGAAGACCTGAAAACATTGTACATAGCAGTGTTCTATCAAGATTTCTGTTTTTCATAGAAAAAGCCAGCTTTATAGACATTGGCATTTTCCACCCTCAAGGTTAGCAAAGATGTTTAAGAATAAATCTGCAAAATGTTGGAAATGCCACCAGATACCTGGTCCATACTATCACATGTTGTGGATGTGTCAAATAGTGAAAAAAATATTGGACAAAAATACATACATGGCTTGAAGAAATGATAAAACAACATATAGATTTGAAACCAGAGACATTTTTGTTGGGAGTTTTACCAGACAGGAGCTAGAAACAGGGAAATATATGAAAGGATTAGTGATATATTAAGGAAGATATGATAACTTGGTTTAAACAAATAGTATGATTATTATGGTTGTTAATATTAATATAATTGATATTAATGCAATGAATATTGTTGTAAATACTGTGTTTATTATTTCCTAAAATGATTTGTACCCAGACAACACACTGTTCAATTGAAATTGGAATTTTTGTATGTTATGAAACAAAATAAAAACTTATTACGAAAAGAAAAAGCCAGCAATAAATGTTTAGATCTTGAAATATTGTGAATGCCTTTGTAATAACTTATTCCAAGTCAGCAATAATACAAGTTATTAAAAATATGGCAACCCTGAATACAACTTTTGTCTTGAATTCTTTTAGATTAGGAACCACCCATTATAGAAGCAACAATTTAGTGTATCCATTTGTGGGGCCAGAGTCCTTTAGAATGGCTGGGATATAAATTCAATTAATTGAGTGGGCAACTACTCTCCCTAATCTAAAGAAACAGATACATTTCTAAAAATAGACCACATTTCTAAATCATTTTCCTCTTCCCTTTGTACATTAATATTGTAGTTGATAGGCTGCTAATTAAAACCGTATGGGTTGGTGAAAACTATATGGATTTGTCATTTGTTCATTTAACAACAGCAACAAGTTTAATAATGAGAAAAAAAGACACTGAGTTCCTATTAGAGGTCCAAGATTCTTCTTTCAATGGTCTCAAAAACCTGTTCCATTTTTATTGCTATCCATCACTTGTTCTAAACAGATAACTAAGAGAAGCTGCATGAAGTATTTGGGCTTCTATCAAAAGTAGCTATCAAGTTTTCATCTCCTTTGTGGATTCCAGAAATGTTTGGAATAATGAAAGAGGCCTTTATAATTTTGGTTGATATAGAATGAGATGATGAATGTCTGTCCCGTGTATCTCATATTCATAGAGTGTTGACTCTATTATACCTATTTTAAACATTTTTTTTTTATCCAGTTTTCTTTTTTTTCCCTCCAGTTTCAGCAAAGAAATATATAATCAAGAAATAAGCAACCCCCTTGTCCATTACTGGAAATTAAGCTGAATAGATTGTAGGAACAACACAATAAAACTGAAAGTTGTGATACTGTTGCTTATATTCCTGCAGTTGCAGTACAGCAGTTGATTTTATTGTAGAGCTGAAATTGCTTCGTAAAGGTTAGACACATTTTTTTTCCAAAAACCCAAAGCTCATAGCTTCCTGTTTTCCAAGTAAATCGCTGAAACTAAATCACTAAAATTACTAGTCCCCAAAACACTAAAAAATATTTAAAATTACACTTTTATACACGTCTCCATGAATGAAAATTGATGGCATTAATCTTACCTAACTACTGTTGATTAGGATTTCTCTTTAGGAACTCATTCTTAAGCAGATTTACTTGGAAATACATATATATGTGCATATGGTGTGTCTGTGTATGTGTGTGTATACATACACACATAAAGAGAACCGATTTGGTATAATGGTTAGGCATTGGGTTAGAAACCAGGAGACTATAAATTCTAATCCGCCCCTTAAGCATGAATCCAGCTGGGTGACCTTGGGCTAGTCACTCTCTTATAACCCTAAGAAGGAGGCAAGGGTAAACCATCTATGTATGTATACTACAGATCACAAAAGGGTGTGCCTTTAACAAAACACATTAGTTGGAAAAGGTGTATCCAGGCTCATCCTAATGTCCCCTGTATCAGGGGTCCCCAACCCCCAGGTGCAGACCTGTATTGGTTTGTGTCTCACTGGGAACCAAGCTACGCTAGCAGCAAACAAGTGCACAAAACTTTACTTGTGCATCTTCAGGATTAGGTTGCACCCATGTAATTATCCCCCCCACACACACCTGCTGCCACCACTGCTGGTCCACTGACCCACAAAGATTGGGGATCCCTTCCCTATAGTCTACTGGTCATAAAGAGTAATTTGCTCACAATTCACATACATACTATAGTTAGATTCTACCCCCCTGGATTCAGATTAGAATTATTTGGGAATCTTGATGCGTCTTGATGAATCTGATGCACTGAACATCTGATCCAATGAAAATCAGATAAATTCTGGCAACATGGAAGGAATAGCCTGTATTAGAAATATCTTGCAGTATGTTATAGATTTTTTTTTTGGGGGGGGGGGAACGACACTGGTACTGCTGTTTCTTCCTCTCCTTCTCATCTAAAAATTCTACCCAAGCAATGTTGATTTGTTAATTAGATCAATCAAGACTGGGGGGAGAAGGTTAGAAAAAGAAAGAGAACAAATTCAGCACAGATTCCTCAACCAATGAAAGACAGGCAAGCAGGGAAGGAGGTTGAAATCCATCCTGTTTCTACATGCCGTCTTTCTAATGATTTAAAAGAAATGCAGCTCAATCCTGACAAACAAGTGATGTGTCAAAAGCTCTTTCTTGGGGGAGGTGGAGTGGGGAGGAAATACTTCATTAGCTGTGGGAAAACATTTACTTGCATTTGCTGCGAGATTAAAGGAGATGTCACATTACTGTTACAAAGAAGTTACCCACCCAGTCAGCCTTAAATACCCTCAGGCCCACTTTTCAGTGACTGATAATATGTATTTTATATGCATGACTTCACTGCAGTTAGGCTTGTCATATGCCTTCATAATAAATATCAAAGATGCATATCATGGAAAGATAAAAGGCTCTCTGATGTGTATCATCTCCAAAAAGATGGCAAAACTTAGGGAATTGAGTTGTTGCAAAGAAGACAGAATTCCACATATTGGGGTATATTTGCTAGAAAAAAGCCTACCAAACTGAGTATCAATAATGAGACAAGGTTAATCTCTCTCCTCTGTCTCTCTCCAACCCTCCAGTGTCTCTCCTTACTTTTATGAAAAGCTGCATCTACCTTAGGAATGAAGTATAACAGCAACCCAACTGAGCAGATGTAGGGTTTCAAAGTAATAGAAGCCCCATCTTTTCTTCATTACTCCAGCCCCTCAATTTCTCTTGTGAGATGTAGGCTTTTTAAAGATTTAAGCATTTAAAGAATTAGTTCTGTTTTGTCTTTGACAGGTGATGCCTACTATTTCTGCAGATGGAAATGCTTTGATTCCTAAAGTCACCATATTGCCAACTGGTATTTCACAAGCAAAGGGGCACAATGGCTCAGTAGTTATAGATGCTGAGTTCATCCACTGGAGAGCTAACAGCCTGGGTTCAAGACCCAAGCTCCATGCAATGGGGTGAGCTCCTATTACTCTCTCCAGCTGCTGCCCACCTAGCAGTTCAAAAGCCTGCAAATGCAAGTAGATAAATAGATACCACTTCAGTGGGAAGGTAATAACATTCCATGCACCGTATAGCCTTGTTGGCCACATGACCATGGAAATTGTCATTGGACAATGCTGGTTCCTTTGGCCAAGACACAGATATGAGCACCATGCCCTAGAGTCAGAAAGGACTTCTACCTTTTGCTTTGCAAGCTTTATACACAATCGAAGCACAGCCAGTAGCAGAAATGGAAGACATTCTGTGATGAGGGGCTGTGAGACACAATCTATAGCCAATCAGTCTTGCTAGGATTGAGCCAAATCTCATTCGTTCCTATCCAGACCCCCAAAGCTTTCAGACTTTAGCACTTTGACAGCATCCCTTGGATGGCCAGACAGAGATGTATAATTGCTTATCATCAACATACTTTACTCCTATGGTTGGATGGCTTCCCCTAGAAGTTTTACAAGATGCGAAACAAAAGCAAAGGGAGTGTAGATGATGGTGTATTCCTGTGATGGAGGAATGTTTCCCCTTTTGCATCTGAGCATCCAAGAAGGGACAGGAAAGGAGAAAGGGAAAGGGGAAAGACAAAAAAAAAAAAAGATGGGAAGAGAGGAAGGAAAAAGAAAGGAAGAAGAAAGGAGAATAAAGAGGGAAGGAAGGAAGGAAGGAAGGAAGGAAGGAAGGAAGGAAGGAAGGAAGGAAGGAAGGAAGGAAGGAAGGAGATTATAATGAGAGAGGAGGGTCTGAGAGAAGTCCTGCCTTAGCACTTGGCCACCACAGATACTCTTGACAAGAGTGATGTTGAGCTGGCCACGCCCTCTACACAAACCCTGCTTCCCCAAGGTCACACACAACCCTGATGTGTCCCTCAATGAAATTGAGTTTGACACCTGTGGCTTAGTGCAACAATGGTGCTTCTTGGCTTAACTAATAAAACATTAAATAGGTGCTGAAAATTAAGTGTAGCAGTGAAAGAGTAAAGCTCATGATATTTAAGGGAAACTGTGTTCCCTCTTCCCTTGGTGTCCTCAGTACTTTTTCATTTTGCTTCATTGTTAATCGAGGGCTGTGTGTGGACATATAATGGGGCATCCAATATTACATGAGCTGCTCTTTAATGTTTCCTTTGGAAGCCCAGAGGAAGCTTCCAAATGTTTTTTTTTTCCCCTGGGGCAGATCCCTTGACTTACCAAAAGAAATCTTGCAATCATTTTCAGAACAAAGGGGTGCCCAATTTCATACTGATGGTATTTAAAACAAAAGGAGGGAATGATATTATCTCTATCTATCCATCCACCATCTATCATCTGTCTATCTATCTATCTATCTATCTATCTATCTATCTATCTATCTATCTATCTATCTATCTATCTATCTATCTATCTAATTTAGAAATGTCCTTCTCCCTTACAGAGGGATTTCCTATGCAATGCAATCAATCAATGTCTCTATTAAGATCCTTAATCAGAATTTAAAATAAAAGGATTATAGAAAAAGGGAGAAATAGTATTTCTATTCAGGAAATAAATTATTGTGGAAGGAAAGAAAATTGTGGGAAGGGGAAAAAACCAATAGAACAAGTATAAAACATTCAATTATTTCATTTTATGAATATGAGAGATTTATCTGTGTATATATTTTCCTTAGCATTTTTGTTCAGCTCCTCATAAGTCTGCTGAATAAATGCTTTTATTTGTTTGTTCATTGATTCTCAGCTCAGGTTAAATGAATAAAGAAAAAAAAAGGAATATAATGAAAAATCCATTTAATATCAGTGATGGCATTTCTGATTTCAGGATCTCAAGGGATTTCAAACCACTATGCAATTGAGAAGGACAGAAATGAATTTCCATTTACATCTAGATTACAAGCCCAAATCAAAGTTCTTACAAACTTTGGTGAACTTTAAAGGCAAATATTTCATGGGACTCAATTTATGTCCTACTTTCTACACTTATGACCTGCATGAATTTGTTTTGTTTCAGATTCAAAACAAGCCCTGTAAAGCATTAAAAATTGTTTTAAACTCAGAAGCTCCAAGGTTAAAATACTTTGTATATCACTGCTTGACTCTAAAAATCTGGCCTCTGGCTGAACCTGGCCAATCTAGGGAGAAGTATGCTGTTTCTATCTATCTATCTATCTATCTATCTATCTATCTATCTATCTATCTATCTATCTATCTATCTATCTATCTATCTAGCTATCTATCTATCTAGCTAGCTATCTAGCTAGCTATCCATTCATCCATCCATCCTTCAGATTTATATGCTGCCCACAGTCATTTTTTTTCTCCCATGCTCTTTTTGTCACATGATTTACAGGAGAAAAATTCCACAGGGGAGAGAATAAGACAACACCTCGTCTACCAATTTCCAGAATTAATTTCAGTGGCTATAGCTACATTATCAAAAGTTTTCATTTCCAAAAAAATAAAAGGCAGGAAAGGAAAAGGGGGGAAAACAGTCATAGAACTGTATGAACCATGTAGCTCTGCCTGTTATTAAGAATTCCTAACATTTATCTTAGAAAAAGAAAGAGCTTCTAACATATCCTAAGACAAATTTTGGACAAGGAATGTTTTTACTGAGACTGAAGATTTCTTGAAAACAAGATCACCTTTTTTGACGGTAGTACATCTGCTGGAAATAAGACTTCAGTGGCACTGATGCTACAGCATCTCATAACCCACTGGCCTCAGGGTCAGTGGGATGAAATAAGAGAGTTAAAGATTTACTCTGTGTCCCCTCTTTGTTTATCACTCTGTTGTTCTTTGTCTGCCAGACTTTTAATCTTGGGTGATTTTTGTCTGCCTTTGTTCCCATGGTTGCACATACAGAATGTGTTGTAGTTGAGCAATGAGAGGCTGAACCAGGGCATGGATGCAACAATACTTTATTAGAATAATAAAGGACTGAACGTGCTTGCCCAGCCTGGAACTGGCTCGCAGCGATCAGCGACTGGTTGAACCCCGCAGCCTGCTTTTATAGCCGGCTGCTGGGGGAAACCAGCCAATGAGGGACAGCAAACGCCCCCGCAGCGTGAGCGGACCTGGGTGGGAACTCTTGCAAGTTCCAGGGACATAACACCCCTTCCCCCCAGATGCGAACACGCATAGTCATTTAAATCAGCGGGTGGTCTGTGCTGGCGCCCTGAACGGCGCAATTCAGGTGGGTTGTCAAGTAACTCCGAGTCTGTAGCGGAAGGTTGGACTGGTGGGGAATCGCGAACTTGCTCATCGGTCTGCGTTGGTTCGGGAGTCGTAGAGCTGGTCGATGGAGATGCGTCTTCGTCTGCTGATTCGGGTTGGTCGGTTATCAGACGGTCACGGTCCATGTCCAGACTCCCCGGCTCGGCTGGAGGTGGTGACGGGTCACCAGTGCTGGTGTTGATGTATGGTTGATGCATCGGCCTTGGATTGATCTGTGCCCAAGCGTCAATGTTGGCGTAGGTGCCGTGGCGCCTCCGTAGCTGGTCCAGGTGCCTTTTCCAGATGCGGCCATCCTCCAGTCTGACTCGGTACGATCTGGGGCCAGTGATGGCCACGACCTCTCCTGGGATCCACAAGGGGTCTCCAGCGTAGTTCCTTGCGAACACAGGTTCCTGTAAGACAAAATGTCTAACCCCGACGTTGAAGCGAGGGGAGAGTCAGGGCAGTAATTAGGGTGAAGCCTGTCCAGCACTGTTCGCAGGCGTCTACCCATCAGGAGTTCAGCCGGTGATTTATTGGTGACTGTGCACGGGGTTGAGTGCTGGCTCAGCAAGAAACGGGAGAGTCTGTGGTGCCAGTCTTCCTTGCTGAACCTTGCTAATGCTTCTTTAGTGGTCCTAACGGCTCTCTCTGCCAAACCGTTGCTGGCAGGATGAAAGGGAGCCGTGAAGATGTGGCGAATGCCCAGGTTAGCGGCGAAACGACTGAACTCGGCTGAGGCAAACTGGGGGCCATTGTCGGAAACAATAGAGTCTGGTAACCCGTGTGTTACGAACAGGCGGGTCAACACCTTAGTAACTGCTTGTGTGGTGGTCGTGGATAGTTGGGCCACATCAATCCACTTTGAGTAAGAATCCACGACCACCAAGAACATTTTGCCGTGAATCGGGCCTGCCAAGTCAATGTGAATCCTGGACCAAGGTGCGCTGGCGCTT
The DNA here is from genome assembly GCF_049901715.1 of Pseudonaja textilis. NCBI lineage: Eukaryota > Metazoa > Chordata > Lepidosauria > Squamata > Elapidae > Pseudonaja > Pseudonaja textilis. The sequence goes on from NC_141990.1 coordinate 175,531,500, forward strand.
TCCCACTTTGTGGGGGAGGCGATTGGGGGGGATGGTTGGGATTCTTGGCAGGGATGGCAAGAGCTTACCCATCTGATGATGTCATCGTCGAGGCCTGGCCACCAGACGTAGCTGCGTGCCAACGCCTTCATCCTGACGATGCCAGGGTGGCCCTCGTGTAATGCTTCCAAGACTCGGGTGCGAAGTGAGGTCGGGATGACCACTCGGGTGCCCCACAGCAAACAGCCCTGCAAACTCGATAACTCCTGCTGACGGGTCTTAAAAGGCGTGAATTTGGTTTCAATGTTATTTCCTGGCCACCCCCTCCCCACCCAGTCCAGTACCTGGGCGATCGTTTTGTCTGCCTTGGATTTGGAGGCGATGTCAAGGGCAGTGATGGGAAGGTCAAGCTGGGTGACCTCGAAGATAGCGTGGACCGGGGCAGGGTCTTCAGCTGGAGCTGGCAGGGGGCAGCGGCTGAGGGCGTCTGCGTGGGATAATGTTTTTCCTGGACGGTGTATGAGTTTATACGAGTACGCTGCTAGGAAAAGGGTCCACCTCGTCATCCTGGGAGACAGCACTTGGGGAGTCTGTTTGTCTCCTGCTAGGAGACCCAGGAGAGGCTTGTGATCCGTGACTAGCTCGAAAAAGTGGCCAAAAAGAAATTCATGAAATTTCTTCACTGCTGCGACAGCTGCTAAAGCTTCCTTATCGATTTGACTGTAATTGCGCTCTGTTGCAGAGAGCGTCCTGGAAAAGAAGGCGATGGGGGCCTCAGAGCCATTGGGGAGCCTGTGGCTTAACACTGCCCCAATTCCAAAAGGGGATGCGTCAGCTGCCAGTACTAAGGGAAGGTTAGGGTCAAATTGAATAAGGACTGCATCTGAAGTGAGTAGTGACTTGACTGCGCGAAAAGCGGTGTCTTCCTTGTGTCCCCAGTGCCAAGATGATTTTTTATCCAAAAGTCTGTGCAGGGGTTCTGCCACTGATGCTTTGTGGGGCAGGAATGATGCGTAAAAATTCAATAATCCCAAAAAGGCCTGCAGCTCTGCTTTGGAGGTTGGTGTGGGTGCCTCGTGAATTGCCTTAACCTTGGACTCCAGGGGGTGAATGCCTGAGGCGTCAATTTTATAACCCAGAAAGTCCACCTGTCTAGTGGCAATGGCACATTTTTCCCTTTTTAACTTGAGGCCATGCTGTCTGAACCTCTCTAGCACTGCTCGAACTCTCTGGAAGAGTTGGGGTCTGTCCCTGGCCGAGACCAAAATGTCGTCGAAGTAGGGTACTACACCAGGGAGGACCTGCAATATCCGCTCCATGAGGGATTGGAAAATGCCTGGAGCAACACTTACGCCAAATTGGAGACGCTTGCACCGGAAAGCACCCCTGTGAGTGACAATGGTTTGCAGTTCGGCTGTTTGATTGTCAACAGGGAACTGTTGATACGCTTGTGACATGTCCAATTTGGCAAAAATGTTGCCAGGTTCAAAAGTGTGCAATAAATGTTGAATGACGGGTACTGGGTAAGCACTAACTTGTAAAAAACGGTTAATTGTGGTTTTGTAGTCTGAACAAATTCTCAGGCTACCGTCTTTTTTGAGGGGTGTGACAATGGGCATCTCCCATTTGGCGAAATCTGTTGGCTCAATGACCCCTTGTTTTAATAATTTATCCAGTTCCGCATCCAATTTAGGCCGAATAGCGAATGGAACTCTACGAGGTTTCAACCGGATTGGGACTGCTTGGGGATCAACTGAGAATGAGATAGGGGTACCGTTATAACACCCCAGCTCATTGCTGAATACGTCTGAGTAGTCAGCGAATAAGGAGTCAGTGTCAGAGGTTGAGACAGCATGGACTCCTGTTAACCCTAGGCCGAGGTGGGGGAACCAATCAAGCCCCAAGAGTGTGGGGAGGTTGCTGTTAACTACCACTAGAGGTAGGTGGCCTTTGAAAGTTTTAAAATTGACAAGAAACTTGCCTCTGCCGATTACAGGAATGTCCTTCCCCTGGTAGTCCTTCAGGCTAAGCTGGCACTTCTGGAGCCGGTTTCTGGATAGACTGGGCTGTAGTTTCTTGAGGGTGCTCCAAGAGATAATTGAGAGCGCTGACCCCGTGTCAACCTCCATGCGACAAGGTTTACCTTCTAATAAAACCGAGAGAGAGATTTTACTAATGGCATGGCAAGCGTGCTTAGCATGGTGGCGAGTGCGACAGTTCAATACTTGCCTTTGGGGTCCAGAATGTGAAAAGGAAGGGACCCTTTGTGCCGAGTTGTGAGCGGCTTGACAGACTCTGGCAATGTGCCCCTTTTTGTGACAATTGTTGCAGGTGGCTCCCTTGAATTTGCAGGTGGCCCTCAGGTGAGATCCACCACAGGATAGGCACAGGGTGATGTGCTTGGGTGGACTGATGCTTTCTTGCTTGGCTCCTACCTGCGGGTGTCTGGTGTGGGCGAGGCGGTGGATGTCGGCCGCATCACTGGGGTCCTCCTCGATGACCACCTCTTCTGAGTGGACGGAAACTGCAATTTGTTTGGAAACAGGACCTTGGATCTCGGTGGCTGAGTGTGCTGCCAGCTCCGCTGCCAGGGCTTCCTCGACGGCTTGAGCGAGGTTGAGGTCCTTCCTAGCGAGTAGGTGCCTTTGGAGGTGAAGATCCTTGACCCCGCAGACTAGCTGATCGAGGAGCATGTCATCCAGGTAGCTCCCAAACCCACAATGGAGTGCTGCAGTCCTGAGGGCAGCCATGTACTGGTTGATAGTCTCTTTGTCTGATTGCTTCCTCATTCGGAAGGTGAACCGCCTGGCAATCTGTGAGGGTCTAGGAGAATAGTGGTTAGTAAGGATTTCTAACAGTTCTGTCCAGGGGACGTTTTTTAACTCACGTGGAGCCACGAGTGCTGTGGCAGTATCAAAGACGATGGCTCCACAGTAGATCAGGAAATATGATTTTTTTCAGTGCTCCCCTGCATCAGCCAGCCCAATGGCGTCGATGTAGTGGTTAAAACGATTCTTGTATGACTCCCATTTCTCCTCATCCGGCTTGAATGATGGGAAGGCTGGGTTGGAGTTCATGTTGAGAATCTAGTGGCTAACTGCTATGGAATCTCTCTGGGACAACAATGGAGGAAAGAAAAAAAAAACTCTTGTGCCTAGGCAGGCAAGTGATTACAGCTCTGGGGAGGCTCCGCACCTCCCGTTCTCTCTCTGGGTTTACACGCGGTAAGCGGCAACGGCTGTTTGGCAGCGCTTTGAATTTGGCGCCTGCGTAGGCGTCAGTGATTTCAAAAGAAACACAGCACCGCGCTGTGTTCTGTAAAGAAATTCAAACGACAGCCGTTTGAATTTCGCGCCCTTTTGTTTTGAGCGGCTGCGGCTCGCAGCGCTACACTTTCCCTGTAGCTTGCTACCAAAAGTGGCTACAGACGCTTCTCACTTTCGCTTGTCTGCCGACCGAGCTCTCTGACTGCGCGGCTGCAGATCAGCGGGTTAGTGATTCAGCTGTTGCGGTTTGCCTCTGGTAGCCATCCCATCCTCGTCGCCAGTGTTGTAGTTGAGCAATGAGAGGTTGAACCAGGGCATGGATGCAACAATACTTTATTAGAATAATAAAGGACTGAACGTGCTTGCCCAGCCTGGAACTGGCTCGCAGCGATCAGCGACTGGTTGAACCCCGCAGCCTGCTTTTATAGCCGGCTGCTGGGGGAAACCAGCCAATGAGGGACAGCAAATGCCCCCGCAGCGTGAGCGGACCTGGGTGGGAACTCTTGCAAGTTCCAGGGACATAACAGAATGCTTGCTTGCTCACTCTTGTCCCAGTAGGAGATAAGTAGATGCTAGGCTATGCCTATTCCTATCTTATATTTCTTACATATTTCATACAAATCTCCTTTCTGAAAGGCTCCTTTCTGAAAAACCCATTTTGCTATTCATTGCTCAGGTTAGATTCTTGCTCTGAGAAATACTCAAAGAGATTTTTGCTACTGATTATCGTTTTGCTATAAATAGGTAATACAAACTAGCTAGAAGTCAATCTGCATTTCCTTTACTCTAAGTTAAAATTAAAAGTAAACATGCCTTAAGCCTGTGTATCAAATTCTTCCCTCTTTAGCTTTCCAGATGGAAGCTGCAAGGTGCAATTCAGAAAGTGGAAGAATCAGCAGTTATGCTCAACAGCATCCATCCAGCCCAGCCACCTTTGCAGAGGGACCAGATGTTGGCATTCACACCAGAAAAATAATATAACAAAATGGTTTTTGTAGCCAAACTCAGGTCTTTCCTTTCTTTTTCTCGTTTTCTTCCACTTTGGTCCATCCTGGGTACTTCATCTGTGGTGGTTACCAAGAATGCATTTTATGTCACTTACCCTTATCTCCCATGTGCCATCATTTCAATTTGCCTCAGCTGTGTTAAAAAGCTTGCTAGGCCACCCAGAGCCATAAACCCCCTTTGGCTAATGGATAAGGCCAGATGCACCATTTCAGCAATATGTTTAGTGGAGGTTCTCATTTGGGAGGCATTGCAAACAGCTTTCAAATTATTATTTGAAGATCATTCTCTTCCCTTTAAAGCCGGCTATCTCTTGAGCTAATTCCAACATGCTCAAAAGCTTTTCTGAATACTGGTATGTTTTCTTCATCTCTGTTCCTTGAAGGCTGCAAGCTGCAGGAAAGAAAGAAAACTGCAGTGCTTTCTTTTGCTTCACTGGTTTAATCATTAAAAGCAACATTCTTGCTGAAAACAAATTAAAATGCTATAGTTGCATTGCCCTGACTGAGGGTGGAGAGTGGGGAGAAAAGAATTATATTGTACCACATGCAGCTGCCTTGTACTAAGTCAGCACTTCACTTCCCCAATTTCAGTATTGTCCACATACTAACAACAACTCTTCTGTCTTTCAAAGTGGAAGAAGGAAAGGGCTGAGCCTGGGATATTTTTCATGAATATAAAATTAGAAAGAGCTATCCCTTTATGTCTTGTCACCTACAGGATGCCCTGCTCCAACCTGCGCTGGCCTGACCTATTAGATCATTAGATCATCATCTAAGAATTCCTTTAATGAGAAACAAAAGAGACCAAAGCTAGGAGGCTCTGCTCTTCGGTGGTAAGACCAAGTCTCTGGAACAGCGTCCATGTAGGAATCAGGCTGGTATTACCCTTAGTGCATTCAGGAAGATGTTGAAATGAAGCTGCTATAAATAAAGTTCTAATGTGTTCAGAGCAGCATTTATTTTTGTTTTGTGTGTTTCCTTAAAGTCAATCTGACTTAACATAGTTGTGAAAGAAGGAATGTTCCAGAAAAAGTTTGTAGGATGAACTTCCCTCAAAGAATCATATAGCATAAAAAAAAAACCCTCCTGTTTTTTCAGTTCAGTTCATTTGATTACAGCAAATGAACCTGAAGCAAGAATTCCAGATATGACTATACCTTAGTTATGTATGGTAGAAGGCATCCATCAAGGTATCAAGGTATTTTTCTAATTCTTGTCTATGTCAACTTCAGTAACCCTGTTTAGGTTCCATGATGAATCATTGCTCACCCCCCAAATAATGAAGTGTTTCCTCATAATCATTTTTGGATTTATTCATTTAGCATGACTAACTGCAAGTGAAAAGTTCCATTGCTTTCCATGTAATCCAAGACTTGGTTCAAGAAGAAATTGATGTACATACAACCAAATCAGAGGTGGTATTCAGCAGGGAGGTAGAGGTCAAGCTATTTTCTAAAGCTCCTATAGGCCAGACAAGGAATAATGGATGGAAACTGAACAAGGAGAGATTTAATCAGGAAACAAGGAGAAACTTTCTGACAGTGAGAACAATCAACCAATGGAACAGCTTGTCCCGGAAGTTGTGGGAGTGCCATCACTTGAGACCTTCAAGAAGAGATTGGGCTGCCATTTGTCCGAAATGGTGTAGGGTCTCCTGCTTGGGCGGGGGGTTGGATTAGATACCTACAAGGTCCCTTCCAACTCTGATTATCTGTATTATCTGTATCGGTTCTGACCAGTTCTGGAGAACTGGTAGCAGAAATTTTGAGTAGTTCGGAGAACTGGCAAATACCATCTCTGATTGGACATTTTACAGTATCCTTTTCTCTGCTATACCAAGCCAAATTAGCAAAACAAAATTATTTTGAAAATGCAAATAAGCCAGGGAGGTGGTTAGCCCATAAAATTAAAAAAGAACAAGAAAAGAGAATGATCGTAGCTCTCCAAGATCAGGAAGAGAAATTATGCACACAGACCCAAGAAAAGAAAGAAATTGCTAAGGAATTTTTTAATGAAATTGTATAAACAGGAAGAAATACCAGAAGAATCTATTGATCAATACTTGAATGAAAAGAACTTGCCCAAAATTACTGATGAAGAGAAACAAAATTTGAATAATAAAATATCTATAGGAAGGCAATCAGAACACAAAAAGCAAATAAGACCCCTGGCCCAGATGGAATTCCTTCAGAATTCTATAAGGAATTCCAAGAAACAGTAGAGGAGATATTGGTGGACTTGTACAATGAAACCTTGGAGAATGTTAACATGCCTAAATCATGGATGGAAGCATATATTACCCTTATTTATAAAGAACAATCAGACCCACAAAAAATTCAAAACTATAGACCAATATCACTTTTAAATGTAGATTCAAAATAATGGCCACAATATTGGCAAAAAGATTAAAGAGAGTATTAAGTAGAATTATCCACACTGATCAGAATGGCTTCCTCTTCCATAGGGAAATAAAAATAAATACAAGAACCATTATGGTTATATTAGAATATTATGAAGTATACACAACCAAGATCAATGGCATTAATATTTTTAGAAGCCCAGAAGGCATTTGACAACCTGAATTGGAACTTCCTTATTAAACAACTGATAGGCATGAAATTTGGTGAAAATTTTATAGGATTCATTAAGACAATTTATAACATGGAAACTGCAAAAATATTAATAAATGGGGAAAATACAGATACCATAAAGATAAATAAGGGAGTAAGACAAGACTGGCCCCTACATCCTCTATTGTATATTTTGTCAGAAGAGACTCTTTTAGTACAAATCAGGCAAAACCAAGAGATTAGAGGACTAAAAATTAAAAAAGAGGAATATAAATTCCAGGCATTTGCTGAAGATAATGGCATTTATATTAGAAGACCCTTAGAAGCGAGCCCTACTACTAAGAAAAATAGAAGAATATGGAAAGATGGCAGGGTTAAAAATTAACAAAGAAAAAACAAAAGTGTTAACAAAAAACTGTACAAAGGAGCAGAAGGAAGAACTACCAAATAAATTAGGTATGCAGATGGTAAATAAAGTAAAATACCTAGGGATCTGGTTGACTGCTAGATGTTCGTCGATTAAAAAAGATAACTATGGTAAGTTAATAACGCAAATAGCTAAAGATTTAGACAATTGGGTCAAATTGCAGTTATCTATTGGGACGTATTTCAATAGTAAAAATGACTATTTTGCCAAAATTGTTGTTTTTGTTTCAGACATTGCCAGTCAAGTTGGAAAAGAATTTTTTGTAGAATTAAACAAATGTATATCTAAATTTATATGGCAGAGGAAAAAACCCAGAGTGAAATATAAATTATTACAGGATGCCAAGAAAAAAGGAGAATTTGGCCTTCCAGATTTTGAATTATATTATGATGCTGCTATAGTAAATTGGCTTAAGGATTGGGTTAAATTAGAAAATAGAAGGTTATTAGTATTAGAGGGTTTTGATCTCCAACTTGGCTGGCACACTTTCATGTGGGATGGAAAATCTAAACAACATTCATATTTCCAAAGGCACCATGTAAGCAATGTATTGTTTAATATCTGGGGAAAGATTAAAAAAAAAACACTACCCAAAGGTTCCATTGTGGCTATCTACATTGGAAGCAGCTACACATATTGTTAGGTATAAAGATTTACTATGTGACACTGGAGAGCTTAAAAATAGGAACCAAAAACAAATTCAAGGAAAGGAGATAGCATGGTGGCCCTTTGTGCAAATACAAACCCATTATAAAAAAGATAGAGAACAATTTGGCTTTGATATGACTCCACAAGAATTAGATAAAATATGGCTAGGAGAGGAAAAGAAAACAATTAGTAAAACATATAAAATCTTTTGGACTATAAATTAAAAGAAGAAACAGTTACAGAATCTATGCTAATTTGGGCTAAAAACGTGAGTCATAGTATTGAATTAGATAAGTGGGAACACATTTGGCAAACAAATTAACCATGTCAGTCTCGTATAAAGAAAACTTATATAAAATGGTTCATCGCTGGCACCTACCTCCTGCGAGACTGGCTAAGATGTTCCCCGACCTACCACCCAATTGTTGGAAATGTAACTACGCACAAGGAACATATTTTCACATGTGGTAGACTTTCATGTGCTCAGAAATTTTGGAGAAATATTAGAAATTGGATTTTAAATATAACAAAACAAAATTTAAAACTTGAACCCGAAACCTTTCTGCTAAGTATGATAGATTCAAACATGGAGAAAAAATATCAATATTTAATTTTGCATATCATAACTGTGGCCAGAATAACCTACTCACAAAACTGGAAACTATCTTCCATTCCTTCAGAGGATATGATAATTATAAATATACATGAATGCACTGAGATGGATAGCCTAAACAAACCGTTAAAAAATAAACAAGATAGTGACTATTATGAAATATGGAACATTTGGTATGAGTGGTTAAAGAAAAGGTAATATTTGATATTTGGATAAGTTATGGAAAAGACAGAAGGCATGCATTTAATCCACAAACTATATAGAGAAATTAAAACATTAAAAGAACAAAGGAGTTATTGTAACAAGGCAGATCATGTCAATGTTAAAGATAAAGAAAAAAAAACCCATTGCTCAATATATGCTGTAAAATGTATATATGTGTGTATGTGTATATGTGTGTGTTTGTGTGTGTGTGTGTGTGTATAATGAAAAATACCCGAACAATTCAGCTTTGTTCGGGTATTTTCCCACGTCATTATAGTTGTGCTTTTAAAGTTGTAGCAACGTTTCGGCAGAACCTCATCTGCCATCATCAGGCTTCTGTAGTGTCAGACTTTCACAGTCATTTCTGTTTTAAATTTGGGCCTAGCCTACTGCTGTGCAAGAATGGTTTTTTCTTCGTCCTGATTGGTTGGGAGTCTTGGTCTGTGTTTATTGGTCTTGGAGTTTGCTGTGTTCTGCTTGATTGGTGTTTCTAATATCTTCTGTCTGTTTTGTAGCTTTTTTTTGGTCTTGATTGGCTGGCAACATTGTGTTTCCTGTATTGGAGGCTTTTAGTGCAGCTTGGCTCCAAGTAAACGGACAGCTATCATTTATTAGGAAGCTAGGTTTCATCTGGGTGCCTGGCTGGGGTGTGTTTGAGCTGGAGGTATCAGGAGGGATCTGTTTGTGCCCAGGTGTTTGGCTGTCTTGTGGTGTGGAGATTTTTTTGTTTGAGAGTGCAGGCTTCCAGATAATTGACAGTCTGGGGTTGGGAGAACATAGAGAGATTATCCAAAGTGTTCCATTTCTCTTCACTGAGCAAATCCAGCTGCTGCAGTTAATTTCAGGAGTCAATTTTCCATGGTCTCTTACCCATTACAGAGAAGAATTTTCCAAAAAGTATTTCTAGCAAAGACAATGTGTGAACTGAAACAAAAAGAAGTAGAATCACATAGTTTCCTGAATATATCAGGTCAGGGGTCTCTCTCACACACACTGTCCCTCTCCCTCCCTCCCTCTTCCCCCCCCCTCTCTCTTTGTGTTTCTTCTTACTTTAGCAGAATGAATAAATGATCAGTGTGATATATTTAAAAAAATTCCTCATATTGAATACAGCCCACCAGACATACATATATGATAACCAAGGCTTGACAAATCTCTTTGAATTGTCATATGACAGACAAAACAAAAATGGATTTTCAGTCTCCATGGTTCAAACTTCTCAGGTAGCTTGCAGTTTTTTCCTAATAAATTGCAATTTATGAAAGAAAACATCAAAGGGGCACTTGGATGTTGCCTTTTTAACTTTAGGCTTTTTTTACTTCTTTAAATTTTTGAAACTGGAGAGATTCCATTTTTTGTTTTCTCCAGATGGAAGATACTCGATCCAATTACAAAAAATTGGAGGAATTAGTAGATAAACTGAATTATAGCCATCCAACTTGGATACTTTCTCAGAGCAGCTGGATGTTAATAACTACTTTAAAAAAAGAATCCAACATAAACATTTTACAGCCGGATAAACTGCTATCTCCTTGCATTATCTCCCTCCCATCTCACTTCTTCTCTTTCTGGTCCACTTTGAACGTTGAATCTGGTGAATCCATGAGGAAGAATCTCATGTCACTGACCTCAGGATTTTTCAAAATAACTGTTTTTTGATTTATTAGGATGACCTTGCAGCTGACAAGACCTTCTACTCATTATAAGAGCCTACTCTATTGAAGCTAATGCTTTAAGAGTTGCTTACATTTTGGACTTCTTAGAACATTTTTTTTTAAAGTTTTACTCCGGACTATGGTCATTCCAGGAAATGTGAGTAAGTAAAAATAGTTTCTGTGAAAAATCCACATTTCTGTGAGTGAGAAATTTTGGATTGGTTGGTTGATTTTGGGTGTGAAAGAAGAGGAAAAGTCAAACATGGCACCCATTTATATAGGTTCAATTTTTCTGCTTATTCAGATTTATATTTTTTCGCATCCATGCCTGAAATAGGAACAATTTACAGACAAAAAGACATATGTTAACAGGTTTTCTCTGCTTTCATTATTAATACCACTGCTACTCCATTAGGCTAATAAATTATTAAAAATAAGAAATCTAATAATATTTTTAGATCACTAGATTTTATCATAATATTTTGGAAACTACAAAATATTTCAAATGTTCCTTGGATGAAGTGGTCACACTTGATGTAGGATTTAAACAGGAATGAGGTATGGGTAGAGGTGAGGAAGGGAAGATGATTTGGTTATACATATACAGATTAAATGTAAAACTAATCATATCTAATTTGTAATTCATAGATTATAATAATCTGTAACATTATCCTGAATATTATTTCTTTTTATTAACTAAACACATCTTATTGAACCTATGATAATTCAAATCGTTTTCCTTAAAATCTGTTGCGAGTTTATTGGTTTGCATATTTTTCTTAATAGGATTTGTTTAAATCTTAATTTAGTTTGGAACATTTCTATAAATTTAACTTTTTCCAGTATTTTATCACTGTTTTGTGTAGCTATAATTTTGATGTAATAACTCCAGTAGATCTTTATATTCTAATTTAAAAGGATTATCCACTGTACTCTTTTAATATGTTACTTGTATATCTTTTTAAATTTTAAAATAATCATCCAATTCCATTTGTAAATTCAATATTTTCATCTCTTTCTTCTAGGACTAGGTAATAATTGTAAATTTCACCTTAGAGTACATTTTGGTTATCTTCAAAGAGCCTTGTTCTTCTTCAATAGCAACTTTTGGTTCCAGTATAGAGTTACTAGTTCAAATATTTTCTTTAAAGAAGCCATCATCTTTAATGATCCACCCTCAAATCTTATCAGATAGAAAAGTAAATAAGAGACCAAGAGATATTTCTAATTAACTTCAAAGTCTTTCTTTAAATCAATTTCATCCAAACCCTTAGAATTTAAAAACTTTCTAAAAAGAACACTATACTCACTTTTTGGCTGAACATTACAAAAAATAAAAATCTTACAAAACTGGAAACATTTCATTTTCTTCCTTTTTGAAGAGAAACTCACCAAGCAGCTCCTGAATTTGCAATTCCAAAGGTTTTTCAATCTTAAAGAAGCAATTTTAAAAAAAATTAAAAGTGTTAAGGTCCTAAATTACAACTTTTATAATTCAGCCATGCTACTTGGCAATTCAGAGTTATGGTATAAAATGATTACATGAGGAAAAATTGGGGAAGGGTGAAGGGAGAAATTCAGGTACATTAGAAGTTATTCCTATTATTAAAAAATGTAGCTTAATCAAAGAATAACTGCCTGATATTTCAATAGACATTCACTATTTTATAGTATAGAACTATCTTAGGGAAAGGTAAAGTTTTGACTGTTTCTGTGCTGTTGTTTCTATCTTCTTTTTTATTTAACCCAATAGTATATCCATAACAATATGTAGTGCCCTTATTTTAAAAGAAAGCAGATGTATACTTTCCCTTCTTGTAGACATCCAGACTACTGCCTTGGGGGCTAATGATTATATAAATATATTTACTGCCTTAAAATTAACTCCTCCTTATTACCTTTGCTGAAGCAACATATCGTTTTCTATCATCCTCAACCCATTCCATTTCCTTTCTCTTCCTGTTGACAGATACCAGCCAATACTTTTATGATAAAGTTACAATACTGATGAATGTGATTTGGTTCCATGTTAATATGATCAAGAAGGAATGATGGCAGTTTAATTGGCCTTGGAACCATAGAAATTTCATTATCAAAATCAAGACAAGGAAAAACTAGAGGCACCCCCATGCCAAGAAGAACTCTCAGTATATATTTACATGCCTCTTCACCATCCTCAAATTTGAGATGTATATCCAATACTATCTCTATCTACTTAATCTTGTAGAAGCAAGTGGCTTATAAAATTTCACTAACCATAATTTATCACTTAAACATTCTCCCACTGACCACCCCCCATCCAAAAGAAAGCAATTTCATTTTTTCTACCAAGTCATATTTATTTATATATCAAACATGTACAAGATAGCAGGTATAAGTATAAACATAAACATGAACAAATGAAATAAATACAGAGAATGGGGACAATAGGACAGGGATGGTAGGCATGCTGGTGCACTTATGCATGCCCCCTTTACGGGCCTCTTAGGAATGAGTTGAGGTTCACGGTAGACAGTTTGAGATTGAAGCTGTAACAACGGATTTGGATAGAGCATTCCAGGTGTTGACCACTCCGTTGCTGAAGTCATATTTTCTGCAAAATTTTGAAGTGGTTTACCTTAAGTTTATATCGATTGTTTGCCTGTGTATTATTGAAGCTGAAGAATTCATTGACAGATAAGAAGTTGTAGCAGACAATTTTGTGTACTATGCTTAGATTGGATTGCAGGCGGCACAGTTCTAGATTGTCCAAGCCCAGAATTTCAAGCCTGGTTACATAAAGGATTCTATTGTGAGTAGAGTGGAGAACTCTTCTTGTGAAATACCTCTGGACCCACTCAATCATATTCTGCAGAAAAAAAGAAAAAAACATTTGAAAAAGAAAAGACATAGGAAGTTTATACTCGCAATATGGAAATATTTTGACAAAATTGCACAGGATATGTACTATTGGATGCAAGGCGCTCTGCACATTGTGTCTGTAAATTATCAACAGGAATGTTGCAGAGTTAATTTAGGTTCCTGTGTAATTACCAGAGGTGGTATAGGAAGTATAATAGCAGCAACAATGAAGAACAACACTGCAGCAACACTGAAGAACAAGAATAAAGGGGGATTAATGAATTAGCCACCCACTGAACTGTATTTTGAAGGGGAAATGATCCTTTAAATCTTTCAAAGATTCAAGATTCCTTCAGCACAAAGTGCTGAAAAGTATTGTACAACTTCTATCATGCTGTTTTTCCTTAAAAAAATATTTTACCAAATCTCACCATGACAATAGAAAAAAGCTATCTTATCAGATGACATGAAATTATAGGCTTATAATGGAAAGAATAAAAGATTCTCAACTGTTGAGCACAAAACATAATCCAGAAACCATTTGTTTTTATGTGTTACCTCTAAGTCATGGCACTTAAGAAGTTCTGAAAGCAAAATGAATTGTGGTCTCTCAGCAGGTTTTGGTGGCCCACCTTGTTTTTCCTCTAACAAATTCATCAGATTGTTACTAGATTACACCTGTGATAGAAAAGTCCTGGTCCCCTCTTTCTCTTAAGAATCATGGGAGATCAGGATCGTGAAGTAAAACAAGGGGCCTTGAATCTCCAAAGCTGGTGTCAAGCACAGATGAAAAAAAAAAATTGAAACAATTCTGTATACATTGGAGGAATCAGCCAGACTTCTTAGCAGCGTTAGATGATTGGCCTGTGGAGCTCTTCAAGTACCTGTCAAAACCTCTTTCCACTAAGCAGTCCTTTTTGCTGGGCTTGTTCCTCAGGGGTGCAATCATCCCAAGAAAAGGGACTTCTGATTTCAAAAAGTTCTGACAGGAATTATGTCCATAATCGTCCATACTCAAATGTACTCTGAATCACATTTGCTTCCCAGCCATATCAGCTGCTTCACATGGTTCTTCATGTTATCTCTTTGGGTAGGATGTCCCATAGCACAACTTCAGCTTTATCCAGGTCTCCTTTGCTCAGACCTCTTTCACAATCTTTGTTTTTTCAAAATAATTTTTATTGAAGAAATTTAAAAGCAGTACACAAATTGAATGAAAGAATAAAGAAAATCAGTAAGAAATTGGAAAAGAAATATAAAAAAAGAAATAGAAAGGAAAAAGGAAGTAAAAATGCTAAAGAAGCAACTTCCATCCTTTTAGACCAGGGATTCCTGGCCCACGGGCCGGATGTGTCATATGCTGGCCACACCCAGTTCAGTGAATGAGAAAAAAGTCCCAATACATCACGAGACATGCCATGATGCCATGAGTTTGACTCTCCTGTTCTAGACAAAATTTATAGCTACATTTAAATTTTACCCTCCCAATCTAATCTTAGATAATACATTGTTGCTATTTGCCCATTTAATGTACAAAAGATGTTTACAAATGGGTTTTTTCCTTTACATAATGATGTATTTGTAATGTATTTTTTTTGCTCTCACACTGACTCACACATACATTCATGTTATCTATCTATCTATCTATCTATCCATCTATCTATCTATCTATCTATCTATCTATCTATCTATCTATCTATCTATCTATCTATCTATCATCTAGCTAGCTAGCTAGCTATCTTACCACAAAGTGACTCTGGGCAGCTATGTGTTTGTGCATATATCTAAATTTTTACATGTATGTATGTATATATGTATGTATGTATTTTTATTAACAAGGAGAAGGAAAAGCATTTTTGTGATCACACAAAATGAACAAGATACAATACAGGATTATGTCTACACATTTGAGGGAGGTTGCTTCTTAATTTCAAATCCAGATTAATTGAACAGAGTTCCCAGAACCAACCAAAATAGTGGCCAATTAGGATGACAAGAAAAGAAACTATTGTCTTCTTCAAAACATTCCATTTAACAGAAGGTTTCACATAGCATATCCTTGGGCAGAATCTCTGTTGGTACTTCATTAATATTTTCAGTAAATGTTTTTCAGTGAACTCCAACACTTGAAGCCTTTAAAACTGTTAGCAAATGAGTGAAGGGAAACTATTAAAATATAATTGAAGTTAGTTATACAGTATGCTGGCAAGATCTTAGAATAGTCCAACTATGAACAATTATGGAAGTTAGTTAGCAGTATGTAGGAACAGCAAATAGCTGTTATTTTACCCTTGCAGCAAGGTGACAGTGCAATGTCATTACATTGTTTACCAAGGATTGTAGATTTATGGATCTGTATAGATCTGTTCTATGTTAGTTTTACATGCATTCATTTAACAGGATCCTGTTAAATTTTTGTATGATTCCCAGAGTACAACTTCTTGCATAATTTTGATTGCAATTTGTGAGCCAAGTATAAGCTTTGATAAAAAATATATGTTATGAACTGCTCACTATCTTGGTCCAATGAGGTAAGTAAAATTTGCTCACAATAATACAAAAAGGTGTTGAAGGGCAGGAAAAAGGAACCAAGTCATGATCCTATACCTGGTTAATTGGGAATTAATAATAATTGTTTCATTCTATGAAACTTGAATTGATTGGGTTGTTCTTTTAATCTCAGGGAGTAATGTAGAATGAATAAAACTACATCAACATAGTAAATTTGACAGAAGTGGAGGAAGTTCCAACTGAGGCCTTTTTTTTTTTACATTTCTACACAAAAGTCCTTGTTTGTTACCTTGTATCATCAGTGTTTCTCAAACTTGGCAACTTCAAGATGTGTGGACTTCAGCATTTTCAACTAGTGATACTAGAGGAAGTAGTTTGAACGCCTAGAGTGGCATGTTTCACTTATTCTCCTCTAGATCCTTGACCAATTTAGCTTGTAACTTCTATGTTGGAGATTGTTAGAGAAGCTTTATAAAGTGCTAGTTATAACTTATGGTTTGGTTCTACATTAAATGGTAGAGTAGGTGAACAATCTAATTGCATTTGATGTAAAACACAGAGGGCAGGCAGAAATGTTTCAGATAATAACTTGTGCTTTTTTTTTTTTCCAGTTGGAAGCAATAGATAAAATGAAAAGAAAACCAAAGAGATCTGACAGCAAGAACATGTTTATGCCCTTTCAGCCACTGAAAGGCTGAAACAAATTCCTGGGTGGAAAATGGATTCCTGGTGGGCATGACCTAGGCTGAAGTTCAACCAGAGGCTTTTGTAGGAGAATAGCAGGTAGAGCTTGGGGTGTGGGTGGAGTTAAATTTGTCATAAGATTAGAATCCTTGTATTGCCACAAAAGATCAAAGTGCCCTTACATTCTGTTGACCCTTATCTAGTGCCAGTTTAGTGCTGACTGTTAGTTGACAAAATTCTTTTGTATAGTTCGAATAAATTTTCTATGCTGCAACTTTAAGAATGACCCTAACTCTTTGCATCTGAGAACTTCTTGGCTACTTATAGCTTTTCATTTTAGAAAATACTTACATAGATAGTCCTCACTTAGCAATCACAATTAGGATTGCCAACTCTGTCACCAAGCAACACAATCATAAAAACAAAAATTAAGCAAAGACTACTTTATCAATCTTTAGTGCACAAGATACCATAGATATTTCATAACACTGAGCTAAAAAGCAATGATAAAATTGATAAAAAATAGATATTGTATACACTAGAGCATGGGTATCAAATATTGCAACTTTTCCCCCTTCGCTAAACTGGGAGTGGGCATGGCCAGCATATGACTCATCCAGCCCATGGGCCAGGAGTTTGACAGCCCTGTATTATATCTATCCATCTATCTATCTATCTATCTATCTATCTATCTATCTATCTATCTATCTATCTAGTATAATTGCTCTTCATTCTCTGTAATGGTTCCAGCTCTTTGGAATATACTTCCTGCTAACATGAGAGGTCTTTTTCTTTTTAGAGGTATGTGTTTTTCAAAGGATCCTAAAAATCACACCAACTGATTGCCTTTAACTGTTCTTCATTTTTGTGTTTTTTTTAAATATCTTTGGGTTCAATTTTATGTATTTATTTTTATTATAAACTTTCTGGATTTCAGCAATAAAATTCAATTAGTAACAACAAATCCTTTCTGTTCAATGATTGGTTCCAAAATCATCTCTTGAAAGCAATGATCAATGAGCCATTCCATGCCATAATATTTTCATGTCAATGCTTTGGAAATGGACATTTCTTGTTGTTAATCTATAAGTATCCCACAATGGTGACTTTTATAGAAGACAAGCCAGATTGTTGCTATTTGAGGTGATAAAAGGTTACAGTTGACTGAATTGAGCTAATCTCAGGGCTGACTATTTTCACAGTTGATGGATATTTCCTAATGATTAGCTGAATTATACTGAGAACAATATTGATCAGCAGCTGTGGAAGAAAACAAGAAAGCTTCAACAATGATGATTGAATCAACACTATTCCTATTTAGTTCTGGGGAAGGGAAGGGCGGAAGATTTCATATTCTGGCATTTTAAGCACCCCTCCAGGAGCCTGAAACAGTTCTTAGGCCTGGGCAGGATCAAAGGAAGGATTTCTTGATACAAGTCCAAACAGCAAGGCAGTAGAATAGGGGTCTTCAAAACTGACAACTTTAAGACTTATGGACTTCAACTCCCAGAATTCCTCCTCCAGTCATGTTAGCTCAGGAATTCTGGGAACTGAAGTCCACAAGTCTTAAAGTTGTCAAGTTTGAAGACCCTTGCAGTAGAAGATAGTGGAGAAAAAAACAATAGCAGAAAGACAAGTTATTAGTAGATGAGAATTTAGCTAGACAAAGGTAGATTGTATTATTCTAAATCCCAAGTCAAGCATTCCAAACTCAAACCAAATATTTACAATGCTAAGACCAAGGAGAGAGAGAGAAAAAAAATATTAGTTAAAAAACTAGGGTCACAAATAACTGGATTCCATACAACAATCATTGAATATGAAGTCTGATGCTCAAGTTACTTCTACCAAGGAGAAGCTGTTACTGTGAGGTTTAAACCCCCTCCCTGCTAAACATTCACATGTAATCTTGCCTTAAGCTTTTCTGGTCACTTCAGCATCTTGCTGCTTGCTTGCAAGTTCCACACTTTGATGGGGTGCAGATATTCCAGGAAAAATAACTGGCAAGAGGGAGGTGGGAGCAAATGAGTACCTGAAGCAACCTGTGTTTCAGAGGAAGGAAGGAAGGAAGGAAGGAAGGAAGGAAGGAAGGAAGGAAGGAAGGAAGGAAGGAAGGAAGGAAGGAAGGAAGGAAGGAATCTTTCTGTTAAGCTGGGCAGATAATTTTAGCTTAACTGACATCTTTCCCATCCTCTGAATTAATCTTTATTTTTGTAAATGAAGTTGAATGGTGTAACTGAATTAAAATGAAGAGTGACCCACATGGCATCTGACATTACCAGAAGCACACATGGAAATGAGGAATCTAAGTCTTTTTCCTTTCTAAAAAAGACTTGAGGTGAAACCAAACTAGATGTTTGATGCTTAAATATTGATTTGATGATGATAAGTAGTATAATTAATGTCATGTACATTATTAACTTGTTAAATTGACTCATTGGAAGGCCTATAGTCAGATTGCAGAAATTGAGGTATTCCCCCACTTTTTTTTTTTAAAGAACAACTTTGGTCTGTTCATTGACACACACACCATGGGTAGATTGACAACAATAAAAGGGCATGTAGGCAATCCTTAATTTACAACCAGTCACTTAGTGACTGTTCAAAGTTATGTTGGATTCCCCCACGGTATTTATTATCCAGTTGCAACAGCTAGGTTTCCCGTCTGTGGTCACATGACTGCATGTTGAGCCCACACTTGCAGCATTCTATGGTTACATGGCTATGATTTATAATATTTTGCTGAAGTTTGCCATAGTTTCCAAAAACATCCTATGATGAACAATGGATTCACTTAATGACTGCCAGGTTCCAGTCATTTATGAGGAGTCTGTTTCTTTATCTGGGTTACTTAAATGGTCTGACATCGATTTTGAAAGCCTGGCTTATTTTTCTATCTCCTTCCCTCCCTCTCTCCTGATCTCAAGAGAGTCCAATTGCAGATAGTTTAAGTTCTAACCTGACTAACTTAACTTCTCCTTACTTGCAATATGCTGAATTATAGGAATAACATGGCCACATTCTCCAAAAGTTTCTACAATGTCCATTCTTCAATCATTTTTCTCTGTTAGTAAGCATTAAGTTTTGTTTAGCTGATTCCTAGGTTCCCCACCCCACCCCAACCACACACACATCTTTTGGATAACGAAACTGTCTGCAAATAATATCAAGAATGTACTGGTTCTCCCACCTGTTGCAAAGTTTGATTCCCAGTTGATCCTTTTGGACTATACTTGGGAAGAAAAGACTCTATTGTCTTGAGAAGATTATATCCACTAAAGCTCAATTAGGCCGAGAGGGTTTCATTCAAAAGCAGGTTCTAAAATTTGGGATTTAATAATGGAGATCTTCTAGTCCAACTCCCTGCTCAAGCAGGAGTCCTATACCATTCTAGACAAATGGCTGTCCAATCTTTTCTTAAAAGTCTCCAGTGATGTGGCCTCCATAACTTCTGATGGCAAAATGTTCCACTGGTTAATTGTTCCTATTGTTATTTCATCCCCTCTTTTAAAACACACACACACACACACACACACACAAACACACATTTTTCTATCTATGGGTTTAGTTTAAAATTGTTACGAAAATAGCATATAATATACAAATGAAAATTATATAGCTGAATAAATATCCTTAGTGATTTAATGGGGGAAAATATCACTTTTTTTCTTTTTAATGAGTAAAGTTCTGAATTATTCTCCCCTTTCCATAGATTGTTTTGTGGGTATTGGTGTTGTTATTTTTTAATAGGCTATAAACATTATGTAAGGTAACATGTCAGAAAATAGATTTCAGAAAAAAGGTCCATTGATTAGGAAGTTATAAGGAATGGAAAGCAGCATAGAAATATAGGCAAACATGCTGTTGTTCTAGACTGTTTAATTTGAATAGTCATCATATTTATCTAGCCTGAACAGAAATGTTTATCCAAGTCTCTTAACTGGATGGGTGTATTTTACCTGAATGTGGACATGTATAATTTAGTACGATGGTGAAAATATCTTTGGCAGTTATTTGGCTATTTTCATTCAATTTGATGGGAAAGGAATTGTTTTTATTCCTCTCCGCCCCATCCAAAAATAAATATTTGGGGTGAAATTCTGCTTGATAAACATACCATTTGGCACCCTTACTTTCACTGTAAGTTCACCAAGATGTATCTAAGCATTGGAATCTCCTAATTTTCACCATGAGATTAATTTTCAGTGGTGTATGGCTGCTCTGTTTTTCTTGACTTCAATGAAGCTCCATGGGAAAGCATGTTGGGTTAACTATTTTCCCTTAAGACCATAGGAGGAGCTCAGATTAGGAAGTATGAGCAACCAAGGAAGCTGAAGAATGATGAATAGTTAGGTAAAAAAAAATACCAGTATAGTCTTATCTGTCACAGAACAACCTAAAGTATTGGTTGCACATCAGCATCATCTAATTTCCACTCCCGTACTAAATTTCAGTGAGATTTTTATGAGAGAAAAAATGAAAGGATATTAAGGTTGTTTTTAAAAAGGGCAAATGAGATGGAGGCAACTTACTGCCCTCCAGATGATTTGGACTAAATCTCAGTCATTAAATATTTGCCAACCTTCTTGGAACTAATGGAAGCTAAAGTTTAAAACATCTGGAGGACATCTGTTTGATTACTCTTATGTAAGTTTATATAATATCAGAGCTGCAATGGAGGAAATATTTTGCTCTGGACCCCCCCACCCTTTTTTTTAAAAAAAAACACCAATAAATTATTTTCTCAATGTAAAGGGAAAGATATTATAGATATTTGGAGGTATCAATGTCACCCCATAGAATATTTTAAAGTTTACTGAATTGTATTTGCACAATACTGCAAAAATGAGGAAACACCTACAGAAGAAATAATTAAAAAAATATTAGACTGCAGAAATGGATAGACTGACACTGAAGATAAAGGAAAAAGAAGACACAGAATATTTTAGAACTTGGGATTTGTTTTACCAATGGTTGGATAATAGAGGTATAAACTAGGAGTTTAATATTGTTATGTAAACCCATTGACCCAGGCAGTATGATGTTCACTAAGACTTAGTGTGTGTGTGTGTGTGTGTGTGTGTGTGTGTGTGTGTGTGTTTTAAAGAATATTTTAAAGTTTATATTTTAAACCTTAGTTTCCTTGCTAATTTGCTCCACTCATGTGGTATAAAATTATGCTGGAATTTATAACTCCTTAGTGCTGAGAAATATATATATTCTATGCCTTCTTTGAGGCTTCTCCATTTCAATTTCACCTTCCTCCAACCTCTTGTTCTCTGAGACATATGTAGGATCAGAGGCTTACTCCACACCACAACCCTCTTGTTCTATAAGTTCCCCCATATAATAATCATCTTTTGAGAGTAGAACTATCATAATTAATGATGTGACTCCACTGTTAGAATACTTGTTTGATGCTTATGGAAATCCTCACTACTCAGATCACTGCATATTTTCAATTGTTAATAGATAAGCACAAGAATGCTCTTTCTTGCTGTTCATCGTGCCATTATTTAAGGGAAATCACTAGTTATTTGTAGCCTCATTTCCAAATCTTAAACTTTTTAAAATAGGTTTTACAAGAACAAAATCAGGATTATTGCATGACTTCATGATGTTTCCATCACCTTTGTTCTCCTTTACCTGCGTCTTCCCCATCTCCTTGTTTATGTTTTGGAAGCATATTCTTTTTGTCTGACAATTTCTTTTGTTTCTTTTTAAAAAGCTAATGTCAGCTTTTGAAGCCATATTCCACGTTGACACATAACCTGGGAGACTGGGAGGGGGGTGATTTTAATTAAGTAGCTCTAAGTAGATAAAATAAAATTCTTTTGTTAATTCAAGGTCATTTAGTATGGTGCAGGATGAAATAGGGATATTACTTTTGGATGGAGCGTGATTGGGCCATGTGATGTGATGATGACCGAGTGGGGATGGATTTGTAGTTTGAGATATTGTGGAAAGCTGAAAAAACTTTTAGATTTGGGTTTCCATAGATGTGCCAGGTGCTATTCTAATAAAGGTACTTTTGAGATATGTTTGTCTTGGACTTACTGATTGGAATGGAGGTTTGCTGGAACGGTGGCAGCTAAATAAAACGTGTAGGAGTCTATCTATCCAATACTTTCTATATTGATTCTTTTGAAATATCTTAATAGACTTCCTGGGATGCCTTCTCATGTGTGAGACATTACACTGTTTTCATAGACATTTGGCAAATATGCATTTTCCTCCTTTGAGAATTCTTAAAAATGTAATCAGAGGTTTTGAAAGTGTAATATAGATGTACTAAAGGAACATAAATGTCTTTGCATAGAGAAGGTGGTTTTAAAAAATGTAAAATCAAACAAACTTCAGCACTTAGAAACATTGAAAGGTGAGAAGATGGAGTGTGCCAGTAAACAGTAGCAAAATAAACACTATCTTGGGAGTGCACTTCAATGGCTTTCATACTTTATTTTAAAACATTGTGTTATTATTTAAAACAATAACTATAGTGAATATTTGGAAGTCATACATAAAAGAAATGAGAGTGACATGTTTTGGACTTGTCTATTCATATAACTATTAATAGATACTTTAAGGTAGTGCTAGCCTGTGGGCCATAGTTACCACATTGAAACCCAGAGAAAGCAGCTCTGCTCCATATATGATAAGATAATGGCTCCATATGCCATCAACCCATAGGGAACTCCAAATATTGGAAGCTTACCTTCTTCCAATATTTTCCAATTTTGTAACTGTTATGGCTTGTCAGCCGCCGGCCCCTCCAGCAGGCAAATCAGAAGAGGAGGAGGCAGCGTGGGAGTCAAGGTAATCATCAGGGCAATCTGGGAGCTCCAAGGAGGAAGAGGCAATCGAGCTAGCAGAGAAAGAGACAGAGGCGGAGCCTGGGCCATCAATCAGCCCTCAGATGGAGAGTCAACAGCTCCCAGGTCTGGAGGTGGCTGATGAAGAAGAAGAAGAGGAACAGCTAGATCCAGTACCTGAGGTGTGGCTGGGCAGAAGGCAGAGAAGGGGAGAGTAGTGGAAAGCCATGGGCCAATCCTAGGGAAGGAAGAGCCACTGCTGCTAACAAGGCCCCACCCTAGCTCTGGGAATGAAAGGCAGGGGGCAGAAATGAATACGTGTGGCAGACAACTATTCATCTTCTGGCCGGCCGGAATCTTTTGAGTTCACTTCAGAGAGTTTGTCATGTTTGGGGAGCTGGGTCAGAACAGTAACATTGGTTAGGTTGAGAAACCTTAGCTGGCCCAAAGTTATTCAGTGAACTGCTGAGGCTGAATTCCTTCTTATTCCAGTATTTTAACCTTTATATCCTGCAGATTATGTAAGTTGTATGAGCATCTTAGGCAAATCTCAGTAATTATAACAGAATACTAATGCTACTTGAATGCATACATGATGGCTTCTACATAAGCAGGTAGCATAAGGCTCCCTTGTAAGTAAAGTTGCAGCTCAAAAGACCTTTGCCTATAAATGTTCCTGCTGCATGTTTGCAGACATCTGTTTGAGCTGCCTTTCCCAACCTGGGTTCCTTCCACATTAGAGGTGCTATTCAGCAGGTTCTGACCAGTTCTGGAGAAGCAGTAGCAGAAATTTTGAGTAGCTCGGAGAACTGGCAAATAACAACTTGGACTGGCCCCACCCCCATCTATTCTCTGTCTCCTGGGTCCCAGCTGATCGGCTGGGTCTTCTTTTGTTGCCCTGCACAGGAGAACGGAGCTGGAAAGCAGGATAGTGGGGTGGGGAGGGAATGGAGATGTTGCAGTATCCTTCCCCTGCCATGCCAACCAAGCCATGCCCACAGAACCGGTAGTAAAAAAAATGTGAATTCTACATGTGTGGACTTCAATTGCCAGAAGTGCCAGTAAAGGGAGGGCTAAATGGAAAATTCTTGGAGTTGATATATGCATGTTGGGATGACAATGGATTGGGGGAGGCCATAGAAGATGCCAAGTTCCTGAATGATGAGCTACTGGAGGTAAAGCCAATTCTGCCCATGAATTCTGTTGGCTTCTGCTGATGTCTGCTTAGCATTTTGTTGTCTCTATGTATTTTGTTCCATTTTCACATCAATGGAGTTCAGCATAAAATTTGTGTTCATTTTTGTGTACAACACCATCATATAATGCACATTGGTATATATTAAAAAGCACATGTACAATGTGCTGATATCTTTCATCCTGATCTATGTATTTCTGTATATTTTTTTCAAATTAGAAAAGTGGAATATAAATTTCAGGAAAGTTTTGAAGGGTGACTCGGTTCCATCCACCCAGTTCAAAATCTAGGAAATTTACATTAAAATGTAAAACATACTTTCCCCTCACCTTCATCCATTAACAAATTATCTTGGGATATTTTGGTCTAATCAAATACCTTGCTTATTGTGCCCTACTTGTCTCACTTAGAATCTCAGTAGTGTTGCCTTTTGGACCTAGTTCTTAGGAAAGAAACGTCTGGTGCATTAACCTGCTGCACCAAGCAAGACCCTAACATGAGCCTTTGCTAATGCTTTCGCCATTAAATATATTGGCCATTTCTATTATTTCACCATTATGATTAATTAAATAAATCTCCCTTCTGCTGTTGTTTGAACTCCTGTGTTGTTAATGCTGTTAATATAGTACTTCTGGCCAAATGTTAACTAATGGTGCACTGAGATCATTTTAATCATCAATTAAGCTGGAAATTTATTATTATTCTTTTTTACAGGCTTTGCAAGGACAAACAAAATCACAGAGAACTAAAGAACAGATCCTGCTGTTGTGAACGCAGGAAGGAGGGTTGCTCTGGGTTGCTATCAGGCATGTGTTCATTTGTGAATACACATTATTAAATCATTCATCAGTTTCCCTAAATGCATATAACTGCTAAATTGACTGTGCCCACTAAGGAATACTTCTAATGGCCACTTTTCTTTCAAGCCCATAATTTTAGGTCATCATCCTCTCGACACTTCAGTGAATTCTGTTGACTGATCCCAAATGCCTCTTTTTATATATATTAAAGTAGGGAAGGTGATAAACATACATTTAGCCTCAGATGGATCCACCAACTGCTTTCACTGGAGTCAACAGGAACTGGGTTGAACTGGGTGGTTGGGAAAGCAATGCTTGACAATTCTGAAGGACATTTTTAGCACTGTATCAAATATAGAACCTATACAGTTCCTCCCCTCCCCAGTATTAACAGTCCCGCCTCCCCACTTCTTTGTAGCTTTCCTGAAGCAGCAGTAAAGGAATGTATATCCTAGCAGTCTATGCTTTGCATGTAAAAGGTCATTCTTAGTAAGTGAAAATTTATTTCCATGTCAAATCTTTCATGTTTGGAACAATCCAGATTATGGGCTGAAAATCTTTTCATGTCATGCCTCTCATTAGGCCTGTGACTCACTCTCATGAATAATATATCTTGAACTGCATATTAGCAACGTCCCGCTAAATCATCAATTTACAGTAACCCTTGGCTGCAGCAGCTATAATAATGAAAATGTCAAAGAGGCTGCAACATTTTTCTAACAGATGGTGGAAGTCTCTCTATTGTGTCCCTTGATGCCAAGCGTCCAAAACTGCTTATCAAGACCAAAGGAATAAGTGCTTGTGTGCATTTGTGTGGGTGAGCAAGAGACCTGATGGGTGTGATATAACTGGAATATAGAAGCCTATGTTTCATAACAAGAGCATTACAAATACAATACCTATGCACTCATCACAGAGTATAGAATTCCAGTTCATTATCAATGGAACAGTGAAAATAGACTCTTTCTTTTTTTTTGAGCTGTCTCAATCCTTGATAACATCATGGGCATCTCTATGTACATCTTATTTGTTAAGTGAGTTTTGCCCCATTTTACTTTTCTTGCCACCATTATCAAGTGAATCATTGCAGTGGATAGGTTAGTAACACAGTTGTTAAGCAAATCTGGCTTGTCACCTGCTGTGCCTCCCCACGCTCTATTTCAATTCCATTTGCATATTGTAAGCCTTTCACAATATTTCAGCACATGCATCATTGACATATTTTTTAATTCCAATAGCAATAGCACTTAGGCCTATATACTGCTTCATAGTGCTTTACAGCCCTCTCTAAGCGGTTTTACAGAGTCAGCATATTGCCCCCAACAATTAGGTCCTCATTTTACCCACCTCTGAAGGAGGGAAGGCTTAGTTAGCCTTGAGCCAGTCAGGATCAAACTCCTGGCAGTTGGCAGAATTAGCCTGCAATACTGCATTTTAACCACTGTGCCACCATGGTTTAGTACCAAACTCCAGCACTTTACTAGTATGTACAATCCTGTTTTCCTTTTCAAAACCTGAGCAGAAAGCAGGTTGAACATCAGGCTTATTCCTAATGTAGCAAATTTCTGTCAGTGTTCTGACCTAGGCTTCACAAAATTATGACTCCTTGTCCCAACAAAACCCGTTTTTATTAGGCTAATATGAATTCCTATCATTCACATCCAGCAGTGTCCTGGCAAACAACCTTTCAAGATTGAATTATAACCACAGATCTTATCAGGCTTGGAGAGCTTCCAGGCTGATATCTTCCAAGTGCAATGCTGTACAAGAAAATACTTGGCAAGGAGTCTCTGAGAGTCAGGAACAAATCTTCACACTAATTAAACAAACTAATTGTCTCCTGCAAAACCCCACTCCCCTTTCTCTCCTCTTTATTCCCTATGGGAGGGGTCTTCACCATCCACCTGTGCCTTTACTCCCGAGTCAACCCTTGTTCCTTAACTGTTCCCTTCTCCTGGCAGCTCTGCACCTGCGCACATCAGGAACAGGCTCCAGCTGTTCTTCTGCCCCACTAATCTCTGACTCCGAAGGCAGCTGATAACTGTCAGACGGCCCTGGACCCATCTCTGCTTCCAATGCAGAGCACCCATCAGAGCCTTCCCCAGATTTCAGGACTGGCCCATGTTCCTCCCCAACCTCCTCACTGTCCTATTCTACTGCCAGCTCTGCTGGCGGGCCACAACAGTCAGTTGGGAGGCACAGTGTAGAAAGAATCCTCATCTGATCATGCAGATTAAATCATAGAGGGTTTTTTTTTTTCCTTCCCTGTGCTGTAAAAACAGAAATGAGGCAACTAAAAACAGAAATGAGGCAGAAAAAAAAAGCACATGCATTGAAAGAACTGGAATTTGTTGAAAACCGACCATGTAGTTAGTCATGTGCAGTAATAAGTTAAAGGAATTTGATTGCTGGAGGATTTCAAATGCATTATCCAAATGCACTGGGCATTTAAGATATCCAAAATCCATGGCAAAATTCAGAATTCAGACTGACATGAGAAGCAACCTGACTCCTCCTGTGTTCCCACTTACATCCATACCTGAAATTGTGATTGTGAATAATACTGACAAGTATTGTTGAAACAGCTTTGCTCCATCATTTGATGTTTATTACCAGTTAGCTTGTTTGACAGCTAATAGCTTCCAGATGTTCTATGTCACTATGTTATAACTGCAAATTATATACATTATGGCCTTTTATGGAATCAAACCATTGGTGTATCTAGCCTGGTCTTTGTCTTCTTTGAACCTAAATGACACGTCAAGTTTTCAAGAAAGTTCCTCCCCCCATTTATGATCCCTGAGGTGCTTTACTCAGCAAAGTCAAACCTTTTATATGCTGTTCCACTAAGCCATGGGCTTTATTTTCTAATATCAGTGGCTAATACCCTCTCCTTCTCATTGTACAACTCCATCTTACCTGCATCTCCAAATGCTCCATTTCAGCCACTCCACTTTTTTTCTTTTGTGAAAAGAGATAGAAGCACCTAAAACCATGGAAGGCTCTATTCTGGAATTTAGTGATGAATCCCCTTAGCATCACAGAGCAGTGGAATATACAGAACATTAAAATACTCTTAAGATTACTCAAATGAAAAGTATTCAAAACAAATAAAGTGGGGGGAGGTGATTCCAGTAAAAGGAAACACATATGTCGAAAAGATAAAATGTGGGCTTCCTTGAATAAATTTCTATGGTTTTACGTTATTTCTGAAAACAAAAATTCAACTCTAAATGGAATTCCATCCCCCCCAATCAGGCAATGAAAATCCATTCAGTTGAAGGGAATTTTAGCATTTTTTTTCCTCCTCTTTATAACTCTTTTTGTCCTCTGGGTCATGACTATGAAACTTGCCAGCCATGAAGTAAAAATTGCCAGTTGTTTCAACATTTAGCAAGATTTCAAAGCTTGGTTCCATTTTACTAACTAAACTTGATCCTGGCAATTTCTCCTTGACTTCCAACACAAACTGCAGCAAGTCTGAATAATGAATGTTCACTGAACTTTTCATAAAGTTCCAATATGCTAATCACAAAGGTACATAGATACTGTTGGCTTTGGTGCTTTAAATAAATAAATGAATTATTTGCATTCTGCATGGATTTTGAACTAAGATAAATAGCACTATCAAGGTTAATAGTATTCTGTGCAAACAACTGAAGTCCATGCTGATCAATGACAAACTCAACAGTGGATAACCTGACTTCAGTTCTCAAAAAAGTTATACATATTCAACATTAGTTGTTGGAAGAAAAAACTGTGGACATTGAAGCCAGAGCTTTTCATAACTGCATGATCATGATGAATGCTAAGTACTTTCTGGGAGCAAGATCAATTCTTGGTAGGCCTTACTAAGCATGCAACTTCTTCTACTGAGTTGTGGTGGTGCAGTGATTAGAATGCAGTACTGAAGACTACTCCTGCTGACTGCCAGCTGACTGCAGTTCACAGTTCAATTCTCACCGCCTCAAGGTTGACTCAGCCTTCCATCCGACTGCGGTTGGCAAAATGAGAACCCAGATTGTTGGAGCAATATGCTGACTCTGTAAACTGGTTAGAGAGGGCTATAAAGCACTGTAAAGCAGTATATAAGTTTAAGTGTTATTGCTGCTGTTTTGTGGCTCCTGTATTATATTCATAGTCTCAACTTCTAAAGTTGTGGATGAGGACTATCGTGTCTACCCAATCTTGTTCTTCTCTGAAACCCTGATGGAGAGATGAGGGAACAGAGGTGAGCCAGAGAAAATGTTAAAAAATCACAGCTGTTTGTTTTGATCTATAAACTATTAACTTGAGTTCCACGTGCTGCCAGCAACATTACTCCCACCTATTACTTCCCCCAAACTTGGCAGTCACTACCAAAAAAAGATCTTCTATATTTCTCATCATTCTCTGGTTAAATGTGTGGAATTCTGAGAAGAAAAGTCTGATGTTTTTGATCTATCAAGCAGTTTCTAAAGAAACAGACTGAAACAAGATGGACTATCAGGAATTTGCCATACCTTACAATTTGCTTTTTGCAGCCATCAAGGAATACAAAATTCATCATACTGTATGTCTTAAGAAATGGCAAGATGTAAAACTGTTGTTACAAGCCACAAGGCAGAAGAGAATATACAGGAAAAGGAAAGTGAAGAAAATGCACCGAGGTGCAGAGATTTCACCTGAACAGGACTTTGATTAATTGATTGCTGCTAAAGAAAAGAAAGACAAAACAAAGTGATCATTAAAACAGGCAGACTCTAAGTAATTCTTTTCAGGAAGAATCTAAAGAATGATTTGAAAGCAAATAAAGGAAAACTTAAAATCAGAGACAAAGAAAATGAACAATGGGTGTGGATAAAGCAGGTATTTTTGCAAAAGAGTGAATAAAGACCCAGTGACTGATGTACAAATAGCTAGTGGAATTGGGAGGTGGGAAAAGGATAATTCAAGCTACTATCAAGATTTATTACCTGCTAGAGTCATAAGACTCTTGATATTTTCAGGAAAGAAACATGAAAAATAAAACGTGTGTTAGGTTAGAATGAAGTTGGAACCCAGCAAATATAAATGTTAATGTATAGAGGAATGTTGGGACACTGCATATTTTTAATGGTGCTTTTCTGTAAATTTTATAGTTATTTATGGAAGCTCCCAAGGTTATGACATGCAAGGTGGGAAGCCATAACCTGTAAGGCTTTTAAATAAGTAAAACAAATAAAAACAAAATATTATAGCTAAGAATAAAAATAAGGGGACATAGTTCAGACAACCATTCTGGGTGGCACACATCACCCACACCATCCAAAATGTGTTTTTTTTAAATCATTTCTAGAAGGCTCAGATAGTTTAAGTATGGAGCTGTTGCAAAGAATATCAGAAATGAAGCACTTATCCATCTCTATTGGGCTCGTGTGAAGGAGGCTACCAGTAATTTCTCCTGGAACCCAGTGAGTTGGACTGAATGATTGGTTGGAGAAGATAATCCTTGAGAGATGTTGGTGCTAGCCATGTAGGACTTTACAACAGAGTTACCAAGCATCCACCAAAATGTCCTTCTTTTTGTCATGTATTCCATTAGACAGGCATAGCCTTGAAATCAAGCACTGTCTGGCTTTTTAAGGGTTTGTGGATTATTTTTGTTTTAAATTGGACTGTTTTCACAGGAACAGTATTTGAACTTTTATTGCTGTGACCTTGTAAATTGAATGCTTCTTTCTTTATTTTCATTAACTGTCAATAGACTTGACAACCTAGATTTACATTGTTTAATTTATTCCAATTCCAGCAATTGGCTTCACTTCAGTCCCTTCAGATCTGTGATTATCATAATCTGTGGATCATATGATTTGTTATTGTTTCTATGGTGGAGTTTGTAAACTGTGTTGTTGATTTTATATTCTCACTAGCATAAGTTCTTGAAAATGAAGATTTGTTAGGAAAATATTGCAATTGAAAAACCAAAGCTTTTCTGATGCCTGGAAAAAGTAATTTCATAGACATGGAGGCCCAAGTACATTTTCTGCAGTGTTTCTTATAGTTTTTGTCATGCAAAGAAAGTTAAACAGTTAGTGTATCTTCCTCCCCCACATTTGTCTCTATCCCGTTTACCCTTTACAGGTATCTGGTAACTCTACTTTATAGGTAATTACCATTGTCTTGAATTGTACTTGGAAGCTAACCAGAAGTAGAAATACTATAGATAATGCATGATACCACTGAGTGCCAGCTAATAAGCCTGCTGCCTTCTAGACAAACTGAAGCTTCTCACTGATCTCCAAAAGCAACCCATGTGAAGCATATTATAGTATTCCGACCATGTAGTGATAAGGTCACCAGTGATTGTTGTGTGGTTACTGTGATATATTGTTATGGGTCTTCGCTAATTAAATAAGTGGAAGTATCCTTGGAAGCCAGCTGCCATCTTTATAGTGCAGATAAATATTTAAAAGAGACAACTCAAAAATAAAAGTTTAGAGGGATTCATTTTGGTAGCAATAAGATCATCAAGGGATGTTGATGGGATATGGATATTCCAACTGAAAAGAGAAGCAAATGCAGATACAACTGAAGGAGAGAAACATAACAACTGTGTTATGCAAAAACAATGACAATCTCTATTTGCTGGAGGAAAAATCAAACACATTTTAATAATCAAGATGTATTGTGACAAAAACCCCCACACTAGATCTATTCAAAATCCAAAATATTGAAATATTTTCATATATAAGTACCAACAAGTGCCTATTGAAGAATTGCTTTGTGACAAATTATGTGTTTTAAGATATGAAGAAGAGGAATTTGTTCAATCTGAAATGAGGAGAGAAGTAATCAGTAGTATATGCAGCATAGCAATAGCGATAATACTTATATACTGCTTCACAGTGTTTTTCAGCCCTCCCTAAGCAGTTTACAGAGTCAGCATATTGCCCCCAACAATCTCATTTTACCAGCCTTGGAAGGATGAATAAATTTGCTGCAGGTGAATACCTGAATGCCTGTCCAAAAAACCCAAAAGTTTTTGGAGACAACCGTGAAGCACAGCCCAACACATAATGCCTTGTTCATGGATTTTGCTAAGTCATGGTGTGTTTTCTCTGGCTCTGTTCAAACATTACACTGAAGAGTGTTTCAGTTATAGAAGCCAGCCTCAGATCCCTTCTCTTTCAGTGCATCTAAAAAAAAAAAAAGTTTTAAGTAACTATAGTTAGCGGGCAAATCAAGGACACTAAAAGCTAAGTTAATCTCTTTAGAAAAGAGTGATGTGGGAGGCAATCTTTGAACTTCCAAGAAAGAAAAAAGTGGGGAGGCATCAGTCACAAGGAAGAAAAAGGAGAAAACTGGTGGGAAGGGGAATAAAAGCAAATTTCAACAAGAAAGGGTAACAAGTTGTAACAGCATGTAAAAAGGATCCTGCTTAAATTTATTATTCAAAAGCATCACTGGGAAAAAATATTGTTTGACATAAGTTGGGATCAGTATAATATTTCTCTGCTTTTCTCTCCATCTGGAGGATGTTCTGTTTCCCCCTTACCTGTTG
The DNA here is from genome assembly GCF_049901715.1 of Pseudonaja textilis. Lineage (NCBI taxonomy): Eukaryota > Metazoa > Chordata > Lepidosauria > Squamata > Elapidae > Pseudonaja > Pseudonaja textilis. The sequence goes on from NC_141990.1 coordinate 175,564,234, forward strand.
AGATTCCACAGATGCACTTTTAATTATTTATTTATTTGATTTGTCAATTGCTTACAAGATAATAGGTATAAGTATAAACATAATACATAAAATGGATACATATAAGAAAAATAAAAAGAAACAATAGGACAGGGATGGTAGGCACATTGGTGCGCTTATGCACGCCCCCTACAAACCTCTTAGGAAAGGGGTGAGGTCAATAATAGATAGTCTAAGGTTAAAGTTTTGGGGGTTTGGGGAAGAAACCACAGAGTCAGGTAGAATATTCAAAATATTTTGGGACAGAAGAATATTAACAAAAATATTATCAACATGTATATGACACCTGATTCTCAGCAACTCTGGGCAATTGACAAATTGCTTAAAACATGAAAAACACGACATTAAAAATGACAAGGAAAAAATGTTGCAATAACAAACTGGGTAAAAAGGAGGCTTCAATTACACCAGCACAAGTGTAAGGTTAGACCTAGTTTCTTCTGGACCCTTTAAAACACCACGAAACACCAGCAAGGTGAAGGCCATTCAGAGCCATGGTGTCACAGTGGTTAGAATGCAGTATTGCAGGCTAATTCTGCTGACTCACAGCAGTTCAATTCTCACATTCCATCCTCCTAAAGTCAATAAAATCATTGGGGGGCAGTATGCTGATTCTGTAAGCCACTTAGAGAGGACTGTAAAGCACTATGAAGCAATATAAGTCTAAATGCTATTGCTAAGAGTTATTGCTCCTCAGATTCTAGAGGACAGAGGGCAGATGCTGCAACAGAAAAGGCATTCTTCCAGGGTCGCAATAGATGGGATTGTTTAATTGAAGGATCCCGGACTGTGTCAAATCAAATTGTCCAAAGCTTGCTTGCTTCTAGGTTTTAAATACCCCATGGCATTCAGCTGATAATTTCATCTGAACATTTAGCTGCTAATTGCAAATTTTGGGAAGCTGGTGCACTTTGGAATCTGCAAAGTTTTCTGGAGCTATCATTGTAATGAAATTGTGGAGCAGGGAAAAGGGGAGACACTGTGATCTGCTTCACACATCGAATCATCTATTTTTACTTAGGAATAGAATTCCAGGTGTCCCAACTGGAGAATTGGTGTTGTACAAAGTCAGAATATGATTGATTGTAGGTGCCAGATAAGAGTCCAGTTAGGGACCTGGGTTTCATGGTTTTGACCATGTATTCTCTGGCAGTGACACTGGAGACTTCCTGCTGGACAGAAGAGCTCAGATGAATAATCTACTCTGACTAAAGGAGCACCTTGTGTTCTTCCCAAAAGGGCTTTCCTGGCTCTCAAATGGTACTTTGTGACTGTTCTCCAAGACCTCTGAGATGCCAGAGAAAGAGCAGCTGGTGAAAGCACAAGATAAAATCTTTTCATGAAAACCCTTTTGTCTTTTAGCCGTGAAGCATATTTGATTTTAAGGCACTGAGTAATATTGATAATTATATGGTGATAATTTCTTTGCATCCTGAAAAGGCCACAAGAACAAAAGCAAAATGAGAAAGGGAGATGGGATGGGATAATAGGTGGGGAGGAAAGAGCGGACTTGGCTAGGGTAAACTCATTTGCTTGAAGGTAAAACATGTCTTTACTCTCCCTAGCCTTAATAATTTTCTATACTGGCAACTGAAATGAACAATTTAGGGATTTGCTGGAGCATTTAGAACAGACCCACTTATTTCATAGAGTTGTTAAATGTGTAGCACTTATAATCTCACTGTTATTAAGGAAATCAGGATTCAGAAGGGTAGAAAGAGATATACTGTAGCCATCTTTAAATAATTGGCACAAAGTACAATAACATGCACTTAACTGAGAATTCAAAGAACCCTTCCCCTTGCTGTAGTTGCCCACTTTTGTTATACAAGTTGTGCAGATCCACCATCCATGAATGTGCTATATAAGTCTAAAAGGCAGGGGAATGTTGCTTTATGTCATTTCTTATGAAAGGGAAGCTGTAGAAACAGAAATTCCTCCATATTTCTTACTCTGAGTTAAAAGGCAAGGTGTTTGATGCTACATTAAAGTTTGTTGAAATGTGTAATGTACTCAGTCTGTTGTCCTCGGTTACAGCTGCAAATGCCTCCAACTGAGAATCAGGAAACCTTGGCAGCTATGTTTGTGTTTGTGCCCTGGTCCTTGTTGAGTGCTGACAAATAGTAAGTTCCATCCCATTTATTGTGAAGGCAGCTTTCTTCTTTGCCAGTTGCTAGTTAATGGGATGGGCCCAAGGCAGGAACAGGTGCACAACATGTCACCTCTGTTTAAGTGTGTATTCCACAAGAGAATGTTCTCCCTGCAGCAAAATATTTGTGGCATGTGATGGCTTTCCCTGTGGATCAAGTCTTCTTGCTGCTGTGTTTAAGGACTATAGAAAATGAAATGAGCTTCTGTCCATGAACAGTACACTATCTTAAAAATCAAGCCAGATAGAATGAAAATTGAGGCAGATGTAATGTGTTACATTTACCTGAAAGAAAGATTCTCCTAAATAGGAGAAGGGGAGAAATTTCAATAGCAAAGCTGATAATAATTTTCCTGCAGGATGCTCACACACACACAAAACTAATTTTATTGTGAGGACTGGTTGATGGAATGCACTTGTTGGTTCAGTTTTAAGAGGAGATGGATGGTTAAGAAATATGATATATACATAAAACTGGTTAATGTTTCAAAATGTGAAGAAATAAGATGCCCCAAAGCCTTAATGAGCAATGGTTTTACTCTACTCCAGGGGTGTCAACCTCCTGGCCCACAGGCCGGATGCATCATGTCCTTGCCATGTCCACGCCTGGTTTAGCGAAGGGGAAAAAAGTTCTGGTATGTCACATGTGATGACGTGAGTTTGACACCCCTGCTCTATGCCAACAAACTGCACTGTGATAGGTGAAATAACCCCTCCATGACACTCCAAATCAGCATCCTGAGGGGTCTACTAGAATGGAAAGGAAGAGAATAAGTTACTGGCCATGGCTGATTGGATGCACAAGGAATTTGCCTCTGGTGCATAAGTTTTTGGTGTACATACAGACAACAAAGTAACATAATCATAAGATACCAGTAGGAGAAGGTAGTAGAAAAGATAAGAAGGATAATAGGAATAAAGTCATACTACATGGGTAAATATACTGTGGGAATTAGGTATTCAGCAGAATGATGGCATGAGGGAAAAACTATCTATGTATCTAGTTGTTTTGGCATGCAATGCCCTATAATGGCATCCTGAGAAGAAAAGTTGGAACAGTTTATTTCCAGGATGTGCGATACTTTCTCAGCTTTATTTCTGACCCATGCCGTATGCAAGTCCCAATGGAAGGCAGGTTCCCAGCCCTGTAAGGTAGCAAAGCATGATGTCCACCACTTGTCCAGTGCTTACTTGCTTTTTTCTTTTAGCATGAACTAAGTGATTGTTGCATGTATGTGCAGAGATAAAGCATGGGCGGGGTCAGGAAAAGACATTCTATCAGCAGAATGACAGATTTGGCTTTTAAAAATTTCATAATGCATACAACCTTTTTGTAATGCTTCAATTTCTCCAAGGGATCACATTCCCTTGGACCCATCCATCTTCAATCCATTCTGTAAGGTCTCTTTGGCAAAGTTGCTCATTTTGATATTAGCACTGGAACATTTGTCACAAACATTTGTCACAATATTATATTCTATATAATATGGTAATAGAAATATGTTAATATACTTTGCATACATAATAGAATGGTTGGTAATAATACTTGTGAAATCAAATCTAGTGAGGTTTATGTCAAAACACTCAATATTGTTTTTGTAAAATCTCAGCTGTTTAAAAGCTGTCTTGTGCCTTGTGAACCTATGGTTCTTGCCACTATCTTCTTATGAGATGCGAGCGATAGAAGCAGTTAAACTCACCAGCAAAAGCAAAATATCAAGCTGCTTCTCATATTCAGAATTCTAGATATCTGAAGATATGGTATAATACAAAGCATGAAAAGCCCAAGATGATACAAAGGCTTACAGCACACGTACATAGGTTATTTCAGTCAGAGCAGTGGTGAGATTCAGCCAGTTCACACCACTTTGGATAACCGGTTGTTAGCTTTCTAAGAAATTTGGTGAACTAGTTGTTGGAATAAATCATTAGGGCAGAGAACTGGTTGTTAAATAATTTGAATCCCATCACTGAGTCAGAGCTAGGAAACCTAGGCCCTACTGGACCCAAGTGCTGCTGAATTACAACTCCCGGATGCCAAAATAGTTCAGCCAATTATAAGGTTGGAAATTATAATTGAGCAACAATCATATGGTTATTATCTAACCCCAACTTCCTGACTGCTGAAAACAGATTAAAAAAAAATGCTTACAACATATTTTTCCACAATTGCCTTGGATACTACAAACAATATCTGGTAATCTTGAATGTACTGCAAGTCATTTCTGCCCTCACCAGCTCCAGGATGGTGACCATTTGATGTGTTTCTTGTGTTGGTTGGAGCTGGATTATGGGTGTCAAGTGCCATTGATATTTATACTATTGTCTGCTGCTCCGATGATGTTTGCATTATTTTTAATCCTATATTTTGTGAGTTCAGCAGCCATATAACTTGGATTAGATAAAACGTCTCTCATAGCATTTTCATAGCATCATCCAGTATATAAACTCTGTCATTGCTGTTATGTTCTGCTAGTGATGGTTCAACCAGTCCAGAGAAAGCTGTAAGTCTTTAGGGCAGAAACAACCCCAGCTCAAAGATCTTCAAGAAAGGGCTCAAAGGGCTCATGAAAAACATTATGACAGAACTGGGTAGTTTACAATGTTAGCAATGTGGATACACCCCTATTCCAGCAGTTTTGTGTCTGGTGTTGGGCTTTATTTCAATGCTACTTCAGTAATGACAACAGATTTTTATCTTTCAAGGGCAATTCATGCTTTCTGTGAACAAATTCTTGGTTCATGTGTCCATCTTGTTCTTAAGCTTAGAATCCCATTGCAGGAATATGTTAGGATTCCATAAAGAAGTCCAAGGCCAGAACAGGAATATGAAAAGTAATAAATATGTTCTACCAAAATCAACACATACATCTCAGACACACAACACAGAAACTCTCCTCTCCTTACTACACTGTGTGCAGCTTGACCACATTGTGTCCTCATTACTCTTTGTGCAGCTCAACATGCAGATAAATCCACCTATCCTCCAATAAAACAGGCTGTTTGTGTAGATCTGAATGCTTAATTGCAAGAACAGGATATGGTGAAATTGGGGAAAATAAGAACACATTCAATTAGAACCAAATACAAGATAGACAGTATTAAGTTACTGCTGAACATAACAATTAATAAATACAAGCAATTTAAATATCACCAGTGATGCTCTGTGTGGTATGTGGATTTGTCCTTGGATGACCTTCTGCCTTCTCCAAATACTAAAGAAAATAAAGTATGGCTTCCCAGCATGGACTTGTTTGAGAATGTGGATGATCAGTAAATGGGTGGGATCAGCTTCAAACAATATACCCTGGGGCATATTTGTCTGTCCGGCCACTAGATGAGACTAGAGGACAACAACAGTATACAAAGATTGTATGGTGTGGCATGACAGAAATAAAAGAGAGAATATATTCTCTTTTATTTTTGAGAAGCAAGGTGTGTCTTAAGGCACAGACCAAGGGATGAAATCAAGTATTGGCCAACAAAAAAGAAATCATTGGCTGAGCTCTGTGCTCAACTAGTACCTGTAATAGCAAATCTGGCTTCTTCTTTGCAAACTATGAGTTAACAAACATATAAACAAGTTCATATCCATAGCATTACAGTGTCAAAATACTCAGAACAATTCAGATCAATCTCAGATATTTTTTATGTTGAGGAGGGAATAGATAGAACGTTGGTCATCAGGAAATAGCTTTGGTCCAATCTCCTGTTCTGCTCTAAGGACATAGATGTTGTGCATCATAAATATATATTGTATCTTGCCAATGTTTTGTTTTCTTTTTCCTCTAATAAAAAAGCTCTGAGAGTTCGAACAGTTCATCTGCAATGGAAAGATTGTCTTAAACTTTTCTATTCTTTTATTTTGCTGTCCAATCTCCCTGCCAAACATAGTTTGGCCTTTGGAATGCACAGCACTATTAATGAACTTTATGCTAGCCCATAAAATGAGATGTGGTGAACCTGATACCCAGCCTCCTCTTTCCTTTCTATTATGATGTGAACTTAGGCAATAATTAACCCAAACATTTATGTGGATGGGAAAGAAGCTGAGTTATTGTCAATAATATTCCCAGATTCCCAGATGTCTGATACATTGTTTTCCCATTAGTATAACTATACATACATGTAATATGGAATGCATAAACATGCTATTTTTGCTTCATGAATTAGATTTACAAATAATGCAATGCCGCAGATTGACTTTTTTTCTGTGCATTTTATCAGGAACATTTTTAAATTTCTGGATTTATATATTCCACTACCATCATTTCTTTTCTTCCCTTTTTTTTCTCAATGACTTTTTTAATAGCAGCTTTTCCCATTTATTGTATGGTTTATGTTTTAAAATGTGTTGTCTGTTTGAACACCAACATTTGTTATTGCTAACAAAATTGCCTTGGAAGAAAACTGAAAATGACACTTAGGTATTAAAAGTGCTCAATTTCTGAGTAATTTGGTAACTAACTATGCAATCACTTTGATTTGAATGACTGGCAGAAGGAAGGTATTGACAATATTTAAATTAGTTCAGTTTATAGATGAATCGAGGACAATATTACTTGGTTTTAAACACTTTCTTAGATATTTGTCTTTAGAGACCAGGCTTGTTTAATATGGTATTACATTCTTTAAAATGTGTCATTAGAAATCTTAAGGAAACAGTACTTCCACTATAAGCACCAATATAAGTTGCTATAACTCAGGTAACCAGGCTGCCCAATGTGATTTAAACAGAACTTATGTTCTAAAACAATAACGTTTCTGAGATGAAGAGCATGGATAGAATTTTCAGTTCATGGCATGTAATAACTGGCATGGAAGGTGTGCCCAATGAAAAAACAAAAGTAGATAGCTTCCTTCTAAAGTAAAAGAGCATTTTTTAAATTAATCCTAAGTTTGCCTATGGGTAAATAATGTATGTCAGTAGTAAAGCAAGGGTCATGTTGAAGCTGACAAGAACCAGGCTGTCCATTTTGCAAATTTGTACTGAGTATGCATATACATATGCAATTATTTCTTTACCCATATCTGTATAGCAACTAATAGGTATATTAACAAAACTAGAAGATTAATAGTATGAGCTGTAGAATAACAGAGTTGGAAGGGATCATGGAAGTTTTCTAGTCCAATCTCCTGCTCAAGCAAGAAACCCAAACATCAGTAACTTGTATTGATGAAAATAACTTGTTAATATAGTTCCTTCCCTCCACTTTTTCTGTCTCTTGCATTAATGGTAGTTAAATCAGAAAAAAAGTAAGAAGGCTGCCTTTTCCCCAGCTGTTCTTAGAGAAGAATATAGTTCACTTAACATGTCACTAACTGCACAGGGCATGGTTGCTTCCCATTTTTGTCAATTATTCCTAAAATACATGCACACGGACTGTTCCATGTTCCATGTGTAACATTCTTTAATCCATATGCATCTCCACCAAACCTCCCTCTTTCCCTTCTTTTCCTTTCTCTTCCCCTCTTATAACTTTCTGCCTTTTGCCTTTTTTTAGTTAACAGGCCCTAGACTCTGATCCTGAATGTGCTCGCTGAATCTATAAATTGTCCATTGTGTAGAAAATACATTTTTTCCCATAAAAATGATGGAAAGGAAAAAAACACAATGGCTCGTTCCAGTTATAGCTGCATTTCCTTTTGAAAGTATTGAATTCTATATTGCTTGAAAGCAGGTCCTGTGTCTGTAAGTTATTCAGCCTTGCAAACCGCAACAATGCAATCATCTATATAAAAAAAAAAAAGTCCAAAAGCTATCTAGCCCCTATGAAAGGAGAACAAAAGGAAAGCTGGCTTGGGTTGGTAATTGCAAAAAAATAATAATAAAATAAAAATGTTTGATATAATGAAACATTTTCATGCAGATGGTTATGAAAGCAGATTACACTCCTCTTGTCCCATTTATGGCTGAATATCTTTCTGCTTTTTATTTTGCTCCTCACAGGAAAGGCATCTTCTCACTTTATTTATATGAAGTGTCCATAACTCTTTCCTCACTTTAGTTGCCTTGTTCATCAAAAACATTCATGATTTCCTTCCCTGATCGTTGACCAATCACTATTTTATATATACTTAATGATGATTTGTTTTTTAAAGTCCAGATTTGTCGTTTTTTGAGGGTTTTTTTTTAACCAAGGTCAATATTAGGTCAATAACGTGTAGATTTTTACTCTGCTAAAATAAAAATTCCCTCTACCCACCTGCTCTCCTTCTCCATATTGCTGCTTGTTCACTTTCTTCTCTGAATAATCAAACAGCTTTTCACTTTTTTTTCCCCCAATATGAATGGATATGAAGCAAAAGACACACAAGGGGGTAGAGTTGCTGGGGAGGAAGTGAGGCCTTTGACAATCATGAACCCATTAATAATATTGCTCTACTTCCTCTAAGCCTTAAAACTAGTCATGATGTAGTTCCTGCAATAAGTTAAAATTGCGGGAGCTATGGCAGTAGCTTAATCTGGTTCTTATATTATTATGATTGTTCAAGCAGTCAGCAAAATGTTTAGATTGGATTTGTCATTTTTATCCACCTATCAAATCCCTTCCAGATGTTGGCATTAAAGGCACCATTGTAGAATGTAAATTATTCCAAATAAACCTGTCTTTTGCAATTGACTGATGAATTTGTAAATGCTGATGTGTTCAAATGGTGCTCCAAATGACACTAATTATTATTGGTGTGCTATCTTTGCTTTCTTTTTTCACAGTCATTTTACTTCCATTTGTAGATTTTTCTATTTTGTGATTTTCTCCAATTCTTTCTCTTCTATTCTGCTGTTATATTGCATTGTTCAAATCTATACAATTTAGGATTGCATTGCCTGAAGTGGCATGAAAGCTTGGAATAAGGGAAGGGAGGAAAGGAGGGAGGAAGGGAAGGGAGGAAGGAACTCAGAAGTTAAATTCAATATTTTCTAAAATATTGTCCTTTTGGACTTGGTTTTAAAGAAGAAAGAAAGAGGTCTGTAACTCATGGATTGATTGATGGATAGAACCACACTGAACAAGTGGAAATGGCTATGAATATGGACCTTGGAAATGAGAAACTTTATTTCAGCTGAACATTTAGGGTATAGCCAAGAATAAATTTTGGAAGTTATCATCTTAAAAAGAGGTTCAGTGATAACAAGCAAAACTACATTTGAAGAATGTAGTATCACTGCTACTATAACAATATTTTTTAAAAAATATTAGGGCACATCCTCCCTTGACCCATAAATGAACTGTCATTCCACTGTATACAAATGTGATGATGAATTGAGAAAAGGTTACATTTCATTGAAAACATTAGTTTCTGAATAGAGATTTTAAAAAGGCTCACGCCCACATACAGTAAAACCTTTGTCACTGGGCAGACTAGGGGAATTAATATCAGGTGTCCTGAATAGACAGCAAATGTAAATTATTAATAGTTATTGTGTTTTACTGCCAAAGAGAAGAAGTATTTGGAAATGTTCTGCCTCAGGTTAGCTTCAATGCTCCTGTGTACCATAACCAGAAAAGCAGGAAAAATGCTTGGGCTAGCTCTTAGAAAATCAAATAGGGGTAGTCCTTTACTTACAGCCACACCTGAGCCTGAAATTTTAGTCATTGCAGTTCTTGAGCAAGTTATCAGGGGACCTGACTTTTTTATCACTGTTTTTATGATAGCTGTTAACTGAATCATATGAGCAGTAAGTGAACCACATGCTGGGAAATGACAAAAAAGTAACAAAACATGGTTACTTGATCACAGGACACTATCACCAGTTGTAAATGTGAACCAAATGCCAAGTGATCAAAATGCCATTGTGGAAGGGTGTGGCAATTGTAACTCTAAGGACATGTCATAAGTATTTTTTTTAGTCTATTGTGACTTCGAATGTTGATTAAGCAACCAGTCATTAAGCAAAGACTATAGATAATCTTTCTAAGAGGTCAAAGAGAACAGTTTGGTCACCCTTTTTCTTCCATTGCTCCTGTTTTTTTAAAAATTTTTTACAGCTGCCATCTTACTGCAAAGGTAAAAGAGATCTGTCATCTGAGCAGAAAATGACTTTTTCTGCTGGAGCTGATATCAACAAGATCACCCAGAATCAAACTAAGCCCCTCAACCAATTCCAATAATTGTAAAGCATGAGAATGATCATAGAACTGCTTGTTTTAGAAATGCATGGCGTCTTTTAATGTCACCAAAGAAAGATGGATGAACAACATTTGAAAACAATAATATGATTGTTTAATTTCTATCTCCAAATCTCATTATAGGTCTGTCCTATTTTTTTAACTTGAGAACAAGTGGGTATTTTCTCTTTTCCTTAAGGCACCATTCACCATGGATAAGGCCATCAGGAAGGAAGCTTACAAATGAAATGGATAAACAGGGCCTAAGGAAGATGGTAATTTTATCTCATGATTTATCTCATTCAATCCAAATATCATATCTGTACTATCTACATTGTGTGCCTTTGCAAATGGCAAATAGCTAATTTACAAAATTAAGCAGAATGAGTCTATTTGGAGGGAAATCATGACTTTAGTATGGTTAAAAGATGCCCAAGTATGTGCATGTAAATTACTAGGAGTAGAAATCAAAGTCAACTCTGAAGCAACTTTAATTACTTATAACTTGCATTAGCATTTCTAGACAGTCATTATTTGTTCCAAAGTTTTGCTAATTGTCAGGAATGGGTCAGTTAAGGCTACCCTGAATAGAGGTTAATAATGATTTTTCTCCTTCCCTCCTGCCTTTGGAGTTGAATTCACTAAGGTTAGGTGAGCAGAAATAACTTTCAAAAGAGTTCTTCAGTATTTCTATATACAATAGCTGCATATTTCTGTCTGCAAAATTGAAATGGCTTTGTCAACTCTCATTTCCAGCTTGTAGGAACATTATCACCAGCACTGGAAAGTTTGCACAGTTGTCCCCTTCCAATGTTTTCTTACAAAGTGGTGACTATAGTACTTGGAATATATATTTTTTAAAAAACAATGTTATTCATATGGCCCCAAACTCTTGCCAAGTAAGTAAGGCTATGAATGAAACTCTCTGACAAATTGTTGTGAGAGTTGTTTTTTTCTCAAAAAATATTAAGAGGTTTGTCTTCCAGAAAACGAGCAAACTTCTGTGTAGTAGAGAAGAGCTTCATATTCTGTTCCCATTTCTTGACAATCCTGTCAAAGAGGCAGTGATTCAAAACCCTGATGAAGTTGATGATTTTCATGGCTCTACCATAGGCAAGATGTCTTTCAGGATTTTTGGCAGAGCCTTTGATGCCAAACATGTTGATTTTGAAAGCAGGGACTTACAATGATGTGTAGAACTTCTTTCTTTACCAAAGCAGCAAAACCAGATGCATTGCCAAGCGTCACAGGTGCTCCATCTGTATAGAGTACCATTTTTTTTCTTCCAATCAAAAGTTTTGTTTGGCAAGCAACCTTTCCATCAGTTCAGAGATGCTGATGGCCTTTATAGTTTCCAAAAGGGATTTGCAAGATTAGAATTCTTTGACAGCATCAGCATACGCATAATGGAGAAAAAACAGAGGCTTGATGGCATGGAAAGATGTAAATGGTTTTATCCTTTTGACTGCTGAAAAGTTACAACATTCCTGTCAATTCCTCCATGACCTGTTCAAAATATGAGAAGAAATGTCAGGGATTCTGAAAGAGTTGATGTTATTTGAGAGATGGCCTACTCAGTTTTATTCCACGGCTTCCAACCACAACATTTCAAACATTTCAGGCGCATGGTTTTCCCATGTTTGCCTCAATCTAGTACTATTGCTTTTGCTTGAGACTGTGCTAGTAGGATGCTTCAGGCAAGACATTTATGTTGAACGAAATCCAGCCCTTTCAAATTGACCCTCCTTTCACTGCAAATATCCCCAAAGTCAATATATTTTTAGGATGGACAGGCAGTGTCCTAATGTAAATAGAGGCAGATATTTCTAATCAAAATGTTTGTTTGTTTATTTTAATTCTTACTAATAGGAAACTTCTATATTCTAGATGTCATGCCATGTCCTGGAGAATGCATATCACCTTAAACTTATTTGAAGGGGGGGGAACCCTATCCTAATAAAATTATTTGACTGTTGTTGTTTTTTAAATGTGGCATTTATTTTTCCAACCACAGTCCTGAAAGTAACAGGAAGGAATATCTCTGTATTTCTTTGTCTCCTCTATCTATGTAACTCACTCTGTTCATGGATCCTCTGAGGACCATCTGAGAACCAGAGACCATAGTTAGGGGCCTCTTTTCACAAGAAATGGCAAGAAAAACAGCATATGAATGTCAGTAGAGATGCATCACACCTTCCCATGACATCCAACATGACATGCTACTTCATAGTTACTTCTGCTTTGTACATAACAGTTAAGACCTTTATTTGTATTTATTTATGTTATTTATTTTCTTTTCTGTATAGCTATTATTTAAAGGACTGAAACTTGAACGTTATCTTTCTGTTTCACCAGGTGCATGACAAGGATTGCAAAGATGCTCAGCACAAATACTGTCCATATATAGATGTAGATACTGTAACACATGCACATGCACTGAGATAGATAAACTGATCTATGTTACTTTTAAAAAAAAAGAGATTTGAGAGTGAAAACAGTGTACAAACATTTACTGAAATAAAAAAGCATATAACACACAGGATGAGGTATGTATACTGCCTAGCCTCTTATCTCTTGTAACCTTTTGTTAATCCCACTTCTAGGAACTCTTTGTCTCCATTAATGGGACTCAAAACTGCTAGTAGCAACCTTGTGCCACATTATCTTGTTTTCCCTACCCATAATATATGTATTATGCTTTATCATTATAAGACTATGGTATTGGGGTGGAGGAATGAGCTTTTAATGATGCTAAGTAAAGGACATTCTATGTTAGAGGAAATCACTCCTGCCATTGTAATTGTAAAGAGAAAAGCAAGCATCACCTCCTTCTTTCCTTCAGATTAATCCAAATCATATTCCGGCAGGCACTAAAATATGTTATTTCCACTTCATATTTTGGTGAACACTGGTAGCAGCACTACAGTTATTTTAAAATACAAGTCTACCGCACAGTGGTGGGATTTAAAAATGTTTACTACTGAGCGTAGCTTGGTGGGTGTGGCCATGTGACTGGGTGGGTGTAGCTTTTTTTTTTTTTGCTTTTTTGCAGCCCCCACCCATTTTGGGGAGCTTCCTAGCCTCAGAGGAGCCTCTGTGGGGGGCATTTTTGCTAACCTAAGGCTCCTCTGGGGCTCTAGAAGGCAAAAAATGGAGCTCCTCCCTCCATTTTTTGCCTTCCTGGGTCTCAGCAAGGGGAATCCCGGCACAGCTGATCTATGTACAGCTGATAGTTGGGAGGGGGGAAAAAAGAAATACCTTAGGCGAATGTCAGGCGGGCAGGTAAGCGAGCATCGGGTGGGAGGGCAACCGGATCGGGGGCGTGGCCAGCCAGAACTTACTACCGGTTCGGTAACCATGCCAAATTCTTGCTATCGGTTCGCCCAATCCCATGGGAACTGGCTGAATACCACCATTGCTACCACATGTTTAGAGATAGTGTATATTGCAACCAAACTTTTGTTATTGATTTTCTGCAAAACTCATAGGTAAGCTGTGTTGTTAACTTACTCTCCAAATTCCATATTAGTCTTCTGTGATTAAGAATAAATAAAAATTGGTGAATGGAAGCTTTGCCTTAATACAGTGGATTGTATCAGCCTCAGGTATATGAATTTCCACTGGATTATCTTCCGATTAACATATTCACTTGCAAGAAATGAGACAGTCCTGGTGATGCTTGATTTAACATACACTAAAGAAATAAACTGATATTTTTAAAGGCAGTTCCAGACAGTCTTGGGAAACCTACTGTTTTAAACTGTAATTACATTTTCAGTTGTAATTCACATTCCACTGAAAGATATTAATTTGCAATTGAGAAACTGGTCACAGTTGGTAACTAGAGCATATCATCTTTCTTCCTTGATTGCAGAGCCTAACCTATGTCCGAAGTTCAATCTAGCGAGCATTTTGTAGAAGTGGGACTCAGGAGTCCAGGCTGTGAGGTGGGGCTTAATGAACACAGTGGCCATGATCTAACAATATAATTAGGTTCATGAGGGACAAAAACTATACCCTTCCAACTCTGTTAATCTGTATTGCAGCCACAATTTTCCAGTTGCTCAGACTACTCCAAAAGCAACTTTCATTTTGTGTTGAAGTGAAACAACCCTTTTGTTATATGAAGATAACTCAAGGATTCTTTTTAGATGCATTTTATTTCTCAATGAAATTAGAAATTTAGCAAATCTATTTAAGGATTTACTGTATAAATGGAATGTTCTTTCACTTCATGTAATAATTACTGCACACTTTGATCTGAGAACTATAATATATTGCTTCAGAATGAAGACCATGAATTTATTTGGCCTTTAAGTAAGTTTGACTTTTGCTGACTACCTGGAAGTGGATTGTCTTTGGCTCTTACCTCCTAGGAAGATAGAGTGACACTGGTTCAAAATGAACCAGACAAGATGACTTTGTGCCCAAGGATGGACTAGAATTCCCATTCTCCTGGTTTCTTGCCTGTTGTATACAACTGGTTTCAGAAGATTACAGGATGAGGTACAGCTATATGTGGATCGATCTATCTATCTATCTATCTATCTATCTATCTATCTATCATCTGAATTTCTTAATATTTCAATTAAAATATTTTGTTAAAATATCAAATATATCTAAGAATAAAGATGATATGCTATTTCTTTCTTTCCCCAAGGAAGATTTTCAGAAATCAGACAAAGATTTGTTTGCTGAACTGCATTAATAAAAAAATAATCCTGGTATAAAGTATCCAAAATGCATTCACCTTGATGGCAGTAAGATCAGATCAGATCAGATCTGGTTAGGACATGTATAGGAGACCATTGAGAATTTACAGGGTTATGGATTGAGACATGAAAAAGAAAAGATCAGGGAAGAATGCAAGAAAGAGACTCCCCTGCATTGTTGCTAAAAAAAAAAAAAAAACACCCTGCAGGAATGTATCTATGAAGTCACCAAGAGTTGAGCTCAACTCAAGCAAGATGCCCACCTTTGATCCAAACTGCAAATTCCAGCTATTGGGCAACTACAGTTTTCAATTAACATAATGAATAATGTGTGCTTTGTACGAACACCTAATTTATTCATCTCCCAGAGATGCTTTCTGTGAAGCAATTGCAGCACAGTTAGATCAAATGTAATTTAATGTATACAGTAAGTTCATTATGGAAATCTGAACAACAATGTACTATATTGGAAACATCTATATAGTTATGATATCAAGTTCAATATGTTCAAGAGAGTGAACTGCACTGAGTGATACAACAGCTTCTTTGAGCATTTGGGTGGGCTGATCAATGAGAAGTTCTGCTTCATTCCCTGCTAAATCTCCTACATTACTGGGATGTATTTCTTGATTTAAGCTTTTAGAAACTGGTTACTAATGCTTGTTTTATTGGCTCTAATCTTTTTGGCATCCAGAAACAGCTTACATGCTGAGGGAGAAAAAAGAGAGAAAAAAGGTAAGACCCACGTGCCTATTTTTGATCCTCATATGCTGGCAAGCGTGGGCTCACAGGATTCTTACACAAGAGGATTCTGTACAAGTTGGAAAGGTGTTCCAGGCCTCTGATATCTCATGACTCTAGCAGGTTTTGTGGGTTAAGCTGATGTATTTCTGACTGCAAAATGAATTTGAAATTGTAACAAAATCGACATTTTCTCTGAAAGCTTATAGGTAGCTCCCTTCTCATTTAGAGAAACACTTATCCTTATTCTTCTCCAGGGTCTTGTCTTTATTCATCCTAGCATGTATTTCAAGGCAAAAGAAGAAGAATTATTGACATTTTTGTAGCTTTTCATAAAACCACCCCAATTATCTTGCATATGACCAGACAAATGCACATGTGAATTAGAGGAAGATAGAATTGCAAGCATATTTCTTTTTGGAATTTCATTTCTTTAAGCACACACATTGTATTTTCATGTTGAACATGACAAGATCTCTCCAAGCACTTAGCCAATGAGACTGTTGGAGAAAGCTTTATGTGTATACCTGTGTCATCTTCTCTGCTCCTCATAATGTTTAACTCTAATTATGACTGAGGGATAGAAGAAAAAAAGAAGACTGTTGGAAGTTCTGAAGGACCTGGTTGGGGATAGATCTATTGATTTATGTGGTTGCTAAGAGTCAGCATGGATTTGATAACACATGATGATAAATCATGATCAAAGGAATTCACGCATGGAGGGTATAATTGCAGCAATATTATCTGACGTAGATAAATTGATGATTGCATCTTTTCAATATTTTATATAACTTTTATAGCATCTCAGGGAAGGGCACCCTTGAACTTCATAGTGATGAATCTTTTCTAACGTTGGTATTGGAGTAGTGCACACTAATGCTGTTTTCGCTAAACAATTAGGATGATAGTGGTAGGAAAGGAACAACTTTGATAAATCTCCAGGATCTGTGGGAGATGGTAGGTAAAACTTTATCACAACACACTGAAGATATTTCTAATAATTCAAATGGATTTTAGAAGATAGTAAAGAATCTGGTCAAGCAGAATAATGAATTTTCATGTTATGCTCCATGAAAACAAATGTAAGGTTAAAATCTCAGTCCTCTTATCTATTATCTATTAACCTTTGCTTTATCTTTAGATATAATAGCTGTTACTTCTAGTGTCAGCCATTAAACATTGTTTCACTTCATAGTTCTATAGCACTAGATGTAATGGAATTATTCCCATGTCTTATTCATTTTTAATTTAAATGAGAACTTACTCTCTAGGAGTTCTTCAACCACTACCATCACTAATATTTATGTCTATTCATAAAAGACTCTTACTATTCCCATGGAAGCATAGAATGATATAGGTGAAAGAAGATGTTTAGTTCACTGAGTACAACTCCTTGGTCAGTTCCAGAATCCCTATAAATTTAGTCTTTAATCTTAAAGAAAAATATTAAAATAAAACAAACTTAAAATTCAAAGAAAAGGAAAAAAAAAAGACACCCTGCCATTTTATATTTTACTCTTATCATTAGTAACTAATATAGCAACAACTTCACTATTGTACCATGAACAGCACAAATATTATAAAATATCACAAAATCTCTGGCATGGCATAATCAACTTTTTATTAGTAGAAAATATTACCATTTTCAAAAACAGGTAGATCACACATTTCTGACTATTATTCCTTGACATCTGCAATAAATTATCCAACTTTTTAGTACTATTCCTTTAGCCACCTCTCATTCTTGATAGAATCATAATTCATGATAAGCAGTCAGATTCTAAAGCCTTGATACAGTTCAACATCACATTACATTACATACCTAATGAACAGAATGTTGCCAAATTAAATCTATATCCTTCTAACCTACTAGATATACTTTGACAGATTCTAGGGCATGGCTATCCTGAACCCTTCCTCTTCTACCCAGTTTGGGATTGTGCAGTTTCTTAATCTGGGCTTCTCTTTGAAAAAACTGTGTTGCCAAAACTCTCCCCCACGCTTCCTAACAGTGCACATTCCATCACAATTCAATCTTCATCTCATTATGACCCAAAGATTTGTCACTGCTTGCACTCCTGGAAATAAAGGACCTTCTCTATTATATGTTACCCGAGCATATTCTATGTTTGCAAAGGAACTAAATAATAACTTTCCAACCTAATGCATAAGGGGTAACGTTCAATTATATTTTCATTCCACAAGCAGGTGGCTGATAAAATATTGGTCTAATGGTGTTTTTGCAAGCTAGATAAATTAAAGACACCTTCCTCAAATGGTAATCTCAATTTAGCTAAGGAAAACCTCTTTTGTCCATAATATCAAAGTATGCTCGATAAACATTTCTTCTGCCTTTATTTAGACACATTCAGTGAAAGTGCATTATGGATATTTGCTACCATTGTCCAACTACTGCTTTTTCTAAGATTTATTCAGAATTACCCTCCTTTCTATGTCCTGCCAATTCTTTCATTTTTACCTTATCCTTTTACGGTTGTTTGAATGCTTAAAACCTGTGCCAAAAATTGGGCACAATCAGACATATTTTCTATTGAAGTCTAAAAATGTATTTGCCTTTTGTGAAGCTACATCAGACTTCTGATGAATACTCACTTTGCAATTTCCATGATTGTTTCTTCAAGTACTATTGCCAAATCTGTTATGTCACTTGCATTGTGTGTTTGATTTCTACTCCCAAAATAAACATATTTGCTTTAGTCTCTCTTGAAATTTGATTGGTTATTTCTAATCCATCTCTCAAACCTGTACAGTTTTTCTTTCTGTTCTTTCTGTTCATAGGCAATATCAATCCTATCAAATTTTGGATTAACTACAAATTTTGTAAGCATTTTCTCAATTTCTTCACCCAACTTATTAACAATCCTGTTGAACAGTCAGGATCCAGGACTGAATCCTATAGTAACCCATATGCTACCTTTCTCTAGTTTGATGAAGAAAGAATTATTGATAAGAACTCTGTGGTTTTTCATCCAGTAATATATCATTTAATTGTCCTGACATCCAGTCTATACTTTGCCTTGCTAATTAGAATGTCATGAGTTATTTTGTCATGTGCTTAACTGAAATCAAGATATATTACATTTGCTGGTTTTTTATAATCTATCAGGAAAGTTACCCATTCAAAATTAGATAAGATTAGTCTGACAAGTTTGGTTCTTGAGAAATCCATGCTGACTTTTGATCAGAGGTGGTATTCAGAAGGTTCTGACCAGTTCTGTAGAATTGGTAGCGGAAATTTTGAGTAGTTTTTAAGATCCAGCAAATACCACCTCTGACTGCTCTGCCCCCATTTATTCTCTGCCTCCCTAGTCCCAGCTTTTCAGCTGGGTTTTCTTTTGTTGCCCTGAACAGGAGAACAGGGCTGGAAAGCAAGTTAGTGGGGCCACGTCCACCAAGCCACACCACACCCACAGAACCGCTATTAAAAAATTTTGAATCCCACCACTGCTTTTGATAATTACTATACTGTTTTCAAAGCATCTACAGATTGATCTTTATAAAAGCTGAGAGAGGCAAAACAGGAATGGCTGTTATGGCAATGTTCTATTATCACTTGGCTTTCTTATCACAAGGAAACTAAGTTTTGTCCCAAATGTGTGTTAATTCAGAAGAAGGACACTTAACCTTAAAACCTTAAGAATGTAAGAAATTTCCATCTTGGTATCTGCAGGAAGGTAATCCATTGATGTGTTGGTACCATTCTTTTCTGGACTGAGGTTACTAATATGGCTAAGTCTTCAGCCAAGCCAAGTGAAGAGTTGAGCATAGTATCAAGAGATCTGTGATATTCTGCTGAATTCTGACCAAGAATATCTGACAATCTCCTCCAGAATTTCCCTAGCCTAACTGATCTGTGGTTCCCTGGATACTACACCATCCTCTCTTTTAAAACAACAACACACACACTGCACAAATTGACTTCCTTTTAAATATTTGGTACTTCATCTAGTCTCCAGAATTTCTAAATATCAGCATAAATTCCTGCCACGGAATGCTACCTTATTATTGCTCTCAGTTTACTAAAATTTATTTTTTTCTTCTAAGCTACACATTTGATTGTGCTCAGTTGTAGTTCCCCTTAAAATGAAGCACTTCAACACTGCACAATTATTTTCACTTAATGCCTCTGCTACTTCCACTTACTCAATTAAATATATTTTGTTCGGCAAAGCTTCCTTGAATTTTCATAGCAATTATATGAGGAGACTATTAAACTTCACCTATACAGTAAAAGAATTTTATGCAGCTTATTCATACTAATGCTGCCATGTTATATTGGGTGCACAGCAGTGTGACAGGAAGCCTTCCCCAAAAGATTTTTCATGAACTCATTTTAAATAGTTCTCTCTATTAAACAGTATTACAAAATCAACAAAATTTAAAAGCATTTACTAGATAATATATATTAAAATGCTATTCAGTTAATGACATGCTATAGTTTAATGACTTAATATTATGTAAGAAGATTATTTTAAAAAATGTTAATTCTTTTTCATTTTTAAAAGCAATTTTGTTAAAGATTATAATTGCAATAGTTAAAACTAATACAATCTAAAAGAAAAAAATGGAAAAATAGAGAGTAATATGTGCTAAGGAAAGAGAGAAAAAAAAATAAAGAATAGAAAGAGAAAAGTAAAAATACCATAAAGAAAAAGAAAAGAAATATATAAACAAATGACTTTATCCAAATATAAGCAATTTTGATAACTTTTCACTTCCTCTTCATTACAATATTTACAGTATAACAAATGATCTTTTCTTCCCATAACCCTTCTCTTATCTATAAATATATCCATACAGCTTTGTCATTTCAGTCCTGGTGTTAACAAAAGTCCATTAAGGATTACTAGAAATAGCAACATATCTATTTTAAGCTAATTTTGTATTCCTTCCTTTTGCTTCTAAAATCTTAATCTCTAGTCCATTCAAATAATGTCACAGAACTAAATTTATTTTCATTTCTTCTTTATTCCTTCTTTAAAGATTCTTCGAAACTTTAACAACTCTCTTTTGTAAGTCCAATAGAGAGAAATTACCCAGGTCACTCTCTTGGTTTATTATCTGTATGCCCTTTTCTAATTATTAAAACATCAGCCAGTTTGAATGTCTACTTTTTCCATGACAACTTGTCTCTAACATGATCTTTCAGGTCTTCCACTACCATACCCATTGCTACTGTAACTAAGTTCATAAAGTTTAATCTTTCTTCACCAGTTTTTTTTTAAAAAACAGGAACTAATGCTTTTTTCTCTCACTATCTTGATATCTAATCCAGAGCCTTCAAAATTGACAGCATGAGAGCTATATATTCCCCCACCCCCCAATCTAGGTATACATGAATCGGGCTGTCTAGTTTTACATGTATCCAGTCACAAATACTTTCCATCACTTTTGGATTTTTCACCATCTGCATGCACATACTTTGTCATTTATTTTTTGCCTGCAGCTTTGCTTAACAGGTTTTCAACAGGTTTTCTTTTTCTTGCTACATACATTTCTGTGTACCACTTTTGCACCCTGAAAGGCAAAATACTGTAACATCAGGAGAAGCGTGTGGTCTGTAAGACAACAGTATTCAAATCCAAATATTCAATATTCAAATAAGAATGAAATTATTATTTTAGAAATGTATTCTCAACAGTTCCATCTGAAACTAAAGAACTCTGATTTTCTTGCTGGAATTAAGCATCAGCTGGGATGTTAACTTTTTTCTCCCAAAATGCTTTTCTTTCTCTACTGAAACGTTAGTACAAGGGTGTCAAATACATGGCCCATCAGCCAGATGGGTCACACGCTGGCCACACCCACCCTCAGTTTAGCAAAGGGGAAAAAAGTCATGTGATGATAACATGACGATGCGAGTTTGATACCCCTGCTTTAGTAGTTATCATCCATCACCCTGAAACTTGCATGCATCTTTTTCCTTCCCTATTTAGGGACCGGGATAAAACTTTTCACATTAACAGACCTTTGGGGGCAGACTTTTAATCCAGCAAATTTAAGTTATTTTCTAAAAAATCTTTTAAGAGATCGGTCCTTTTTCAACTATGCAAAATAGCTGACCAGTTTCCAGTTATTGTTTTTAATACCTCAAATCTCAAATAGCTTTTTTCTCACTTTTTCTTAGAATGTCCATGTAATCAACAATATCTGTGCAGATGTTAAAAGGACAAAGCTTTCATTAAAAGAAAAAAATCCCAAATTAATTGTTGAATAAACTCATCAGCAGATAATGTATTAGGCTGAAATGGATGAACACAAGAACGGCTACAGAGACCCAGTCTGGATTGAAGGAATTAATCTATCCACTCCACTTCAAAGTTGTTGCTGGAATCTGTATGGATGTAAATATTGGTATGATTTCTGTGAAGCATCCTACTGTGATTCAGTGGTGAAATTCTAGCCTTCAGGCTCTTAAATCAGGGACTGCTGAACTAAAGTAAGTAAACAATACCAATTTTATTTAACACAGCAGCAAATGTACAATTATCATGTGGGTGCTTAATTCTGAATCAATTTCATAAGTTCTGGATATTTAGCATATTCTTTGTAAAATAGTTTTTATCATGCTCAGTTTGCAAAACAAACTTGTCAACATGGACAATGAGAGTAATAAAAAGTAGCAAAAAAGTCATGAAAAAAGTTTTTCCCAATTGCTGATAATTTCTGCATAGTACAATTGTGTAAAGTGTAATATAATTATAGTCTGTCCTGGAACGCTAAATTAAATCGGAACTATTTAGGAGGTGCTTCTTTGTAGCAAAAGGAAAAAAAATCATATTAGTAGATACCTTACAACAACTGCTACTTGTTCAGATACATTGTCTATACGGAAAAATGTGATCAGTAACAGATAATGAAGATGGAATAATTTGTGCTGCATGATGATCTAAATTTAGCATATCATCTGAAACAAGATGTTTCAAGAGGAAGCTACTATTTAAAATAATTCCTATCCTGCCCCAAGCTTTCTGAACAGTAATTCCAAGGCCAGCACACACAATCATTTTGATTTCAAGTATCATGACAGCTTTTCTACACTTAGTGCTGATCGGATGTAGCAGCCTACACAAGACACTACCAGAATGAGTTTTAAGTAGTTTTAGTGCAGTGGGCAAACACCTGATGGCAAAAATATTCAGATGACAAACCTCTGCCCAAAAATGGCGTACCGTAGGTGGAGCCCACTTTATATGGCTAGAGTTTCAAAAGGCTACCATGTAGATAATGTAAATTATAGATCAAAAGAAAAAGATTCTCTCTCTCTCTCTCTCTCTCTCTCTCTCTCTCTCTCTCTCTCTCTCTCTCTCTCTCTCTCTCTCTCTCTCTCTCTCTCACACACACACACACACACACACACACACACACATACAGAATCAGCAACCAAGAAAAATAAATGTTGGAATTCAGTCAAACCACTGGGGACAATTTAAAAAAAGTAAATGTACAGAGTTAATAGCTTCTAGTTCTCAGTGTATAAATATCACAGTACTTGGCTATTTTTGATATTTTATGTACAATAAACCAATTATTTTAAAAAGAAATGCAGTGAACACAATATGAGCCATAGTTGAACAACTGAACTCTTTGAGCAAATTTTTCAAAAGTCTTCAATTGTCTTTCCTTACCAGAAAATATTTCACAAACACAAGCATTTAGATCAGTATAACTATCAGTATTTACAGAATCACATTCTTTTCACTAAATAATCTATTTTCTTTTTTAATTTATTTTTTTTTTCTTTTCACTGAATACTCTAGAGTGTATACCCTCACACCACCTTTAAACCTCTTGTAATGTTACTTAGAAATTCTGCCTGAGCACAATGTGACTATCATTACCAATAATCAGTGGCAATTATAGTACAGCATAATGAATGCACCACTGAAGTTGAGATGACTAAAAAATACAAGGAGCAAACTCCTTTGAAATAGAGCATGGAGTTCTTCCCTTGTGCATGCTGAAATGGATTAATATCTTAGACATCTTGCCTTCAGATCTCCATTCACTATAAAGCTCACAATGTTAGCATGACCAGACATGAAGAAAATCAGCTTGAGAAGATTATTGATTGGATTCAAACATAGTTGTGCTTAGAGGAAACCCACTGCAATCAATAAGACTTCAATTAGGCATGGGAGATTTTCTTTATTGGTTCACTAAGCAGGATTAAATTTGATTGAATCCAATGTCTGTTTTTGGATGGGACCAGAAAATTGTGTATATCGATCCAGGTTAATTTGCAGATGAGTCAGAATGAAGCATCAGAAATACTTGAGAAAGGTTCTGTCCTCTCTTACCTGATATGGGAGTATTCTGTAGAGTAGAATATATCTTTCTACTCCTTGTGATGGCATTCAGATATGCTCTTCTATAAATTTACCACACAAAAACCTGTTTAAACAAAGCACAAATATATGGAAGCTGAGATCAAATCAGATCAAATGACAATTACTCAATGCACCAGTTGAATATTTCCACAAAAACATCATGTATGCAACCCTGGGCTTTTGTGAACCTAATTAAACATACGGGAAGGGGAATATCCATCCATACATTCACCCAAGTTTTCTAGATCTTTTTAGGGAATCTCCTTCCCCATATTCCCTCTGTTTGAATTTCTTGACTTTTTTAGATATGGTGTTTGTTTTTCCAGTGAAAGAGTTATACTGAGATAGGTAGTTATGCTGCCAACATCTGTTCTTGACTAGAGACATGGTTTTACCCAGTTGGAGTCTAGATGAGGCAGAAAATCTTCCTTCCTCAGAGTAAATGGTTCCAGATGACCCTTTTTATCAGAAACTCCAGACCCAAGTGATTTTAAGTGCAGTGTGTTGACACAGACTGAACACTGATTCCCTGCCAATTTTATCTTATTAATTCCAGTTCTCTGGAGATTTTCTGGCATTGGACTTGAAAGCAAGCCCTGATCAGAAAAATCTGTTTCTCTTCTCTCTTTTTTTTGGGGGGTGCAATTCAGCCTATCAGCTTCTCTGCAGACCAAGAAAATGTCCTTTGGAATCGTACTCTCAACCTCTCTTTGAGAAAGAATAGTAGCAATACTGTATATATGTCAGTTATGCTACTTCTTTTCTGAATAATACAAATATACAAAAGGCCATAAAAATAAGACCTTATAGTTAAACAAAATTAAATGTCTGAAGTAAAAAAAGGAAACACAGCTAAAACTAGTTAATGTCATAATTTGGTATACATCTTTATATTTTTCTGTGTTTGAAGATCATCATGTCCACATATTTCTTTATGCATTAAGAACAGAAGAATGGAAGCCATGCTCTGCTAGATTGGTCCATTGGCCAACCAATTGTACAAGAAGCTAGTCTAGCCTAGCAATAGATGGCATTCAGTGGTAGTCACATTGCTTTTTTTTCTTTACATTTATCACATTTCTTTTTTGGGATTTCATCAATTCCATCCAAACATGATGGAATTTTCTTCCTCTCCCTTTCAATCTATTGTCTTTTCCTTTATATATCTGTTTGCGATTTAATCTATCAATGCAACACATCTTTTTTTTCCATACTGGTTTCTTACTTTTGTCTTCAATTCACATTTGTTCACTATCTGTTTATTATTGATCCTATCATTCTTGTTTTACCTCACAGACATCTTAACACCATTCCCAATGAATTCAATGTTTACACTTCCTGAGATATACCCAACTTTCACTTTCATAGAACAAAGTGGTCAGAAATATGTTCTTATATAAAGTATTGATGACCAAGGATCTTTCTAGCAGAATTTGCATGTCTTGAAATTTCTCCATCCATTATCTTTAGAAAATAATCCACCAAATTCATCTACTTGTTCTAGCTGTTCACATTTTACAAGCAGCTTGTCATGACATTGTGCGCAAAATTATTAGGCAAGTTGTATTATGGAGGATTAATTTTATTATTGAACAGCTACAATGCTCTCAGTCAACCTGAATATTTAAGAAAGTAAAAGTAAGGTTTTAGCTTTCTTGGGAGAATATCTATGCGCAATTATTGGGCAACTATTAGGGTGCAGAATTATTATGCAATTAAATGAAAAATGAAATTTTGCCCATTTCACTCATTTATTTGCATCTGTTAAAGTGAGAAAAAAAAACAAACAACTCAAAATGTACAAATAAACATTTTTGACATTTCAAAAAAAAAGAAAGAGTGACCAATAGATTCTTTTCAATAACAGTCATAAGCCTATCATTCATGGAGCCTACCAGTTTCTTGATCTGTTGATGATCAACTTTTTGTGCAGTAGTAACCACAGCTCCCCAAGCACTGTTCAGAGGGGTGTACTATTTTCCTTCACTATAAATCTCCCATTTAAGAAGGGCCCACAAGTTCTCAATAGGGTTTATATCAAGTGAGGAAGGGAGTCATATCACTATTCTTTCATATTTAAGGGCCTTTACTGGCTAGCCACACAGTAGAGTATTTTGATGCATTCATGGAGCATTGTCCTGCATAAAAATCACGGTCTTCATGAAAGATGCAGACTTTTTCCTGTACCACTGCTTGAAGAAAGTGTCTTCTAAAATCTGGCAATTTCAAAAGTGCCGCATCCTCTGAAAGACTTTTTACAATGTCTGACTTTTCAGAGTCAGTTAAATCTCTTTTTTGGCCCATTTTGTCTGAGGAAAAGAAGCTGCCAAATAATTATGCACACCTTGACATAGGGTGTTGATCTCCTTAGGCCACACCTTCCCTCATTACACAAGTACACATCACCTGATTTGCTTATATCCATTAAGCATTCAAGTTTATACAGCTTGAAGGAGGAAAATATGCATAAAAATGATGATATGGTCAAAATACTCACTTGTACACAGTGTATTGGCTCCATTTTCCCTGTTAAATGAAATTATCTTTGTCTTCAATACATTCACTTTCAGATACCTACTCCTTATTTCATCTTGTACTCTGTCTAACATTCCTTTCAAATCATTTGACTTCTCAGCCAGCAACACAGCATCATCTGCATATAAATCAACAAACTTGTACATCATAACAAGCATATTTTATACATTTGCCCATAAATATGGTAAACCACCAGGAAGACATCACATACCCTTGCTTATTCCCTGTTCAACAGTGAACTATTCACTAAGCATTCCATTTATTCTTACACATGCTTTATTTCCATCATGTATCATTCTTACTGCATTCAGCAAAGGACCTTCAATTACATATTTGTGCAAAACATTCCATAATTCAAATCTATTCACTTTATCATATCTTTTTTTCAAAATCAATAGAGAGAAATCAATTTTCTCTCCCACATTCATACACTTCTCAATGACATTTGGAAGAACAAACATCTGGTCTATACAACTTCTCCCTGGCAGAAAGCCACTTTGTACTTCTTATCGTTTAAAGTGATTAATTGAAATCTGGATGATTCAATATCATAGTAACTTAGTAGACTACCTGTTAACATTGGAACTTGGGGGGGGGTACTATTATCCAGTAACCCCTTTTTTCTCAATAGCTGGTCCTAATCAGGTAGCTTTCTCATGTCTTGGGTAGATAATTACAATGCACTAAACTCTTTTTGGATTGCAAACTTGTAGTGTTGAAATAGTTTGCACATCTCAGTGACACTATTAGCTATATTATAGGAGACTGACCCATCATGGACAAATCATAGAAGAGGAGTCAGGGTAAATATAACTCAACAGAGAGAGCAATGGCAAACCATTCCAGTATTCTATCTAAGGAGATTCTCAATCATCCAAGCCATGGTTGTCCCAAAGGTAGTTTTTCAAAAAGCAACTGGACTTTCTGGTTTTGCTTTGAAGACGTTTCACTTCTCATCCAAGAAGCTTCTTCAGCTCTGACTGGATGATGGGAAATGGAAGGATTTATACTACTTGCAGGCAGCTGGTCATTTGCATCCTTTTAGCATCTTCACATCTTAAGGAGGTTTATCTATGTCATTAACAGATTTAACAGATAATCAGAGTTGGAAGGGATCTTGTAGGTCATCTAGTCCAACCCCCTGCCCAAGCGGGAGACCCTACACCACTTCTGACAAATGGCAGTCCAATCTCTTCTTGAAAGTCTCAAGTGATGGCGCTCCACAACTTCCGAGGGCAAGCTGTTGCATTGGTTGATTGTTCTCACTGTCAGAAAGTTTCTCCTTGTTTCCAGGTTAAAGCTCTCCTTGTTCAGTTTCCATCCATTATTCCTTGCCTGGCCTACAGACACTTTAGAAAATAGCTTGACCCCTTCCTCCCTGTGGCAGCCCCTCAAATATTGGAAGACTGCTATCATGTCTCCCCTGGCCCTTCTCTTTACTAGACTAGCCAAGCCCAGTTCCTGCAACCATTCATTGTATGTTTTAGCCTCCAGTCCCCTAATCATCCTGGTTGCTCTTCTCTGCACTTTTTCTAAAGTCTCAACATCCTTTTTATAATGTGGTGAACAAAACTGGATGCAGTACTCTAGGTGTGGTCTTACTAAGGCTTTATAGAGTGGTATTAGTATTTCCCTTGATCTTGATTGTATCTCTCTGTTAATACAATTTAGGATTGCATTAGCTTTTTTGGCTGCTGCTGCCCACTTCTGGCTCATATTTAGCTGGTTGTCCACTAAGACTCAAGATCCCTCTCATAGTTACTGCTATTGAGCCTGGTTTCACCCAGTCTATATGTGTACTTTTGATTTTTCTTGCCTAAGTGTAGGACTTCACTTTTCTCTACATTAAATTTCATTTTGTTAGATATGGCCTAGTGTTCTAGTCTGTCAAGATCCATCTGGATCTTGAGCCTATCTTCTTCGGTGTTAGCTATTCCTGCCAGCTTAGTAACATCTGCAAATTTGGTAAATTCCCCTTCTATTCCCTCATCTAAGTCGTTAATGAAGATATTGAAGAGTACTGGACCTAAGACGGAACCTTGTGGCACCCCACTGCTTACTTGCCTCCATGTAGACTTAGACCCATTAAGGACTACTCGTTGAGTATGGTTTGTCAGCTAGTTGCAAGCCCATCTAGTGGTGGTGCTATCTATTCCACTTTTTTCTAGCTTACTAGGAAGTAGGTTATGGTCTACTTTGTTGAATTCCTTGATGAAATCTAATTAGGATCACCTGAGTGGTGCAAACGGGTGTGGAGCCTTCTTGGAACTGTTGAAAAGACTGTGTTGTAGACTGGAGGCAGATGATGTCATATCTCTCCCCTTCTGTTGACAGAGAGCTGTTCAGTTTTGACATAGATGGCCTATTTGACTCTTCTTTCAAACCAGCGGTCCTCTCTGTCCAAAATGTGGACTTCTAAAGAGTGGCCTTTGTCTTTTAAAATGCAGATGGACTGCTGAATCTAGTCCTGATGGGTTTGTTCTCCTAAGATTGTTGGTGTCATTCTCTTTGAATAGAGGGACCATTTGAAGTCTTTTATTAGATTTTAATGTTAACTACAGTAATAAAACTCATTGGTTATCTTTAGAAGAAAAGTGACAAAGCAAACTGGTTTATTTGGAACATGTGGACATTTGTCCACATTTCCAGCCTCTGAGTATTATAGATACTAGAAACCATGCCATGTGTATATCTCATTTAACCAAATTATTTCATCCAGCTGACAAACCCTCTGTAAAGTTGACTTATTTCCCCCCTTTAAATCTTTGAATGGGATGCTTCATTATAGTTCCACTTAAAGGTTAGCATAAGTTGTCAGATATGAGAGCTTACTGTTGTTACTGACTAGCTAGCAAATTAGTTAGTTTTGGGGAATCTTAGTATTACTTTTGACCAATGCAGTATTTTTGATCCACTTCTCCTATGATCACTTATGACAGATTTTCAATTACATTGCAAATGATTTACCTACATGTGTTTGTCAGAGTATACATATTCAAGTACTTTCTCTTCTTTTGTCATCCCTCTGCATTTTAAAGGAAAAAAAAATCTGAAGTCCGCAACATTCTTAAGGATTGTAAACTATCAACATCACAAGGTAATAATTTTTGCAATGGACTTCAAATAAATAAATAATCAATCTGGTCAGTTTCTGCAAGTATTATAGCACAGTAAGAGCTATGAATATTCATTTGCCAAGATATGTCAGATCATGTTGATGTCCAGTATCTTGAACCTTGAACTCTCAATTTTTTTTACAGCAGATAACTAATGATTTATCTAAATATCTGCCTTAGCTTCCAAAACATCTTCTGAAAATCCACCCTGCTCCTTCCTGGAGAGGGTGAAAGTAGAATGATGAACAGGTTCAATTTTTAGGGAACTGTTTAATTTCTGCTTCCTAGGCTACTGGGATGATCATAGTGCAATTACTCTTAAGACTGAACATTTCTCCAGATTCAAAGGCTGCACGCATAAAATGAATGCTAAGGAAGGTTGCATACAAAAATGTACTAGGGCAAGTTTTATTTTAAAAAGTCAATTTTAAATGCCAATCTTTTAAGTTCTCGATCTAATGCAGAATTTAAATGGATCCTGTTAGTGATTTCATATATATTAAATTGACCAAACAGATTACTACGTCCACCTCCTTTCTTAAGCCTACAGTCTACAGTTGCTGCTCCCAGAAAGAGAAGTGTTACTGTAAGTCATTTATTCAGTATATAAATTGTAACTGCATTGTTTTAGCCTTCAATTTTTTGACAAACCCATTTTCAAGTCAAGGCAAATAGGCATTTCAACACAGAATAGTGGTTATAATATGTATAATGTTAGGTAACTGTTTTTAGGGAACTGTTTAATTTCTGCTACAGGTACAACCCAGGTTGTTTTGTCTATTTTCCACTTGAAAGGCAACTAGCTTAGCAAGGGTTAGATAATTGGCCATACATACCAATATTTCCCTTTGGTAGTTTACAAATAAATAAATGAAAAGTGTTCTTTGTAATGTCTTGTGGTTTAAAATTTGTCCAGCTTTTTTTAACTATATGACCTTCAACTGACCTATTAATTTCAGGTGAATTTCCTTGGGATGCAAATTGTTTTATATGAAGACAGTCGCCTTGTAAGCTGAAAGAACCCTTTAACCCACTATGTTTTATCAGCCAGTAGAAAATTTTAATGGAAGACTGACATGTCAGACTGATATAAAATCAGAGCCTCAGGAATTAAAGACTTCCAAAAATGGAAATGAGGAAAAATAGATAAGATTGCTTGTCATCTGTCAAAACTTATAGACTAAAAATTAAAAAGGAAAAGAAATGAGATTTTCTGTTTTAGCCATTCAGACTGAAATGAATGAGAATTGCAGTGAAAATTAGTTTGGGTAAAATGCTTCCTTTATTAGTATGATCATTATCATTGCTGTTACTACTACCGTAGTATTTTGAATTGTAAAACTCCCTGAGTTTGCATTTAACGTATCTGTTTAGGAGATATTCAAATTTTAACTGAGTATATGATTAAGGGTAGTGAATTCTAGTCAATGATATTTAGAGGCAATGTTTTGAAAAAATCTGAATGAATTGTGATATTAATTCACATCTTAAGCTTCAGACTTAGAACTCAAATTATTTAGGTTTGCTGAGTACAGTCTATAGCTAATATAAAATTATTCAGAATACCATACCTCCTACATTGAAAAATATTTAATTTGCATCAAATATTGATTTATATAACTAAGCTGTCACACTTTTGCTTTCATTTGAGAGGTCCTGGATTCGATTCTGAATAACCTTTCAAATCACAGGTTAACTGAGAATATGCATCTTTGAAAATGTCTACATAGAAGTGACCTCATTTACACATCTTGGACTATTATGTGGAATGAATAGAAATGTGGAGATGGCTAGCTACACATAAGCATGGATAACAACACCATGGGAAGCTTAAAGGTAATTCTTTATGCCTGCACAAAGGGTCCTTGCCATTTTTCACATGGGTTAAATAACAAAACAAAACCTTTCCATGGAAACCCTTTGGTAATGAGTTTTTTTCAGTCTTTGATCGAAGACTTCAACTCTTTGGTAGAGTACTGATGCTTTTAAATATTGTTATTAGAAGACTCTTGAGGAAACTGGGCACTAGCTTCCCTGAGAAGTCAATTGGTCTGGGAAGGTAGGAGGAAAGAGAGAAAAGGGACAATCAAGAGGAAAGCGAATGTATTTGAAGGATGAGGTTGGGGACACAACATCCTGAGAAGATGTATCTGAATGAGTGCTAAGAGCCAACACTGGCTTGATGATTCCTAATTAATATCTGCACCAGTCTGTTGGTGCATTGATGAGCATTGCAGGGGTACATATTATCATGCTCTAATGCTCACTTAAATAAAAATGTCTAAAGTGTATCTCCCTTGCTATTCTAAATTGAAAGCGCTGACTTCTTAGTCTGCCATTTAGTAATGGAGCAGTTAATAGCAACCATTTGTATACAGATAAGCCTTCATTTTATTCATTTAACAATGGTTAGAAGTCGCAATGGTTTTGGAAAAAGTCACTTACAGCCCATTACAATTGTCACACTACCTCCAAGATCATGTAATTACAATATGGCAACAAGCTTACATTTATGACAGTTGCAGTGTCTTATGGTGAGGTCATTGCCATTTGTGACTTCTCAGCCAGCTTCTAGCAAGCAAAGTCAATTGGGGAAGCCAAACTTGCTTAATGACCATGTGATTCATTTAATGACTATGGTAAAATGGTCATAAACTTGGATCTAGTCATATAATGATTTCCTTAATGACCATATCACTTAACAACTGAAATTAGAGTCCCAATTTATGTTTGTAAGTTAAACATTACTTGTATATTTTAACATAGTGAGCAGTTGAATGTTTCTTTAAAAATAGTGCACAAGTTCAGAATAATTTATCATATGATTTGCTTTCTGTCTCTGAAGTGCCATTATATCTTTACTAGCTTCATTTTCCCTATTTTCTTAAACAACACTCCTTATAAATTGCAAAAATATTCTTTGCAACACAAAACAGAAAATTCAAAGCAAAATTAAAAATAATACTTTGCAGGTCAGGATTTTTGGTGTTTCAGTATAAACCTATAGTGACAGGTTAAACATACCAAGGAAATCCTGTCTTTTTAAAGGTTGAAAGCAAGTGGAACTCACTAGCTACTGGAAAGAATCAGATTGTCAGAAGAACCAAAGTGACATCATGTTGAGAAAAGAGGAAATCAGAAAGCAACTAAGCATGAGAGGGTATCATATGTACACAGGAGCAAACAAACTGATATCAGTTGAAATAAGACAAGACCAAATAACAACCAACAAGGAAAAAAGGTGCTCCCAAGCAGCAAGTCTTTGCTTAACCCAACCATGACCACCATTGATGCCCATGAAAGAAAGAGTAGCTAAGGTGACATAAGATGGAAGGCTGCTGGCACAAGTTAAAAGGAAAAGTTGTGCAAAGACCTATCTGGATATGCAACCATATATCAAGCACTCTGTCTTCTCCAACATCCTTTGATTTATCTAGAAGTATTACAGCTTGGTATGTGTGTGTGTTGGCATGTGTGTATGAGTGTGTGATGCTTAAACAATTATATCCAACAAAGCCCAGAGGATAATTAATACTAATAATAGCAATAGCACTTAGACATATATACCACTTTATAGTGCTTTACAGCCCTCTCAAAATGATTTACAGAGTCAGCATATTGGCCCCAACAATTTGGGTCCTCATTTTACCCACCTCAGAAGGATGGAAGGGTGAATCAACCGTACTGCACTCTAACCACTGCACCACCAAGGCTCCATAACTCTGTATAACATCCTGTATTTCAATTCTAAAATGAGGTAGCCATTTGGCCAGTGGAATTAATTAGTGGAATTAATCAGTGGAACAACTTGGTTCCAGAAGTTGTGGCTGCTCCATTATTTTTTAAAAAGAGATTGGATATCCATTAGTCTTAAATGGTGTAGGGTTTCTTGCTTTAGCAGAAAGTTGGACTAGAAGACATTCAAGGTCCTCTCCAGCTCTGTTATTTTGTTATTCTGGCCAAACAAAATAAGATTGCCCATAATTACATACCAGACAATCTGCATAAGTTATGTCTTTATTAAAATATTCTTTGCTGTGATGAGATTAGAGTTCATGTGGATGAATGGCTCAGTGGTGGTATTCAAATAAGTTGCCACTGGTTCAGTGGGCATGGCTTGGTGGCCACGCTTTGCACGCATGCACACTTTGCGTGCACACGCATGCCAAACACGCACTTTGCGCGGGCGCAGAGGCATTCTAACTTGCTTCCTGCAAGCCTGCACGATGCTGGTCACTGCAGCAGCTGCCACGTGGTGTTATTCTGCGCCACCCAAAGCAGCTGCGCTTTGAATTCTGGCCATAAAAGTGAGTATGGGACCCTGGGTGGTCAGGTGGGCCAAACACAGAGCAGCGAAGAGAACCAGTTCAGTCTCCACTGCTTACCGGCGCTACCGGCTCTCCAGAACCGGGCAGAACCAGTCAAATACCACCACTAGAATGGCTGTAATTAAATGTGTTGTGTTTTGCTTTATCTTATAAGCAGATAATGTAAAGGTATGTGAGGTACCTGCCCCAAAATATTTATCCCAGAGATATTGTTAATGAAATTGAAGTTGCATAAGTGCAAACCCTCCTGTACAATGTTGACGCGACTGGTTTGATGTGTTTTGGTATGTATTGTATGCCCACTTTCTTTTTGTGTCTTGTTTTGGGAATGTTAATCTTATTCAGGTGGTAAAGAAGAACCAAAAGTCACAAATATTTCTCTGAGGTACTTGGTAGACAGACTGCAAAAACAACAAAATTGCATTCCAGATTTATACCTCGGTCTTTGATGGAAAAAAAGAGACTTTTCCTGTGTTAAAAATATATATGGACCAATGTACATCTGACTTTATCAGTAGTGTTATATTTACCCTCATATTAGTCTACTCCATAATTTTTACTCCTCAAAAAATCAATATGTTTTAAAAAGGTAAATGATGTCAGATAGATCATAAGGATTTGGGACTATGTTTTCTTAATTCTGCAATTTATTTATTTTTGTTTCAGATGTTGTCAGTATGTTTAACTGTTCTCATTCCTTTTTTTATTGCAACTCTTAGCTACCTTGCAAATCAGTGAAATTAAGGGATAGGATATAAATATTTTAAATTCATTTTGTGATATAAATGAGGAAATCAATAAGTTTGTTCTACTGAAAGATCATGACAAGCATATGAATCTGAGTTACTGCTTTTCTTGTAAAGGTACAGCCTTTAATTTCTACAAAGATAAAATTTTAGAAAAAACATAGCAAAATATTCAGTCAAAACATGATTGATTCTGAAAGTAATACATTACAACAGATATATTTTAAATGTGTCAGAATAACCAAATGTATTTGGAGGCATAATAAATACTCCTCATAAATAATGTACACATTAAACAAATCTTCTGAAACATTTTTAACAATAATCCATATGGATCTGTGCTGGAGAAAAGTGAAAACTTGTTACTCAGAAATATCCTTGTTACATATGTAAGAATATTTACAAAAAAATAGTGGTGGATAGTGTGAAAAGCTGACAGTGACAAATAAGGAGGCTATTGTGTGGTAACACTTCACCTCTGGAAAGTTTTCCTCATTAAAACAGGAGTAGTGTTAAAACTATTATCATTTTCAAGGCAGATTAAAAGATACTAGATCAAGCATTTTGAAGTAGTGTTCTGATTAACATATAGCAAGAAATTTTATGTTGAATCAGCCCAAAAGGCACATGGTAAATATAGGAACGATATCGACAGTGATGAACAGTTTTCAGGTTACATGGAACAAGCTACTATAAATACCACCTATATTTGTTCTTTAAGTAATGCTAATGGCCAATCAAAACAATTAAAAACTGAAAACAATATAAACATATATTCTCTTACAAATAGAGGCTGATTGTTCCATACATGAACACAGTCAATGAATTTTCAGTAATATTTCTCCATGTTCTGGCTTTGGTTGATAGTGTTGACCTAAATTTTATTTATGTTATTTATATACTTTTAAAGTTATTTTGTGGTAAGACAGGATGCACATTCTGAAACCCCTATGCCCTATATGATTATTTTCAAAGCTTTCCCTGTAGCTCCAAGATCTCTCCAGATTTTTCCACCAAACTTTAATGTGTGTATGTGTGTGTGTTTTAGAAACTCTAATGTGGTGTTTTTGGAAAGGGTGGAAGCCACATTGACTATATGAAAGTTATGTTGTGGGCAGCAGTCCAACAAACAGGAAGAAACAAATTAGATCAGATGTACCGGATTTAATATGCATTTAAATTGTAATGTTGTTATGCAACATTGTCAGACCTCAAGAACCAAGACAGACATATGAAATTACTTTTGAGCAATTTCCTTTATGCTTTGTCATCTATAGACAGAAATCTTGTCAAACTAAAGCAACTATTTGATATACTCTGAGAACTGCTGGGGGGAGCCTTCTTAATGCTGTTTGTCCTGACTAAGCTATTTAAGTTTGAATGCCTCTTTGCCATCTCTAGAACCCTTCCCTCCTGGGAAGAGAGAGAGAGAGAGAGAGAGAGAGAGAGAGAGAGAGAGAGATTTGATTAAAGTTAAGCACAATTAAATCCTGCTGTTTTCCTGAAAAGGTTTAAAATATGCACTGAATTTTCACCTGCAGAAAATCAGTAGGTCTTGAAAATGCATAAAATAAAAAAAAATGCCCTTTTACTTTCTTCTAGTAGAAACATGATGTCCATTTTAATTCAGGAAGACCTCTAACTTCATGATGGTTGCCAATATTTATTTAAAAAAATAATGTGTACATTTATAGTTGTATAATTTCTAAACCCTTCCAGTGAAAAAGATGTCAAAGGGCCATGTATTACCCATGTAATACAAAGTATTGCATGTCAGTGAAATTTCTACCAAAATAAGCTAAGGATAACAGACCTATTTGTTCTACTAACTTTGTTCTACTAGCTTTCCTAATAACACAAGTGAGAAAGACACCATTGTTTGAAATATTAAGGAATGTATTACTAAGGTGCACCATTTAAATATTATTTGAGCTTCTGGATTATTTTGTCACAAATATCAAAATCAATTTACCAGCATGCCAATCAAATTTTGCCATGTAAGTAACCTGGTGTACTTCTTTTTTTTTTAAAGAAAAGTGATCATTATTTCAATTGGTGTTGCAGAGAAAATGTTTCCAGGGTAAATCATAGTTGTTCACTTTGGGGCATCATTATAATGATTTGACATGTCCAGTACAATCAGAGATGTCACATTGTTCTACATCCACCAGTGAATATGGTATAACAAATCCAAATATAGTGTTTACCTAGTAACAACAGGAAATAAAGAGTGTGTATTAGAAATGGTGTCACAAAAGATCATGCTGCATGAATAATTGAGACAGTTTGGATCATAAAACTGTCACAGTTAAAGGTGCCCAAGGATATTAATACACTCTATCATAGAAATATTAAGAAGATACACTAAGTGTGCAGAATTGTATTGCCTCTTTCAAACAAAGGGAGAAAAGGAGCAAGAACCCTTTCAGCTGAAGCATATACATGACATTATATTGAATGTCATATAGTGACTAACCTATAGAATGACACTATCCACAGGAGGTCTGCGATGTGTGGCCATTAAAAAGAGAAAGTACATCACCCAGATTATCTGGAATGATAATTGAGAAGGAAGGCAGAAGAATAAAATTTGTTATCCATCTACAGTATGTTAAAAAAAAGAAAGAAAGAAAGAAAGAAAGAAAGCAGTGCTTATACAAAATTCATCCATCAGAAATCTAGTCAAACCTAGATGGCATTTTCTGGTTTATCAAAAAATCAGGCTAGAAGTCAAAATTGAAATATTGAGAAATATTCCATACCGTGGTTTTGACATGATAAGAACATCAAGATTAAATAAATAAGTAAATAAATAAATAAGAAAGTAAGTAAGTAAATAAGTTCATATTATTAAGAAACAAAACACTTTTTAAAAGAAAGTGGTTGTGCATACAATATGCATTACCTTTGTACAAAACCTTTGAAGAGAGATAAAGAATACAGGCACGGTCATGCTGAGAACTGAGCAAAAGTCCACCACATAATCTTCTGTTTCAAACCAGAAAATAAAGCCAGCTATTTTCCATAATATGATTTTGAGCATATATCAAACATTTAGAAGAAGATCAGGAAATGCTTTGAAGTCCTGAATCTCATTGATAGAGAGCCAGAGGAACAATGGAATGTAATAAAGGAGATTGTTAAAAATCAATGTGAAGACACACTGACAAAGACCAAGAACTAGAAGGAAGCCTACTGGATGTCAGAAAAATCATGGAAATTTCCAAGAAAAGACTTCTTCAGTTCTGACTCCGAATGCTGCCTGCTTCCTGGAACACTGATTAACTTATTGGCAAATCCCTATGAAACAGTTTCATTATTTCAAATTGCATTGGAGATTTCTCCTTCCATCATCTTCTTATGTAATGTTTTTCTCCGGTTTCTATAGCATCTGAAATACATTTTTGGACAATGCCCTCATTTGCTGTTAATGCAAAGACTTGACTGTCTCTTAATATGTCTGGGCATGCAGGAATGGAAGCTTAGTTAAGATTGCATTCTTCTTGCAGCATCTTTCGTGACCTGTCTTTCGAGAGGTTTAGTTGAGGCTTTTATAAATTATGAGTGAGATTTTTTTCTTGTAAAACATTGATCCCATTGTATCCTCAGAAATGGAAAGGGTTTTGTTTCAAGTTGTTTCTTTTGCTTTTATGAGCAAAAGCATAAAAAAAAACATATTGGTCCTGGAGAATCATGCTTAAATAACAGTAATAAGTGGGGATTTGTGTGTGTGTGTGTGTGTGTGCACATGCCTTGAAATCATTGTTGACTCCTGGTGGCTGCATGGATTAGTTCCTGAAGAGGTTCTTTTTTTGGTGGAGGGGGGGGGAGATTTTGGAAGTGGTTTATCCTTGTTTTCTTACTAGAGTTGAGAGGATGTGACTGGCCCAAGATCACCCAGCTGCCTTTGTGCCAAAGGCAGGACTAGAACTCATGGTCCCCTGATCTGTAGCCAAGTTCCTTAAACAAACAACTAGCTCTATAATAAGTAAGACCATTATTAATTCCACTACAGTAATTGAAACATTTTTTTTTCTTTTTACAATCCTGTAATCCCTTGCTTCAGGGTGGGGTCAGGACAAGTGAGTGATTTACTGGCCAGATGTCCTTTCTGACATCTATGAAGAGTTTCCAGCAGATATTTTTTCTTTGTGCCCGGATATAGAAACATCTGTCACTGCCAAGGATTGAACTCTCAACGTTCTGAGTGGGAGGTGGGCATTTTCATCACTAGGCCACCACACCACTTACACAGTAATTGAAACACTAATGCAATATTATGATTTTTTCCAAATATTCAGAGTATTTTATTTACATTGTTTAGTTCTCATTAAATGCAAGATAAAACAGTGTGTCCCACATAACATGAAAAAATAATATGAACAGGCTGGGAGAGAAACTGAGACTTGTCTGAGGCCATTTATGAGACAAGGATAAGATTTCATTCAAACTGGGTAGTTTCTAATTTACAGCTTGAGCCCATGGCTACTACATTATACCTATGGATTATCAGATCTACAGAAACAATTTCCTCCTCCTCCTCCTCCTCCTCCTCCTCCTCCTCCTCCTCCTCCTCCTCCTCCTCCTCCTCCTCCTCCTCCTCCTCCTCACAATTATTTAATTGTTGGTTCAATATCATGCTAAATAAGAAAGTCCACCAGGGGAGAGACACTGTTCTTGGTATAAAAACCTTCTTTTAATCTGTGCAGGTCTCCTAATATTCCATGTGTTGGTATAGAATAAAATGATGAACACACTTTTATCATTTATGATATATTTAGACTTGCCACCACTCAGTGAATTAGTTAATGCCAAAACACATGAATAGAATTGTCAATTCCTTCATTTCCCAGCAGAAATAGTTTCAGAGGGGAAACTGTGAGCATTCTAGATCAAGCCAAGTCCAAAAATGCAAGAGAATTCTTGGAAGACTGCCATCAAGAGGCACATAGATATAGAGAAACAACATCTATATTCCATTCAAAAGTGACAATAAAAAAATAATAAAGAAGTAATTCCTAAAGTTCTAAATACCTCCTTAACAGCAATGAATGCCTAGATGAGCAGATTAACATTAGACCAACAATCAAGAAGCAAACAATATCCCAATCAAGGATCTGCTAAACAAACTAATAGTAAACAACAGCCCAATCAAAGAACCACTGAGACCACTTTCATGCATACAGACAGGGCAAGCCACTGGTATACAAAATGAGAGAAAGCCCACTCCTTTCTAACACTGATGATGTTACATTATTTTGGAAATGAAATGTCTGTGAGAAAACAAATAAGCTCAGAGAGTGCTAAGCCCCCCCTAAAAATGGCAGTTTTATGAGATGTTTTCCCTTTCCAAATATACCAATTAAGTCAAAATGGATATGTGTAGAGTTTCTTTATGCTTAGATCATACAGGTTTGTTTCCTTCTTTGTTAACTGCAGTTTTTAATTCTTCATACTCATCTAAGAAAAGAATTGCACTGTGCCCTAGCATACAAGCTTCATCATTTCTGTTTGCATTTGAAGTGAGTGCAAGTAATTTATTCCATTTAGTGATACCCTGAAAACATAAATGCTTTTTAAAAAAATACAAGAAAGGGGGAAAAGAGAAAAACTGCTGAAACCAATTATAAAATTTGAAACTCTGAACTATTGAACTGCATGCATCAGCAGCATCAGCGATGCTAATTTTGAGCAAATTGGATTAAATGTTTTCATGCAGAAAGTTCTAATAATTTGGGCAATAGTGTTCATTAACTCCCAGTTACACCATTTTAATTTGGATACACTTTGCGTACAGGCTTTGTTTGATTTGGTATGTTTTCCAAAAGGGGGAAAAATGAAAAATTACTAACATAGATCATAGGGAGGGAGAAACATTTATTTTAGCATTATTTTAGTAAAAAAAAAAAGCTCAAACATTTCACATGTCCCATCTGTTGCAACATTTGAGGTAACACATTTATTAACTGTGAATTTGATTATTTGTAATGAATGATTATCAAAATAACTCTGATTCCTGTTGAGACAAATGCTCTGAGGAAGAAAAAAAATAGAAGAATAACTTGCACGATTAAGCCCTAATCATTAATTCTGATTTTGGTACGAATAAAATAAAACACTTGCTTAATTCTTTTCACTGAGGATTAAAACTCTTTCATTTGGCTGACTGTATTTCCTTATTTTGCAAAAACAGCAGTTGACTGCCATTGCAATCATCAGTAAAAACACCATTACATAGGAGTTATTAGAAACAATTTTACATAAGCTAAGAGCAGCATTTCACCAAGTTTTCAAACAGAAATCTCTTCAAATGTTCCTTCTGTGAACTTTTCATTTAGTAATGGCAAGCATTAAATCTGAAAGTTCTCCATGCAAAGCTTTTCTATGTTATTATGGACTTGTCCTTCAAGGTAGACCAGGCTAGGAAGCAAATGCTATGTACTGTAGGTCAGT
Source organism: Pseudonaja textilis (assembly GCF_049901715.1). Lineage (NCBI taxonomy): Eukaryota > Metazoa > Chordata > Lepidosauria > Squamata > Elapidae > Pseudonaja > Pseudonaja textilis. The sequence goes on from NC_141990.1 coordinate 175,605,515, forward strand.
ACAATTTTTACTGCAGAGCTACATTAAGAGGATATTGCATATCTGAATGCACTCCTTTCCTTCCCTCCCTTTAACTTTGTGTAAACAAGGGAGGGGCTTGTCAGAAAGGTTTACTTATATTACTTTCTTGGCCTCAACTCAGAGCCCCCTTTTACCCGACTGTTGCCTTGGTAGCAGCTCTTCCTTTTGTCCTTCAAGTCCATTCCCTTTAAATTATACAAACATTCAGCATATAAGCTGTCTTTATATATGACTACATTCATCATTTTTAGAATGACTCTCCCCAAGCCTCTAACAGGCAGTGTTCAAGTGGAACAACTATAGTCTCTGGCAAGCTGCACCCCACATATAAAACCTAACTTCAAATCGTGTATAAGATTATGCTTGCTGTGCTGGCAAAAGGACCATTTATGGGCAATGTGCCTTTTAGTATTTTTCACTAAAGTTGAAATCCTTAAAAAAAAAAAACCTGACCCTCCCATCCATCCAAACAGGTCTTGTATTACTAGACATACATCTGAAACTCTCAGAGGCCTGAATAATCATTTAATGAAGGTAATCTCCTGTTTATTAAAAAAAAACCACCCCACCTTTGTTGAAACCTGCTTTAGGTGGGCTGGTTTTTAATGTGATGGAAAATAGGGGGTACATCTTGTGATTGATTTGATGTCTCCATTGAAACATGCAAGTAATTTCTTGATGCTATAATCATTAGCTGACAAACACACTTGCTTCAAAAATTATATAAACATGCAATTTACAAGTTATTCCTTTTAACTCACTACCCCTCCCTTCTAAGATAAATTAATAACAGTTTCTGAGGAATCAAATAAAAGCGTACTGACATGTTGCCCTGGATTATACAGTACAAACTTCACATTTTTTTGCTAGCATAAGCATAAACCTTTCAGAGTTGCCTCTGAAGGCCAAACAATTGAGTGATCCAGCATTAGGACTTTGATTATTCTTTCATGGCTCTTTGTCTTCTGATTAATCCAAACTCCTGTAGATTCAGGGAATTTTTTTTAAAAAAAAAACTTTTTTTGTTAAATGGTAAATTACAGCCCTTTAAAAAAAAGCAGATAAACAAAACTTTAAAATGATAGATCTGAAACCTCTCTGGGCAAAATTGTACCTTGTAGTATCTCAGTCCCATTTTTCCTCTCCTAAATATTTGGATCTCATATTTGGAAGAAGCATTACCAATTGATTATAAAAATAAAATCTAATAAAAATCTAATATCCAAATTCTGAGTATTCCAACTAAGATCTCACTGAGAAATTACAACTCATAGGAGTGCTCAGCATTTACAGTACATTTACAAGAAACCCAGTGTTTAATTCCTAGAACAGGGTAATGAAACTAGTCCCTCCAAATGTTTCTCAACTATGCATTCTATCAGAGTACAACCAATGGAAAGAAAGATAGTTATATATATTTTTCTCCATTTCTATTTTAGGTAGAAGAGGTACAAGGACTGAAATTCTACAGCAGCCAGATTAAGCTAACATGTGGATGAGTAGTTTATGTGGTGGGAACCCAGTCCTATTATGAGAATGTTGTGTGAATCAGACCATCGTGTCAAGCAGCAATGCTTGGGCTTAATATGTTATGTGAAGACAAATGTTGTGTTTTCTTAATGTTAAGGATGGGGAATTTAACTGCAATGTACACAAGGTGGCAGAAGGTTTCTTCTACTTTTCCTTAAAAAGAGTTCAAAGCTAGAATGGAGAACTATTTGTTGGTCAGGGGTGGCTCTTTTGAAAAAAAAAATCTGTATAAAGTTTTACTGGCAGAACACATAAGAAATTATATCATAGGAGGTGACAGGATTTTTTTGTCCCATTTTAACTGTGTTCAGATTAGTTGTATAATTCCCCTATAATTCTTCTTTCTGATGCTTCTGTGCCCATTTTTCTTTAAAAAAACTATTATATTTTCCACATAATCTTCAAATCACTTGGCTGCCATTTTTCAATTTGCTGCTAGATTACAAAAATTGGGAAGAGGCCTTACATAGAGTCTAGTCATTGTTCCTGCTCCTCCCATTTTGAAGGATTATGCTACAAAGTACTTTTATCCATTCATTCATTCAGTTTCCACAGTCACCCATCTCAGGCAATAATTCACTTTTCTTCCTAGCAAATGCACCCATGATTACATCAGACAGACACCTCTGTATTTACTATCACCAGCAATGCTACAGAAAATAAGTTAGTTTATCACCTGCCACCCTTCCAAAATACTCTTGATTCTATGGTTTGGTAAGGAGACTTAGTCCTTGTTTTAGGAATAAAATGAATAATGTTTTCCCCACTCATAGCTATCTCACCAGCATTCTAGATAAATCAACCAAAATCAACCAAAAGATGTGTCTTCTCTTCAAATGCTTGACTTTACAGAAGATAAAAGTCTGGCAAAAACCTTGGGAGAAAGCCAACTTGCTTATGTCAATTCATAAAACATTTGTATACACATTTTATAGTTGACAACAGAAAGAAAAGGGGGGGGGTCAAAGAGCAGGTGGCAGTGTGGAATCAAAAGTATATTCCATTCATATTTTCTTCAAGCACTGATTAGATGACTGAAGCGTCTGCCATGCAAAAATCTAATTGGAGAGCATGATTGATGACTCTTTGCTATGGACATTTTTTGTTGGATGATACATCCGGGCAGGAGGGAAGTAGGATCAAGGTTGACAGTGAATTACATATCTCAGAGTTGGCTACACCCAGGTAAATGCCAGACATAGAATGTTACCTTTAAATAAATCTTGTTTAGTTTTGGGAGTGTGGCTCAAGGCTTATGATTTAATTGGAGTAACTGCCAGAATCCTGACAGCTTACTCTTTTTTTCTCTTTTACTGGCAAATTATAGAGCTCCACTTTGCGGGGACAAGGGGGGACAATTTACCAAAAAAGACCCAGCTTTCTGGCAAAATTCACCTCTCATTCCTATTTATTCAACTGTTCTCCTTTACTTAAGGTTCAGTTCACCTTATCCTAAACTAAGGGAAAGGGTTAAGTCAATGGAAAAACAATTTCTATGATCTGAGTGGGTAAACAAGTTTATTGCCTGCTTTAAATAGTGAGATGGGCAGCATATAAATTTAATAAATAAACAAGTAGAAGGGCCAGGAGATTTTGGGGAAATGCAGTGAAGGCACTGATGGTTCTACAGCTTTGAGACTACAACTCTGATAAGACTTGCTTTGTTTTGCTTTGTTTCCATGTTCCTGTTTCTTTAGTCCAAAAACTTCTCATTCCAATACAGTTTTAGTACTGTAGTACCTGGCTGATACTAAAAAAGTATTTCTAACACTAAAAAATTTGATGGTATTGTCCTAAATATTTCAAACTTCATTTATAGTTCTGTGTAGAATTTTGGCATGCCATTAATCTTGGAATATTTTGGCAACAAGTTTACAAGACAGTGGTTAAATAACATATTTTTTTTCAAGCCACCAATTTAATAAACTTCAATGAGCTTTGTTGCTCTCAAGAAACCTGCTAACTGTATCATTTTTTCAACACAGGTATCTATTTATTTCAGCTCCCAAAATCACCACTGAATCTAAAGGATTAATGTTTGAAGCTTTAATGGTCTCTGGTATAGCTAAAGTCAATAAATCTGTCCCTAAGGCTAACAAAGTGCTTCTATGCAAACTATTTCAAGATGAACCTGGGAATAGCCAATTTCTACTTCTCCAAAACACAAGATTCACAAGGGCTTGAAAAGCCCAAGGGGATTCTGGGGATTTATAATAGGGTTGGCTGCAGAAAATAGAAATTGTGTTCATTCTGAAAGAAATCTTATTAGAAGAAGAGTATATGTTTATGACAACAAAGCATTTGAAATGGTTATCACTATGAAGACAAGATAAATCAGATTAGAGATTAGAGAGAAGTCAGATTTCTTCAGCAAATTTTATACTACTAATTCTTTGCAAAAGAGAACATAATTGAAATAAGGAAGGGGGGGCACAGCTGGTATCTCAGCGGTACAGCGTGTGATCTTGAAGCTCCAAGATCACCACTGATATCTCCGTTGCAGGACGGTCCCACCGGACCTAAACCATCCTGTAGAGATGGTGACTGAGGAGGGCACATCCTGTCAATACCAGGGACATCGCAAAGTCCCTGGTTGATCCAGGAAAAGTCCTTTTGCCGGCGGCAGAGAGGCAGCCACTCAAGCTGCTGAAGCTGGGACAGCTCCGGAATGGAAGAGATTGAAGGAAAGTGTGTCAGCTTGGTGAGATGAACTTTTACTTATTATTACTTGAAGAGAACATCCTGAAAGATTTAAAGTGAAATTAAAAGTGAAGAGGAAAGAGTTTAAGCGGCGAAATTAAACTAGTTAAAGTGAAAAGTTTTTTTTTCTTTTCCCCTTTTTATTGGAACTTTGAATTTGGTAAAGTTACTGAACTTTAAACTGGACTGGTTTCTTTTAAATTTTCATCCTTGTTTTTATTTTTTTAAATAATTTTTTGAAAGTCTGTTTTGATTTTTTTTTCCAAAAAAAAGGAATGATTCCATTTTCGCTTTTTGTTTCTGGTATTGGATACAAGAGGGGGGAGTGAAAGTGAAGGGGGAAAAAAGTAGCACTGCTATTTAGAGGCTTGGACATATTGTTTCTTTCTTTCTCAGATTGTTTATGTACTTGCTATACTCAAGGACTCTGAGCTTTGCAATGGAAAAGGTAGTGGGATGAGCATAGTAGATTGATTATACAGGTACTCATCTGTAAAATGAAATATTTAGAGTTTTGAGCCAAAGTTGAAAGAAAGAAGATTGAAGTGACCTTGAAAATACAGGAACCAGAAACATTGAGTTTGGTTTATTAAAGAGCCTTGGATACTTAGTGGCAGCAGCTGGTTTAACTCTAGATTATTTTCCACCTCCTTTTCTATTCCCCCCGCCCCCCGGGTTGGATTTTTATGTTTGGATTTTAACCTTATATTTCAGAAACTAGAATGTATTTTTTTTACTTTTTTTTCTTCTTCCTTTTCTCTTTTTTATTAAGAGAAATAATTGGATTAAGATACATAAGTGCCTGAAGATTTTTCTCCCCCCCTTTTTTTTGGGGGGGGGAGGGGGGAGTGGCAACTGCCTGCCTGTACTCTTTTTTTTTCTTTTTCCTTTTTTCCTTTTTCTCTCTTCCTCTCTACAGGTAAGCACTACAAGATGAGCAGAAAGACAACAACACCAGCTTCCTCAATACCAATAGCTTCTTCACCATCTGGAGGACAATGGTCAATACAGACAATCTTACAACAGGAGAAAGAGAAAGAAGTGACATACAGATGATTATGCAAGGAATCCAGAAGATTGAAAAGAGAATGGAGAATATTGAACAAAGAATTGAAAAGACAGATGAGAAAGTAGAAAATATTCAACAGATGATGATGAAATATGAAGATAGATTTTTTTAAAAATGAAGAAGATACACTAAGGGACAAGAAAATTGGAGATATTGATACTCGATTGAGTGATATTGAGAAGGGCAGATGTGAACCATTAGGATGGGAAATTGAAAGATCAGAATTCTACCTAAGATTTCAAAATGTAGAAGAAGGAAAAGGTGAAAATCTTGCTGAAATAATGACAGAAATACTGGCAGAAGCATTAGAGATAATCAACGAGAAGATGTTGGATGGGATGGATAAAGTGTTCCGTGTATATACAAGATATGCAATGAGAAACAGACTACCAAGAGAAGTTCACATCAGATTCACTAAAAAGATTATCAAGACACAGATACTGCAGGTGGCAAGAGAGAAAATTTGTAAGTACAAAGATAAAGAAATTGTGCTGAAACAGGTACCAAGAAGAGTAAGAGAGATGAAAAGGGAATATTTATTTTTGACCAAAGAGTTACTTAAAAGAGGAGTAAATTACAGATGGCTGATGCCAGAAGGCCTCTTGTTCACCTGGCAGGAACAAAGACACAGAACTGACACAGTTGAAAAAGCTGAACTATTCTACTTAGAATATTTTAGAGGAAAAGAGCAAGAAGCTAGAAAGGAAGAGTCACTAATTGAATTCCAAGAGGAGTGTATAGCAGTAATTGAAAAAGAGAAAGAAGAAGGTGCAGTAGGTGGTGTACCCGGAGAGCAATGAGAATTAAGACCTACTAGAGCAATAAAAACCCCTCACAAAGCCTAACATGGATGAAAGAAAATTGATTACGATTAACATAAATGGACTTAATTTGGCTACTAAAAGAAGGAAAGTATTTCATAAACTAGAGAAATTGAAATTTGATATAATTTGCTTACAAGAAGTACATATTAAAAAACAACATGAATATATACTTAAACAAAAAAAAAATAGGGAAATTATTTACATCACTGGCACAATCTAAAAAAAGAGGTGTGGTTTTATATATTAAAGACACAATTTTGGCAGAATTAATTTATATAGATGACGATGGAAGGATTTTGATGATGGAAATAATGGACAATAATGTTAAAGCATTTTTAATTGCAATTTATGCTCCGAATGATAACCAAGAAGAATTTTACAGGAAATTACATATGAAAATAATTGAATTGGACTATGTTAATATTTGTATGATGGGAGATCTTAATGGAATAGTTGATGATCAGTTGGATTACAAAATGCAGAAATCAACAAAGAAAGCTAAAAAGATATTAGCAAAATCCTTCTTTCAAATAACAGAAGAATTCAACTTAAAAGAAGCTTGGAGAGACAGAAACATGGAGAGTAAGCAATGCACCTTTTACTCAAACAGACATGCTTCATGGTCTAAAATAGACATGATATGGATGTCAGCAGAACTACTGGCTAACATACAAGAGATCGAAATAGAAACAAGCACTTGGGAAGATCATAACCAAGTGACAGTTACTTGGAGAGGATACAAGAGGAGATCCAGATGGACCTTAAATAATACAATATTTTTAAAAAAGACTTTAAACAGAAAATAGAGAAAGAACTTGCTTTCTTCTTTAAAGAAAATAGAAAAGAGGATACATCTCTACAGAACCTCTGGGACACGATGAAGGCCTACACAAGAGGCTTGATAATAGACTATATAAGGAAAAGAAATATAAAACAGAAAAAGACTTTCAAAATATTAGAGGATGATTATAAAAAACTGGAAAAAGCCTTACAGAAGACCCCGTCAAAAAAGACATTAAAAATAAAATGGAGATAATTAAACATAAAATGGGACTAATGGAAAAAGAGGAACTAGCACAAAAAATTAAAAACGCTAAACAGAATTACTTTGAAGATGCAAATAAACCAGGCAGATGGCTAGCCTATAAATTGAGAAAGGAGAGAGAATTAAGAAGGATTAGCCAACTAATAAATGAAGGACATACATGTTATGGAAATGAGTAGGAAAAAAAATTATACAAGATTAGTATGGGAAATTGTATTTTCAAGAGAATATTCAAGAAGAAAAAGTTAAGCAATATTTACAGAAAGCAAACCTACCTCAGATACCTAAAGATATTGAAACAATGCTAGAAGGGAATATAACAATGAGGGAATTAACAGAAGCTTTAAAAAAACAGAATGTTGGAAAAGCACCAGGTCCAGATGGCTTACCAGTGGAATTTTACAAAACCTTTCAGGAAATATTGAATCTTCACCTATTAGAAATTATGGACGAAGTTATATAAATAAATAAGTTATATAAATACCCCAAACATGGACAGAAGCATACATTACACTTATACTGAAGGAGGATACAGACCTGCAGCAAGTTAAAAATTACAGACCTATATCCCTATTAAATTCAAACTATAAAAACTTTGCTTCAATCTTGGCAGAAAGACTAAAAAGATACTTAAATAACTTTATCCATATCGATCAAAATGGATTCCTGCCAAAGAGACAAATCAAAGACAATGTGAGAATTATTTTGGATACTCTGGAATACTACGAGGCACCTCCTGAGAAGCAAATGGCTTTGATGTTTTTAGATGCACAAAAAGCCTTTGACAATGTGAGTTGGCAATTTATGTTATTGCAATTGGAACAAATGGGCTTTGGTAAAAAAATCATTCAAGCCATTGAAATGATATACTATGAACAAACTGCAAAAATTATGGTAAATGGAGAACTAATAGAATCTATAGATATAAGAAAAAGGACAAGGCAAGGTTGTCCACTGTCTCCCCTGCTGTTTGTGTTAACACTGGAAGTGTTGAATAGGAATATTAGAGAAGATAAAGAAACGAAAGGAATGAAAATCCAAAAGGAAGAGTATAAATTGCAAGCTTTTGCAGATGACCTGGTATTTATATTAGAAGACCCATTGGAAACACCACCTAAATTAATAGAAAAAATAGAAGAATATGGAAAAGTAGCAGATTTGAAAATAAACAAAGATAAAACAAAGATACTAACAAAGAATATGCTAGTAATACAAAAGAAAGAGTTGGAAGAAGTTTTAGAAATACAGGTCACAAACAAGGTTAAGTATTTAGGGATATACATTACATCAAGATGTAGTACACTGAAAAAGGATAATTATTTTAAACTCAAACAGCAGATTGCGACAGATTTGACAAAATGGGGAAACTTACAATTATCATTGATTGGGAGAATATCTACAATTAAGATGAATGTATTGCCTAGAATTTTATATTTATTCCAGACAATTCCAATTTGACTAGGGAAGGAGTTTTTTGAAGATTTAAATAGAATTGTGTTGAAACATATTTGGCAGGGCTAAAAAGCAAGAATAAAATTAAAATTGTTACAAGATGCAAGAATAAGAGGAGGGTTTGCCTTGCCTAACTGGAAGTTGTATTACCAAGCAACAAATTTGATGTGGGTAAAGGAATGGATAACATTAAGGAACAATAGACTATTGACCTTAGAAGGGCATGACTTGCTGTTGGGATGGCATGCCTTCCTTTGGTACAAGGGAACTAAAACACAGGGGTATTTTAGAAGACATTATATTCGAGAGGCATTGCTTTTGAATTGGGAAAAGATAAAAAGACAATATTATTAAAAAATTCCACTATGGATATTTACCATTGAAGCCTTTTCTTATCCAATAATATATAAAAAGGAACAAACAGTTAGATATGGTGAGATATTGAATGAAAAGGGTGAACTTAAATCTATGCAAGCATTGGAAGAACAGGGTGTAAAAATGAATTGGTTTGTATATTTGCAAATACAATCTAGATTTGACAAAGATGGTAAAGCAGAAGGTATTTATGATAAGTTGACTGACTTAGATGAGATTTTGATAGGTACTGATGAAAAGGTAATTAAAAAATTTTATGGACATTTAATTAGAATTTAAATTGGAGGAGGAACAAGTTAAAGAAATGATGATTGCTTGGGGGAAAACTTTTAGATATGGAATTGATTTAGAAAAATGACAAAAATTGTGGTCTCAAAATTATAAAATGACAATGTCAACTGCATATAAAGAAAATTTGTATAAGATGTTTTACAGGTGGCACCTACCCCTGACGAGACTTGTGAGAATGTTTAAGAATAAATTGGATAAATGTTGGAAGTGTCATCCGATACTTTGTTCATATTACCATATGTGGTGGACATGCTTGGATGCAAAGAAATATTGGACTAAAATCCACACATGGTTGGAAAAAATGATAAAACAACATATAGACTTTAAACCAGAGATCTTTTTATTGGGAATTATAGCAGAAATATACAACAAAGAGTCAAAATATTTGATAGTAAATGTACTAACAGTGGCTAGGATTGTATTTGCTAAGAATTGGAAAAATTATAAAATGCCTAGGCAGGAGGAAGTTATTAAGAAAATTATGGACTGTGCTGAAATGAGTAAATTGACATTTGAAATTAGAGAACAAGAAGATAAACAATTTTTTATGATATGGGATTTGTTTTATCAATGGTTGGACAAAAAGACATGGTAATGTAATAGACTAGATAATTTTGTGATAGAAATTTAATAGATTGATATAAAACATAATATAGACATATATAATCACTGGTTGAAAGTACAACACAAATTTTAAGATAAAACTTGGAACATCTCGTATAAAATGATGGAATAAATAGTTTAGTCATGGATGATTAATAACTGATAAATATACAAGCATATGTTAGTTCGACAATGTGAAAATTGATACAAATTGTGAGTAAATGACTACAAAAGAATAGCACAAAAGATTTGTAACCAACTGACACCCTGTATGTATATAAAATGGAAGATGGTTTTATGTTTTTATGTTTTGTATGTGTATGTTTCTTTTTAAAAATAAAAAAAAGAAATAAGGCAGCAGTATACAGTATAATATATCTATGTGGACCAAAAACCTTTCGTTTTTAAAGAATATGCATTCTCCCAGGTATCCTGCTTAGTTTTAGAGTCCAGTGCATCAGAAGAACATAATACCCTATGGGTTTCTCCAAACTTATCATCTATGGTGTGATGGATCCAGCCCACCTGGCTTGTTAGTGTATGAGGGCCAATTGTTACATATTCTGGAATTTCATAAGCTAGTTAAGAGCACAGCTAAGCCAGGGTGACTGGTGTGCAAATCAGCTCTGTAGTGGCTAGTAGTACAGTGCAGTGGCAGGAATGGAGCCAACAAATTTGGAAGGGCGTGGAGACACTGAAGGAGCTGAACTGCATATTTCTTGGCATCTATCTTCTTAGAGGATGGACTTATCCTGTTAATATTTCTTTAAGACTCCACCCCCTTAAAAGCAGCTTGGAAGAATCACTACTTATCATTCACAATAATGCAGTGTGGTTCCAGATGTGTTGTAGTAACAGTTCTCTGAATCTCCAACCAGCATGACCACTGGCCACACTGGCAAGAGTTTCAGCACTTCTAGAACACACATACTGTAGAAGTATTAGGCTGGAGAAAGCTAATATACAGCATTAAGCATGGATGCATCTTAATAGACATACATTAGATACTATCTGTTCCATTATGTTGTTTCAAATAGATGGACGACCAGATAATTTATTCCTGGTCATGTTTCTCAATATGGGTCATATCAAAAACCAGAGTGGATTACTGACATTCTCACTTAAGAGCATATTTCACTTAAATCCAGATTATTTTGTTTTGTTTTTCAAGTAATTGGAATAACAAAGTTGTATTCTGCACATTGATCGCTCCTGTTTAAATGGATCTTTCCTACTACATTTAAAGCATGTTCTAAGTCTACTTTCTCATGTTGAAAATTTGCTGCCTACAATTCAAGGGAAAATTTCATTTAATAGTTTAAAATTCTGAGATACATCTTATTATTTTCTATCAGGAAATGGCAAAGGTAACAAAAATGAAAGAATTAAATTTGAGGATATTCATACGTGAAAATCTTGAATCATTTAGTTGTCTATTTCTTCCTTCCAGAAGCAGTTTTCTTTCTTTTTACATAGATAGCAGATGGGCAGGAGAGCAGATAGCCAGATAGCCACAGAAAAAACATTTTCAGGAAAAAAGACCCTTCATCCCAAAATAAATTTACACTCTTGTCAGAAGATAAGATATCAAACTTCATGGAACAGTTCTTTTAAAAGTCACAAAGTATGTTGTACTTTTATGTGTAATTTTTTGAACGTATATTTTATTTCACCAAGCAGATGTGTGTGTAATTTCAGAGGAAATATAAAAGGATTATTTACTTAGATCAAGAAGTGAAATAAGATAATGGCCACCTCATTTTCCCACTAATAACTCAAAAACAACACTCAGTTTAAATATCATTATGAAATGTATGTGATCCCATACTTATTTTTTTAGATTTTAGATTAAATTATAAATGCATAATAGCACATTTTTATTGGAAATATAAAAGAAAACGGTTGATTGGGACATTTTAAAATATAGACATCTCCACTCTGATTTTTCTTATATTCCAGAGATTGTCCTTGGTCAGATTTATTTATCTATTAGATTTTTATACCACCTTTATTACTTTATAAGTAACTCAAGTTGATAAATATGCCTAACATTTCTTCCTCCTGTTTTCTCCACAACTACAACCCTGTGAAGTGGATTTGACTGAGAAAAAGTGACTGACTCAATGTCACCCAGCCAGCTTTCATGTCAAAGGACTAGGTCAAGAGGGAGGAGATACATGGAGTAATTCACAATATCTCAAACTTCACATACAGACATGTGTACATATGCATCAAATGATTCTCTTTCAAAGTAAACAATGAATTGCAGAGCACAAAAAAACTCCAGTAAAAAATAATCAATGTAAGAACTTATAGGCAGAAGACAAAAGGGAAAAAAGGAAGTCTTTACATCAACACATTCATTATACCTTTCTGTCTTTGCAAACTGTTTTTGCTTCCACTCTCTCCAGCTACAGATTCATCAAATATATCCCAAAGTAATAATTCTAAAACACATTTCATTCTTTGATTTGTTTGAACCCATTTTTAGGACTAAGAGATCAGCTTAGTAGTTTTACCCCACTGAATTCAGTTAGACATGTTTCAATAAGTATGCTTAATATGACTGTGCAAATCTTTTGAAAAAAGTTGTTGCAGATGAAGCATCTCTTTTTGACTCATCAAAGCAACTGATTCTTTTCTGCTTCTAAAGGCTGTGTAGCTGCTTTGAAAGGTGTTCCCAGTTCTTTCCATGTACACAGCCGCTTTGCTTCACTGGGAAACATTACCTTTTGGCTGATAAGTAAAATACCACACCCCATAGATATTTCTGGGATCTAGCTTTCAATAATAATAGGAAGTTGGTTCCCAGAAATATTCTTAGAGTTCTTACCAATGAGTCATCTTGAATAATTCCATCTTATATTGGAGGACTCAATTCTAAAGCCAAATATCTTGTTATTAGTTAAGCAAGTAGTAGCAGAAGTCACTTCTGATAGATAAAAGCAATAAGAGGTTCTTCATCTTTATAAAAAGAGATAATCTTGAATTATTTAAATATCAGTGTTCAGTAGCCTATACATTTTTAAGAACTATTTCCATTATTAGTTTCTTTTCTAATGAAAGAGTCATTGAAATATCAATATATATGCTGTTTTTACAAAGCTTAATTAAAAGAGAAAAACATGGAAAGAACTTTCAATTCATTTGATCTTTATCTCTTTGGATGAAAAATAGTCCAATAATGAAATTGCCTCAATGGAAACTATCTAGATACTGATAACAAGACTGATGTTAGAATAGGCATATACTGTATATTTTGGAACAAATCATTCTTCAGTTTAAGGGAAGTCTTTTCATTTTCTCCTCTTAAATGCAGGTAATATTTAGAATGGCTAAAATCTAATTCAATATATGTTGGACATTCAGAGAGATTTCTTATTATTCTTGGGAAAGGCATGGAGTGTGGAGGTGAGGGTTTTTAGGTGTCTTCATTTTATTACTATAAAGGTGCTAAAGTTGTTTCTCTCCTTATATATCATTCTTTCAGTTTGTGTACAATAAATGTGAAATTGTATGTCTGTGGGGGTGTATGTGTACAAGGAATTGAAAATGCCAGCAAACATATAAAAGTTTAGAATTTAGGGCTGATGAAGAAACTTTTAATGCAGTACACAAAGCTGAAAAGACTTTTGATAAAAGTCCCTATTGAATTTTCAACTTAGAATGTGGAGATGTCCAGAAAGGACAATGTTTTAATATGATCAAGAACATTTCTAAGATTATTTCCACATATTCAGTACCACAATTTCATGAGATACTTTTTTTGAAGTGGAGGTGCATTTATTTGTGCACAAAATCAATATTACACTTTCAGTTGAATTGCACCTGGATCAGTGCTTCTTGGTATATATGTGGCAAACAGAGCAGCCAAAGATAAGCACTTATTCTGTCCAACAGCATACCTATTTATCCAAAAGTATATGCTGTTGGATTCACTAGTATATTCATTCAGCAACATAGTCCAATATATGCTGAATGCATAGAAGATGTACATTGAGACATTTCAGAGCATACCGTACTTTCACATAAAAAATGTCATTGGGAAAGTAAATATCAGATATGAGAATTTGGACAAATTATGGGCACTATGACTATTATTTATTACATATTTCTTATAAATATTTATATACTATATCTCATGACAACTCCTGCCCACCCACTCGCCTACCCCCAAAGATTAGCAATGCTTAAAAATCATTATGAATCTGCCAGTGGAAGGCAATATATATATATATATATATATATATATATATATATATATATATATATATATATATATATATATGGATCTTTGGTTGTTCGGGTTTTCCCGCGTAAGATTCGAAGTATCTAGGCAACGTTTCGATGAAGTCTCATTCATCATCTTCAGGCTTCTGTCTCCGGTTCTGTGCTTCTCAGGAGTAATGGAGATTGTAGCTGCTTCCTCCTTTTAACTGCCAGTGGGGTGGGACTTGATTGGGTGGGGGCTTGGCTGTGTTCTGATTGGGTGGGGGTGTGTTCTCATTGGTAGGGGTTTGGCTGTGTTCTGATTGGTTGGGGGTTAGCCGTGTTCTGATTGGTTGGAGGCGTGTTCTGTTCAGGTGGGGGCTTGGTTGTGCTCAGGTTAGTCTTAGTTGCTGGGGATTTGAGCTGGAGAGTTGTGATCTTGCTGTTTGGCTTCTAGTTCGTGGTCCTGCTGCATCTTCATAGTGGGTGTCGGTTTGCTTCATGTATGGCTCAGAGGGGTTTGAAGTGGGTAGTGATGCAGCTGCAGTGCAGCTTCTGGTCCATGGTCGTTTCTCATTTTCTGAATGGGTGGGAGTCTGTTTTCTACATGGAAGTGTGGTGGTGGCATCTTGTGTGGCTCTCATGAGTGTGGGTCCGGTGTCCGGTGTCCATGAGAGCCACACAAGATGCCACCACCACACTTCCATGTAGAAAACAGACTCCCACCCATTCAGAAAATGAGACACGACCATACCAGAAGCTGCACTGCAGCTGCATCACTACCCACTTCAAACCTCTGAGCCATAGAAGCAAACCGACACCCATAAGATGCAGAGGCCACGTACTAAAGCCAAACAGCAGATCACAGCTCCCCGCAACCCCAAGCCCCACCTGGCAGCTTCAAACAGGCAACCCCAACAGGACACAGCCAAACCCCTACCAATGAGAACACCCCCAATCAGAACAAGCCAAGCCCCACCAATCAAGTCCCCCCCACTGGCAGTTAAGAGGAGCAGCTGCAATCTCACATTACTCTGAGAAGCACAGAGCCGGAGACAGAAGCCTGAAGATGATGAATGAGACTTCATCAAAACGTTGCCTAGATACTTCGAATCTTACGCGGGAGAAACAAAAAGATCCATATATATATATATATATATATATATATATATATATAATAAATAAATAAATAAATAAATAAATATAAATATATAAATATATAAATATATAAATATATAAATATATAAATATATAAATATATATATATATAAATAAATAAATAAATAAAAGTCAATGTATTCTTGCAGAAGCTTTGTGAAGTGTAACTGTACACTTTTTTATGTAAGTTCAATTAAAATAAATGAAACTTATTTTTGAATGTGGGCATGTCAAAAATACTCTTACAATTTGTAATAATTTCTGACAGCATTAAAAAGACAACTCTGTTTTTGCTATTATTCAGGAACTGCTTCAACACTGTCTACTTCTCCAGAATTAATACATTATTTTTTTAAAAAAACTGGCTAATACCCTATATGCATATACTCAAAGACATATTCCATCCATATATAATACTGTCCATGTAAAAAAATGGACTTCTCTTATTTAATTAAAGATTAGATTAATTGGATGATTAATAAAGTTAATTATACTTAATGCACTGGAAAACCTATTTCTGATCTTTTTACTTTCCCAGAGTAATTAAAAAATACTTTAATGCACCTCAGGCATCTTACATCATACAGAAGAGGAATAAAAATACAATACGCAGTAAATAATCTAAAACTGCCACATAGTTGCAGATACAATTTTAGCAACCTAAATTTGAATAGAAAAGGTTATGTAGGCATGCCCACTAGTTTCCTTTTTATAAGATTGGTAATTGTTGATCATTCAACCAATTAATTAAGACATGTTGCCTGGATTTATTTCAGTCATTGAATTTTGTTTCCTTAACCTAACCCCTTCTTTACAGTGAACATTTGTGTATAATATTTCTACACCTGCATACATATACGTACTCCAAATTTCCTCCCCCAGATATTTAAGGTCCAGTCTATCTCCAGGGTAAAATAAAGTGACACATACAAATAAATCTCTTTTAAAAGCTAACCTCACATTATTTCTATTGTTTTCTTCATGAAGGTAAACAGCCCAAGGCCTTATCAAGACTTCCTTATATTGAGTTAGAACATTGGCCCATCTAATCATAACAAAACTAGCAGTAACTCACTGCAGTAACTTAATAGGTTACTGTTATTACATATAGAACAGGAAAACACAGCTGCCAGTTCTTTAGCTGGTGGCTTTTAGAAGCACTGAGTTCTTCTCAAGAACCTAGGATGCTCTGTTCCAATATCTCTTTATAGGAGCTCCTATGAAGAGGAGGGGGGGGGGGGGCAAACTATTTTCCAAAGCACCAAAGGTCCCTTCCAACTCTGTTATTCTGTGATCTATGTAATAGGTTATAGTGTATTAGAATAGAATAGATTGACCTGGAAGGGACCTTGGAAGTCTTCTAGTCCAACCCCCTGATGAAGCAGGAGAACCTATGCCATTTCAGTGCCTTTCCAGGCTTTTCTTAAAAACATCCAGCAATGGAGTGCCCATGATTTCTGGAGGCAAGCTTTTCCACTAGCTAATTGTCCTGAACGTTAGGAAATTTTTTCCTTAATTCCAGCTTGCTTCTCTCTTTGATTAGTTTCCAACCATTGTTTTTTGTCTTGCCCTCTTGTGCTTTGGAGAATAATTTGACCCCCTCTTCTTTGTGGCAGCCCTTCAAATACTCGAATACTGCTGTCATGCCACCCCCTAATTCTTCTTCTCTTTAGACTAGCCAAACCCAAATCCTGCAGCAAGTTTTCCTATGTTTTAGTCTCAAGGGCTTTGATCATCTTAGTTGCTCTTCTCCTTTTTCCAGTCTTTTTCCAAAGTCTTTTTGTCTTACTAGGGTTGTATGTGTGATCTTTTGCAACTGACTGGAGGAAATTATTTCAATGCACAGATCCAAATGGCATCCAAAGCTTTTTGCTATGGCACCCAGCATGCCAATAACCACTGGTACTACGACTGTCAGTGCCATAATTTTTTAACTTTGATTTTCAGGTCTTGATACTTCGTCATCTTCTCCAATTCTTTGTCTTCTATTCTATTTCTATTATTATGGTTCATTGCAGCCAGATGTTTACACTGGATTTGGCATTTTTAACCACCTTCTCAATGGTGTTAAACGTAAACTGTCCCAAGTAAAAGCTGCCTTTTGGACTTATTTGACTGGTGGTGATTTTGTCAATGCTAATGACATTCAAGTGGTGTTTTAGGAATACACCCAAATCACCTATCATTATTGATATCCACTTTATTACATGTGGTATGGAATGATAGAATCATTCTATCTCTGGTTGCCCAAATAAAGGGCCACTAAACCCAAATATTTAATTTAAGAGTTTGAAAAATAATCGGACAATCTTCTATATTGATTGGGAGAGACTCCTTATAATTCAGGGTTTTCAGATCCAAGCAATATCTGAGGTTTTCCATTTTATCCCACTGACTTTTTTGAATACCAAGTGTCATTATTACCTATTTTGATAGTAAATATATGATTAGAACTATACCACTTATAATTCCAGGATTGATCATGTAATACAATGTAGATGTTCTTCCTCACACTTATGAATGGTGATTCCTGCCCATTATTTATAGAAATAAAGCGAAGTTATGTTGTTCTAGTAACATCAAGCAGAATGGAAATAGCTCAGGCAGAAGAGAAGTTTATTTTTTTCAGCAAATAGAACAGCCCTGTTTCTTGTCTCCTCCTGCTTTGTATTAATAAAATGGTTGCTCTCCAGTGTTTAGCTCTATTCCAAGAGAAGAAGAAAAAATGTCGCCCATTTCTACAGCAAAGAAATTTCTACAGGTTCTGTGGGTGTGGCTTGGTGGGCATGGCAAGGGAAGGATACTGTAAAATCTCCAGTCAGAGGAGGTATTTGCCAGTTCTCCGAATTACTCAAAATTTCTGCTAGAACTGGTCAGAACCTGCTGAATACCACCTCTGATTCACATGTTGTTGCACTGTAACAGTGTCATTTCATTATACTAGCCACGTTGAACTGATGGAATTTGTTAGATCTGGGAGGATGGTTCAGAAATGGAGGCAAGACTCAGATAACAACAACAGCTCTTTATTAGTGACTTCAGATCTGAGCAAAGAATCCCAGCTGCAGCAGCCCCTTATATAGGGCTGGCTGTGGCTAGGTAGCCAATGAAAGCGATTTGAGTTTGCCGCTCTTGGCAGGGCCAATCGCGGCAGCCCGTTTACTAGCCAAGCGGATCAGTCTGCGGTGACCAATCATGATCTGCTATTCGCGGGCCAATCAGAGTTGCAGGCTTTCGAGCCTGCTAGTCTGGAACAGAATTCAGAAGTGAATCATACCTAAAAGACTATGCCTATCCCAGACAGAATTGGAGCAGAGAGAGGTATTTAACTTTTCCTCCTCCAATTACATTTTGACTCCTGAAGAGCTCCTTTGTCTGGTTGCCAATTCCCTAACTGCAGCTTGCACACAGTAAGGCCTGCCATTTTGAAGAGAAATCTGCTGTCTATAAAATGTTGTTCAGTACCTCCTGCCTGCTTCCCATCATCAGTTCTAGAACAGATACAGGACTATGGGTGGATAGAAATACAAAGGAACAAATTATTCTTTTAACATTAGGGCTGAGACAAAATGTTGTGTGAAGCCCAGAGATTCCTAAGAAGGGAAGTAATTTACCACAATGGATTCCATGGGATTTGTCAGGCCCAAGTTCAGAGATGGGCAAGTCCAATCCTTTGCTTGCTTTTACCTAATAACAGAATCTTGCCAAACTAGTTCTACAACTTTCTAAGCTACTAAATATATCCGGAGAGATTCTTGAGTATGGCTACCCTGAATCTCTCCTCCCCACCAATCCATTTGGGATTGTGCAGTCTCTTAATCCAGGTCTCTTACTGGGAGAGCTCCAAATTAATACAGTTCTCTCCCTCTGCTGTTGCAGAGTTTTATTCCCTGCTAGTTCCTGGTTCAGAGGGATTTTATCTTTGGTCACATAGAAAAAATTATTATAGGACCGAGGGAAAAAATAGAATGTGAATTACTTAGCCCTCCACTTCTGTCTTGATTTGATCCATAGAGATGTCCACAGCATTTTTTCTAAAGTACAGAGGAAAGAATGGGACTTGTCAGGTGATATTCAGGGGCCCTGCCACTCCTCATTTTTGAGAAGAAAGAAATGAGCTTCACAACTCAGAAAATAATCCTCCCCCTCTTTAATTATCCATGCTTTTATTGCCTCTAATGCTTTTTAAGTGCAAAATCTGATACTGGAAAGCTGGCTCTTCCAACAATAAAATGGTGGACAATATTGTTTCCAGTAAAATAAGTTACATTTTGTTCTATCAACTCTGCTTTTCTTTAAAAAAAAGTATTTGCTAACAGGTATACTGTATTTCAAATCATTCTTTCTGACAAATTATATTAACTTTTTTTTGCAGAGAAGTGTTAAATTAATGAATAATTCAGATCTGCACTTAATTGGTTTTGGTTACGTGTTTAACTTTTAGTTGGAAAGTGTCTGAAATGTCCACTAAGAATTGCTCTAAAAAACAAAGACGCACTTAACAGAGAATACAATCTGAGAAGCAGGATCCCAGGGATGGAAAATTTAGCAGATAAGATTTGTGCAAGCAGAGATTAATAATGCACATAGTGTCAGTGCAATCAAAAGCAGTGAGTTGGAGAAATGATTTTAATTATAGTTTGGGGTTTTTAACATGGGATGACAAGCAACTTATAAATGAAAGTAGACATCCTTTGTAATTCTGAAAGAACAGCCAAACCCTGCAGGGGATTCAGTGCCGGAGAGGGTTTTTTTGCTGGAAGGGAATACTGAGAATTGTAATCCCCACACCTTTGGAGGCATCAGCTGGGAGAAGGCTGGTCTCCAGCAATAACCCCGGGATTCTGAATCAATAAAATTCTGCAACATTTAGCAGTACTCAGGAGTAGGTTTAAAACATTTCCATTTCTCTGCTAATTACACAAAAAGCATAATTATGCCTTACACAAATTATATGGTAGAAACAGCAGAGAATGTCAAACTGAGACGTCAGAATGCTTTCTGATTAAGACATGTTTTATTCCTTATTATTCTGATCAATCTTCCTTTGCTGATAAACTGGAGGTTTCAGTTATTTAAATCATACAATTTGATAACTTTGTTAGGTTTCTCATTTCTGTATCCATGCCACAGAAATTGTTGGAATGACATTTAAGAGAAAGCCTGGGAACATGAAAAAAAAACAGATTTTTGAGACTACTAAATCACATCTTTTTATCCAAGCAGTGTGGAGGAAAATAGCCTTACACTGCAAACCTGCAAGCTTCAAATAAAACCCTGAAAGTTGGTTTTATAGCCCTCTGTTTAATTTCAGAAACCCTCTGCCAGACAACAGTTGTGACCTGTGGTGCAAGAGCAAGCTGGCTCTTCTTGCACAACATGCTAAGAGAGAAAGGAAAGACATGGGTGACATAAAGTCCTTTATGAAAGGTGACCCATCATTTGCTTTTTTACAAAAGCAAAGATAAGTGGTTTCAATCCTCACTCTGCAGCCAAGAGATTGCATATGGACTCCATCAGACAAAACTTTATTTGGTCAGGAGTAAATTTAAATTATCAGAATAGTCTGGTCCATTCATGGATCATTATAACCTTATGTGTACTTTTTAGTTAATGAACCCCTCTGAGAATTATGTCTGACTAAACTATGGAACCATTTTCAAAAATGATGTTTATCTACTTAGACAATGCAGTTCTACATGTCTGCGGAGATCATCCCATTCAGTGGAACGCTTTGACTTATATGTGGTCTTGCAATTCCAAGAATGAATTTTAAAATACTTTAAAAGCTTTCTATATTATATATAGCAGAGTCATAAATTAACAAGTTTTTAAAAGCATTTAATTAAGGACCCCTGAGGCAGTAGAAAATAATAATTATAATGCAGACATGAAGCTTAATTGCTAGGATAAACTTAAAACAGTCACAACATACCCTTAGGGTGTTTAATCTTTTCATTTTTAAAAAAAAATTGGTTAAAATGCTAGCAGTCCTCTCAAGCAACTTCTGAATGCTGCCTGGGTCAAAGTGACACTGGGCCTGCAAGCAAAGCTGGCTTGCATAAAACAGGGTGAATCTGAGGTTGAAGCAACTGGAAGGAGATATTCCTGATCTTCTTGACCTTAATGCATTCTGCAAATGAATCAAAGCTCTCTGAAAATTCCTTCCATTGTCTGGAGTTTAGATATCCACAAAGAACTGTGTGTCGACTATTTTTTTTAAATGAGCGATCTAGTCTACATTAGAGTATGGAATGTACTATCTACATGGATCCAAACCCAGTGGTAATTTCAGGATTGAGGGGATTCTGAAAATGTTACCTTCACCCTGGCGTCATGGACTTCAGTTATACCTTTGGAGGTAGAATCTGAAGGGACTGAGCCATCATGTTGCCAACCTCCTGAGTTAATAAGCAATCAACCACCTTAAGCTAACTCAGCAACTCATCAGTAGGAGCAGGTGAAAAGGGACTCAAGGAATAAGGAGCCACATCTTGGATAGATGCTCAGCAGCTCCAGAGAGCCAAGCAAAGGCAATATACTGAATTGAACTGCTGGGCAGCAGCTTGCCCTCTTAAGAGAATAGCTGCTAGCAACTGGCCTCCATTAGAAAAAAAAAAAACCTCTCCAACCATAGATTTGCTTTCTGCTCTGCTCCTGGTTCTTAGCCTGGACTGTTAGAAACCACGCTTGCTTCTTGGTTTGTTTCCCTGAATATGTGCTATACTTTGTCTTTTTTGTGGCTACAATTCTGGACTGTAATCTGGACTTTTGCACAGATTAGGCAAGACCTCACTTGTACATATCTTGAACTTGTGAATCTGCAAAGTGAAGTCAATGCCTGCCAGAAGTACTATTTGTCAATAAATTAACTGTGATTTGCTCAACCAAGAAACAGGACATTTGGTTTTTCGGCTCTTTCCCTTTTGCCCATCATACATATCCACAGATCACATATCTTCTTGTCAATTTAATAACACCCTTCCTTTGGTTATTGATTGTTTCCTTTCCTCTGTAGAGCAGATGATGGCTGCCTATTGCCTGACCTTCAGAATGGCCTCCTATTTTATTATGTCTTCCCTGCAGTCATCGCCATGTCACATATACTCCTCTGTGTTCTTTGCATAGGTTTTAAATCCCAATACTAAGAATCAAACCATTCATTTCTTCTTAGTTCTTAATTAATTAAAAGATGACAAAAACCTAGCATAAGCAACTATGACAATCAATGTCTGAATCAAAAGACAAAATTGGTAGGAAAAGAGAAGTGAATGAGGGAAGCAGAGCAGAATAATTCCCCCGCCCCCCATTTTAATACATCTCTTATATTTAATGAATGTTTTCTTTTCATTATTCCTTTGTTTGGTCCTTAATACATCCAAGCCTTTTGCATGAAAATTTTTGTTTAGCAGTGCTTGATTGATATCAAGTTCATGTGAAGTATTAATACCACTTTATAATGTGTGTTCCAAGACCACACTTGGAATACTGAATCCAGTTTGGGTCGCCACAATGAAAAAAAAAATGTTGACACTCTAGAAAGGATGCAGAGAAGAGTTATTAGGGGACTGGAGGCTAAAATATATAAAAAATGGTTACTGGAAGTGTGTCTAGTTTAATGAAAAGAAGGACTGGGGGTGACATGATAGCAGGGTTCCAATATCTTCCATTCTTCCAAGGTGGGTAAAATGAGGGCCCAGATTGTAAGGGGCAATATACTGACGCTGTAAATTGCTTAGAGAGGGCTGTAAAGCACTGTGAAGCAGTATATAAGTCTAAGTGATATTGCTATTGCTATCTAAGGGTTGCCACAAAGAAGAGGGAGTCATGGAGAACCAAAGCACCTGAAGGCAGGACAAGAAGCGGTGGATGGAAACTAATCAAGAAGAGAAGCAAACAAGAACTAAGAAGAAATTTCCTGACAGTTGGAACAATTAATCAGTGGAACAACTTGCCTCGAGAAGTTGTGAATTCTCCAACACTGAGATTGGACAAACATTTGTCTGAAGGTGGTATAGGGTTTCCTGCCTGAGCAGGGGGTTGGACTAGAAGACCTTCAAGGTCCCTTCCAACTCTGTTATTTTAATTCTAATTCTCTTCAGGAAAACACAACAGTCTTTGTCAGAAGATAGACTGTATTGTGCAACCAGAATATCTCACAGCAACTCAGCAGTCAAACTGATCCTTTTCTTTGTGGACTGCATTTTCATTAGTAAGAACACCCAGTGTATATTTGTGTTATCAATGACACCCCTCCCTGCCAGCATGTACTGCAGTCTTTAATTGTTCTGAATGACACTCAATGTATTGGGACTTTTCAAAATATTTGGTCTATTCTTGGAATGAAATATTGACCACTTTGTCACTGTTGTTAACCTCTCGTGTATTTGTTTAGACTATGTAACTGATTAAAATATTGTACATAGCCTTAATTGGAACCTCTTATCTATCAAGATTTTGATGCAGGATTTTACCTCCCATCCACTTTTCCAGATATTCTCAGCATGTGCTGTACTCATATAATTGACTTTAGCACACACACAAACACAAAAAATGCACCATATTCTTTATCATGACTCCTTTTGCAGTTTTGAGTCAGTAGTCCTTTGATTTTCAGACACATAAAGTTGTGAATCTTACACTTAAGAAAAATGGTGTGACTGAATGCAAGCTTTGCAAGCATTTCTAGCATTGTTTTTCCTTTCCGGAACTAAACACATGAATAAATGCATGAATTTTATTTTTTCTTTAAAATGTCTTAATAATGTTGGGAAGTTTGCACAGTGACCAAAAAGAATGATGTTAAGATAAGAATCAGCACTATATTTCTGGAAACAATGACAGTGATCCCAGGTTTTTTGCATTTAATATTAACCAACTTATAGTATTTTTCAGCAGCTCAATTGCAATAGTGTAGTTATATTCAAGTACTTTTTTTTTTACAAAGTAATTGTCAATATCCATTGTTTCTACTGCCTACAAGGCAAAGCCCCCTTTTTAAAAAGTGTGCTAGGTAATCAGCACAATTAATCTGCTTTTTGGCAACTGTTTACAAACATTATTTCCTCTTAGAACTTGTCAGAATCCTCTGAATACTAAATTATGTGTATCACTCTGCTCCGTACACTCCTCAGATCTAAGTCTTTTTTCTTCAAGAATGTCCTTTATGTATTGAGCAATTGCATCAGAAGTCTCATTAGATTATTCTAAACTTAATTTACTGCCAACCATGATTGTTCCAACTGAAATATTGAAGGACCACTGGGAATAATTTCATTGACCTCTGCCATAAGCTATTTTCTTCAAATACTTTGGAAGCATCATCAACAGAATGTAACGCACATCCAATTAGTAACTGTTCTTAGCTGGAGCACTTGAAATTCTTGGCTGACTAAGAATTAGGAGATACCTTCTTCAGCAAGGAATAGATGCAATCCATTAAAAAAAGGATTACTGTGATGCTAACTGTATGAAATATAAAAGCATCTTTTGCAACAACCACTCCAACTCTTGATTTGCTTCCAGAAGGGGTTCAAAGTTCTTCCCCACATACCCCAAATTATTACATTTAAATTAAGGGTTTGATCTTATATTGCCTAATAAGAACAAAATTAATTGCCCCAAAGAAAAAAATAAATTGGACAAAAGTGCATACTTGGTTAGAAAAAATGTTAAAACAGCATATAGATTATAAGCCAGAATTATTTTTGTTAGGCATGATACCAGAAAAATATGATAAAGGGAATGTATATTTATTATTGCATGTTTTAAAAGCAGCAAGAATTATATTTGCACAACATAGGAAAAGCAAGGAAACACCTACAGAAGATATAATTAAAAAAATATTGGACTCTGCAGAAATGGACAGATTAACACTGAAGATAAAAGAAAAAGAAGACACAGAATATTTTTGAACTTGGGACTTGTTTTATCAATGGCTGGATAAAAGTAGAAATTAGGAACTTAATAAGTATTACTATGTAAACGAATTGACCGAATTGACGTTGTTCATTATATATATAAGGTAAAGGTTCTCTTCGCACATATGTGCTAGTTGTTTCTGGCTCTAGGGGATGATGCTAATCTTCATTACAAAGCTGAAGAGACAGCGCTGTCCAAAGATGTGTCCATGGTCATATGGCCAGCATGACTAAACACCACGGAATACTGTTACCTTCCCACCAAAGTGGTCCCTATTTTTCTACTTTTTTACATGCTTTCAAACTGCTAGGTTGGCAGAAGCTGAGACAAGTAATGGAAGCTCACTCCATTATATGTGGTACTAGGGATTTGAACCACCAAACTGCTGACTTTTCTGATCAACAAGCTCAGTGTCTCAGAGCCACCATGTCCCTGAGTCACAGTGTCCCTGATATATATAGAGGTCCTTTGGTGCACTCTGAGCTTGGTTGTTTTCTTGCAAAATTTTCATTACCCAAACTAGGTAACATCATCAGTGCTAGTAAGGAATGGGTTTGCTCTCAGTTTATATTCAAGTGGCTCGTCCTGTCAATGTTGGTGGGGATGGTTTTAGAGTTTCTTTGGTTGGACTGTTTATTGTTGGCTTGTTTAGCAGTTCCTTGATTGGGGTATTGTTTGTTTGATTGTTGATCTGATGTTAAATCTATGCTCATCTGGTTAGATGAGCATAAGGAGAAATTTTCTGACAGTGAGAACTATCAACCAGTGGAACCAGTGGATCTCAAGAAGAGATTGGACTGCCATTTGTCAGAAATGGTGTAGGGTCTCCTACTTCATCAGGGGGGTTGGACTAAATGACCTACTAGATGAGCTCCAATTCTGTTAATCTATAATTTAATCTGGGTGCTGAGCTACAAATATTCTCCTTTTTTGGTAGGTCAGGTTTTTCCAGAATGGGGAAGTGATCTGCTAGTGTGTGTGTGTGTGTGTGTGTGTGTGTGTGTGTGTGTGTGTGTGTGTAAAGAAAATGTAAAGTTCAACCATATAAGAGAGCCAGTTTGGTGCAGTGGTTAAAAAAAAAATCAGGTTAGAAATTGGGAGCCTCTGAGTTCTATTCCTGCATTAGGGAAGAAGCCATTTGGGTGACTTTGGGCAAATCAATCTCCTTCAGTCTTAGGAAGAAGACAATTCTGAAATCATGCTCAGAAAATTGCAGATTCTTCCCTGTGCAGTCAACAGAAGTTAACACTGACTTCGGCATATACAGTCAAAAGCAGAAAGATTGTGCCATGCATGTTTATTAGGTTTATTAGGTCTGTAACCATCCCAGTACTAATATCTGCTCTTGCAGGATGGATCCAACAATCATTGTTGACTAAACTTCTCTTTACCAGATGGCTCTTCCACTCTTTGGAGACATGCCAATTTTTAGGCACAACTCACCTAAACAAGTTTTTGCTTCTCATCTACATCAAAGTTTGTTCCCACTTTTTTTTCCATTACATGGATTGATTGATTAGATTTATACTCTTCCTTTGTATTCAGCTGCCAATCAAGGGATTTACTACAACAATCCATAATGCTGGAAATATCTTTACATAATGTTATTAAAGTTCCACAAATCAATGGAAAGGTTGATGGGGAGAAGATTCTTATGAATACAGATTCTATTCTATTTAAGGAATAGAATAAGGAATATTAAGGGATAGAATAGGTTATATTAAGGAATATAACCTATCCTAGGTTATAAAACAATTTTAGAATTTTGCAGGATTTATATTTCTAAGTATTTTCAAAGGAGAAAAAGACCTTGAATTTAAGACAACACAAAAAAACCTCTGCTGAAGATGTTACCTAGACTGGTAATGAAACATTTGGAAAGCTACCCACAAGCTTGGACAATGAACCTTCATTGGCACAAAAGAAACTAGCCGGAGAAATATGCAGACACCCATACAAAATCTGTGTGAAGTGTCCAGCTTCTGCCCATTTAGCAGAAATAGCTAAAAGGGGAGGAGGACAAGGTGGAAGAAGAAGAACCATCATCACCACCAGGATGAAAATGGAATAATGGCAAAAAAAATATTTGCCTATAAAGGATCTCAGGCTATGTAGAAAGCCATTCTGTATTTCAGCATTTGGTTAAAAGTACATCTCTCATTTCTTTATTTTAATGTTTGTTTGTTTTTAATCAGGATTTAATTTAAAAATGATTTTTGTAGAAAATTAAATGTGGTAATAAACCAGCAGCACAATCATTGGTAAGGCATCTTATACTGTCCAAGGGTTTTGGACTACAAGCACTGTTATTTCCAGATAGCATGACTTAAATTCTAGTTGCTGTGATTCATAAAGATTTGGACAGTTTTCAGGATAGAGGCCAATATCCCACACTGATAGATCAAATTCTTGGCAACAAAGGTTGAATGGTCATAGATCATCTTTTGGTAACAAATGATGAATGGATTTCAGGATCCTCTCCATCAGTTCAGCTGGGAGATTATGGTATTTGCAATATAGGTCTCTCTGTTTCGTTATAGTTTCCAAGGTTCCTTAACTTTTCTATTTAACCTCACTATTGTAAGAACAACCATGCCGCTTTTATGTATTATGTACTATTTTATTTCATTCCATTTATCTGTTTCCCCATTTTGCCAAGGCAATTCTGAGCAGCAAACACATCAGTATAATAATAAATGAGCATAGCATAAACAGGAAAGCAGTACAGAATGACAACCAAGGCAAAACCCATGCATGATATATTAATAATATCTTGGAGGCTCAGCTCACCTTCTGACCTCCATGCCCAGAAAAAGAAGCAGAGGGCCAAGGCCAATCTAATCTCAGATGTTCCACAGGACAGAGTAGCAATAAAATTGGTACTCAGTTTTTCTGTTCTTTTCTATTTTTCTCTACCATCATTTTTTGTTAAGCTTTTGGATTATAAAACTTAATTATACAAAGCATTTTGCAATCCTCTGACATTTTAAACATCTCCTTTCAGTTTTATGCATCAGATTTGTTTGGGAAACACACAGACACAGAAATACAGCTTTGTTGGTAGTTTTCCAACTATGTTATCTGCAGCCCAAAATTTTGGAGTCTTTTAATTTCACTCCATTTGTCACAATATCAAAGTGTTTCCACAGGAAAATCTTAGCCAGGAAACTATTAAATTTCTTAAATCTCAAAGCAAGAAGGTGGACAGAAAAGGGCTCTGGGTGGCAGCTCCACAAAAATGGTCAGGATAAACTGTTCTTTCTCTAGTGTCTCCCTGTGGAAGTTCTCACACATTTCTGTGGCGATGTTTGCAGCAAACACTCCAGTGCTGATTGCTTCATATCCTTCTCACCATGATGAAATGGCAGCATTCAAAAATGCCAGCATGACCTCATTTTGCTTGTATTCACAGCAACCGAACAAATATTGTTTGCCTTTTTCTTATTCATTATTGATACAATTGGCTTTATGAGACTTAATTAAAGTGTGCTGCCTTGCTGCCGAACAAAAGGCAGAAAAAGACTGCAAAATCAATGCATCGAATTAGCAAATAACAGAGAATTACTAAGTTTTGTGATTTAATTAACACAGCTTTTTCATAGTGCTGAGCCACCTAGTCCCATTTTCAAAAAAAGGCAAGGAGTGACTTGCCTCACTTCCCCACCCTCTTGTACATTATATTGATGAGTCCATTTCTTCTGTTGTTTTCACTTGACCTGGAAAGGGATATAAAAAGGATGTTTTTGAGGATGAAAATAGCAATATAAATGGCAGGGATTTTATTGGTTCTGTTTTTATCATTCTGTGCCATTTTTAAGCTATAATATTATTTATTTTTTAATAAACCATATACTATTAAAACTCTCGTGACTGCTTGATACTTTGAAACTTTCAATTGGGTGAAATGCATCCTCATAGGCAGTGGTGGGATTCAGCTGGTTTGCACTGGTTCATGTGAACCAGTTGTTAATTTACCCACCCATTCCGCTATCAAAGTGGATCCTGGGCACTGCACTGCAATAGAAAAACAGGCAATGGAGCAGCCAACATGAGTGAAGGAGAAGGCCATTTTCCCTCTTTCTTCTCCCTGCTCCTCCTCCTCCCCTCGTGCCAGTTGCTTCATTTCCCATTTCTCCATTGCAGTACAAGCCACTTTGATAGCGGAGGGTGGAGGATAATTTAACAACCGGTTTGCCCAGAGTCAGGTTGGCCATTGCAGGAAGCTTGTACAGCATGTGCAGCAGAGCTGGAGGATGAGGATGGGCAAACCTGACCCTGGGCGAACCAGTTGTTAAATTATTTGAATTCCAAATAATTGACAATTGAAGCCTGCACTCACAAACAAAAAAATCTCCACACCACAAGCCAGGCAAACACCTGGGCACAAACAGACCCCCCTGATACCTTCAGCTCAAACACACCCCAACCAGGCACCCAGATGAAACCTAACTTCCTAATAAATGATAGCCATCCATTTACTCGGAGGCAAGCCACACTAAAAGCCTCCAATATAGGAAACACAATGTTGCCAGCCAATCAAGACAAAAAAAAAAAGCTACAAAACAGACAGAAGATATTAGAAACACCAATCAAGCAGAACGCAGCAAACTCCAAGACCAATAAACACAGACCAAGACTCCCAACCAATCAGGATGAAGAAAAAACAATTCTGGCACAGCAGTAGACTAGCCCCAAATTTAAAACAGAAATAGCTGTGAAAGTCTGACTCACAGATGAACACACTACAGAAGCCTGATGATGGCAGATGAGATTCTGCCAAAACGTTGCCACAACTTTAAAAGCACAACTGTAATGACATGGGAAAATACCCAAACAAAGCTGACTACCATACATATAGATACCCGTGAAAACTTAAGAAGATAGATAGATAGATAGATAGATAGATAGATAGATAGATAGATAGATAGATAGATATAGATATAGATATAGATATAGATATAGATATAGATATAGATATAGATATAGATATAGATATAGATATAATTTTGCTTTTCTATTTGCTGGGTGCATCCCCCCCCCTCCCAAATAAAGACATGGGGCTATTCCAGGATAGAACTTGGGAGCTTGTGTAATAATTGCATATACGTAACTGCTCTCTTTGATTGAAAACAGGATGGGGAACTCTTCCTCTTAAGAAGCTGAGGCTGCTCCTTTGCCTCCTCAAGGGATTGTGAAAATTGGGCAACTGTTCAGACAGTCCAATGCAGACATCAATAGGAGGTAGTGTTTGCAGCTACCCTTTTACTTCAGTGTTACTCATTTAACAGCTGTAGCAATTTTCATACAGCTAAGTGATATTGATTCTTTTCCTCCCTTTTCTGATGATTCTTATTGGCAATCAAACTCTTTGCCTATCATGAGGATCAATAAGCTTTTTAAAATATCTGCAGAGAAATTTCAAGGAAGTATTAGACATTGAGAAGCATTGCTGGAAATGTAGACCAAACAAGCAGGCCTTAATTAATTAAAAGCCCTGAACTGCATCTACTGCTTATATGTGAGTTCTAAATACATACTTTGAGTAGTTTTTATTTGTTTTATGCTCCATTTTTCAGTCAAGCTACTTCCTAAAGTTAATTAACAATAAAATATTTTTATACTCCACATTTCAGCCAAGTTCCTGAAATAGCTTAACAATAAAATTTGTCCTAATGACACAGTCTTAACATAATCAAGTGGATACATGAATAGTGTTCCTCCCTCTGGTTTCATGTGGATCTTTGATTTTTTTTTTCTTGCAGTCTGCATAAATATGAAGTTGCCTGCCTAGTTGATATATTCCTCCTGCGTTTTTATTTTTCCAAGGCTATGTTAAGCCCTAGAGGAATTTTGAGAAACTGGTACAATAAGGTTCTTTCCACCTAGCCTCTGTAAATTCCTGAAATCCATGCCTGAAGATAAGATCTTTCCTCTAAGGGCCATATCCAAGGGCTGCTGGGGCTTCACAGGGGTTTGGGAGATCCTCTAACCAAGATTCTGCACAGTTTGGAGAACCCTCCAAATCCCACTCCTGCCTGGCCTCATCTGTCCTGCCTCTTCCAGGAGTCCCCATGCAGCCTGTTTTGGATGCAGGTAAGTGCAGGGCATGTATACAGGCTCAGGGAGGGTGAAAAACAGGCCTCCTGGAAGTTTAGGAAGGCCAGAAACGGGCCCATTTCCGGCTTCCAGAGAGCCTCCAGAGCCCAGGGAGGTCGTTTTTGCCCTCCCGGAGGCTTGAGGAAAGCCTGCAGAGCCTGGGGAGGGAAAAAAATGCCCCCCCACCATGGTGCAGCAGGCTGACTAGGCCATGCCCACCATGGCGACGCCCACCCAGCAACTGGACAGAGAACCCTTTGCTAAAATTTTTCAAGTCCACTCCTGGTCATATCTAAACACAGTTAACTCCCAAAGCTTCTTCCTTCTCCAAGCAGATATACAGATTTTTAGTAACAGTCCATATTTGCCACTCAGAAGATTGGAAAGAGGTATCTACCACCAAGAAGGGCCAGGGTGACATTGTGTAAAGATCCAATATACTTCTACCTTTGGGAACTGGGTGGGAAGTCTTAGCTAAAGGATTTGCATGTGTTGATTGTCTAATGTTGTTTCTGTCTAAGGGTGAGAGAAACAAATCAGATGGTCCTCTCTAAAGCATTAGAGTCAGTGAAACATGAGCTTTATAAAACCTCTTCAGAGCTATGATGGCGCAGTGATTAGAATGCAATGTTTCAGGCTTCTACTGACTGCCGGCTGCCAGCAGTTTGGCAGCTCAGTTCTCACCAGGCTCAAGATTGATTCAGCCTTCCATCCTTCTGAGGTGGGTAAAATAAGGACCCAGATTGTTGGGGAGCAATACACTGACTCTGTAAACTGCTTTGAGAGGGCTGTCAAACACTGTGAAGTGGTAAATAAGTCTAAGTGCTATTGCTATAGACAAAAACATATTATAATATAATTTAGCTGTGTGAGGGCAGAGATCTAAAGGAAGTAGTGTGAATCAGAAACTCACTGACTCACTTGTGGGACAAAAAATTACCTCCCTACCCCCATCCCCAAATAGGCACTTGTCTTCTAATATTACTTTGGACAGTCATCCAAGAATGATAAGCTGCTACATTCCCATAGAAAGCACATTACAATGTAGATTTCAGAACTAGAATGACTATCAGGAGTGGGAATACTGAGCAGTAACATACATCCTGTTGCCTCTCTCTCCTCCCTAACTTGTTGGGAAAGGCCATTGTCATCTGATCGCTGAAATAGGCTTCTATGCCTCGATGGCGCAGTGGTTAGAGTGCAATGCTGCAAGCTACCTCTGCCGCAGCCAGTTGCCTGTAATTTGGCAGATCAAATCCCACCAGGCTCAAGGTTGACTCAGCCTTCCATCCTTCTGAGGTGGGTAAAATGAGGACCCAAATTGTTGGGGGCAATATGCTGACTCTGTAAACTGCTAAGAGAGGGATGGAAAGCTCTATAAAGCAGTATATAAGTAAGTATTATTGCTATTGCTATATGCCGACCAATGGAGGATGCTGGCCTACTTGGGATGATCCTCTCTACAA
This sequence comes from Pseudonaja textilis, assembly GCF_049901715.1. Lineage (NCBI taxonomy): Eukaryota > Metazoa > Chordata > Lepidosauria > Squamata > Elapidae > Pseudonaja > Pseudonaja textilis. The sequence goes on from NC_141990.1 coordinate 175,638,275, forward strand.
CACTATGAATATGAATAGATAGGAATAGGAATTCCACTAAATGGAAATCCTGCTTCCTTACATAGCAGGGGCATATCACATGTCCCTGTTTATTTATTTTAATAAAATTATATTAGAGTTTTGAAGACAGAATAAAAGCTAACCAGAACTACTATTAAAAAAAAGACGAGGGAAAAATCTTTCCAGCAATGGAAGCATATGGGAGAAGAGACATCCCCCCCACCCCACCCCACCCAAAAAAGAATACCAGAAAACTTTTGGGAAGGTGAGCAAGATGAGAAGATTCTCTGTCTTGTTCTCCTTCATTTAAATTCATTTAGCTGCTTGGAAAAGTGTTTTAAAGGCCCGAATAAATATATTTATGGATGAACACTAGGGCTACCATATCTGGGCTTCAAAGAGCTGGGAAGCCAATAGAGAGCAGAAAAGTTTTCCCTTTAGGAGTGGGAGGGTGTCTTGTGTTCTTTTGAATTTTGTAGCTTTACATGAATTGGAATGGACTTAGAAACCAACAGTGTACTTTGTCAACTGCCAGTCAAATTGAGTAGCCCTATTAATTTTAGGTAAATTCAAGCTTTCTTCTGTTATTAAATCTAGTCATCCATAGAACACATTTCAGGAATACAATAATTACAGTAATGTATTATGAAGAAAAGAGATGTAAAAAGTTGCCGTGAAAAATGAAGTGATAACGCTAAGCAAGAGAAAAATCCTGTTAATATGCATGGGAATTGTTATTCTCTTCCTTTGGCTGAACAATTATTGTGGAATTCTTCTAATTAAACAAAAAAACCCATCTTGTATTCACTATTCAACACTATCTCTCTTTCAGTACAGTAGACTGTATTACATGGCCATTAAAGATAGTTTATCTTTATTTGTAGCTCTTCCCTGACCCATTAATTTATCTCTCTCCTTCCTTTTTCCTGCCCTCTTCAGTCTCCTATTGCAGATTGTTCTGAGGCCCAGCTAACCTTTCTTGCATTCTTATGGCTTGTTGTCCTAGAAGATGAGATAGTATTTTATAGAAACATAAAAGTGAAATATTGTAACTGAATGATAAGTATTTGAGAGTGCGATTTTTACTGCAACCTGGAAGCACTGGATTTGGTTAACTTTCATGAGTGGAGATAGCTTAACAACGGCATCTTTAAGTGCTGCTGGGTTTTCTGTCAGCTAAGAGCTTAAATCTTCTTTTTACATCTGATCTAGTTCATTCTATAGGTGAGCAAGGCAAAGAAATATAGGTCAACCACCTTAATTGCAGGTGGGATCTGATCTACTTTGTATAGCTTTCTAATCCTTGTTCCAGTGCATTTCTACACAATTTGTCATTTTCTTCCATTCAAAATTAGACACAAACATTTGTACAGTCTCTGTACACTCCTAATGTGTACCTCTATATTGAAATGCATTTTTCCTCTCAATGTTGTGTAAGCATCTTGTTAGATCTGGGAGGATGGTTCAAGAACGGAGGCAATACTCAGATAACAACAACAGCTCTTTATTAGTGACTTCAGATCTGAGCGAAGCATCCCAGCCGCAGCAGCCCCTTATATAGGGCTGGCTACGGCTAGGCAGCCAATGAGGGCGATTTGAGTTTGCCGCTCTTGGCTGGGCCAATCGCGGCAGCCCGTTTACTAGCCAATCGTATCAGTCTGCAGTGACCAATCACGATCTGCTATTTGTGGGCCAATCAGAGTTGCAGGCTTTTGAGCCTGCTAGTCCGGAACACCGCTCCCCTCTCGGTTCCATTTAAGGGGTGGAGTTATATAGTCTCGCAGGTAGGCAGGTCTTCGTACCTGTCTACTTGACTTACGTAGTTCTAATTGTTCGTGTTCAAATTTGGGTTCAGATGGACTGCTTGCTGGATCTATTTGGAGTGGTGAACTGGTGCTATAGTTGGGACTCTCTCCTGATGCCCTCGGGGTGATTAAGTCCTCAGCTTCGTTGCTACCACTATGATTCCCAGGACTCGCTGAACCTGATTGGCTGCTGCTTCTTGGTGAAGTGTTCGTCTGCCCAGGTTTAACTATGGCTGGTGAGTATTGCAAGCTATGGTGTGGTGGTCTCGAGGTTAGTTCTGAAGGAACAACTGGTGTTGGTTCTATTTCCGGGCTCGCAGCTTCCCCTCCCCCCCTGGTGTCGAAGCTGGGGTCAGGGATGGGAGTTGTGGTCAGTCTGGAGCATAGCTGGTCAATGTGGCGTTTCCACGCTCTGCCATCAGTGGTCAGTAGATGGTAGGAGCGGGGACCCGTGACTTGAGTTATTTGAGCAGGAATCCAGAGAGGATCCCCTGAAAAACTTTTTGCAAATACAAGGTCTCCTACCTTAAAGGTGCGATGCTTGCTGCTGGAACCCAGGGGCTTTTCCGGGGTGTAGGCAGGGTGTAAACAGTCTAGAGGTGATCTGAGTTTCCTGGCCATCAGGAGTTCAGCTGGGCTCTTGTTAGTCGTGCTGTTAGGTGTGATGTGCTGGAGAAGCAGCATTCTAGTGACTTTATCGTGGATGTTACCTTGTTCCATTTTTTGTAGAGTTTTTTTCGTGAACTGAACCATTCGTTCAGCACTACCATTTGCTGCTGGATAAGCCGGTGATGTGAGTGCATGTCAGATGCCCCGTTCAGCTAGGTATTGTTCAAAAGCTAAAGCAGTAAATTGGGGCCCGTTGTCGGAAACCAGGACATCGGGTAGGCCGTGTGTGGCAAAGAGTCTGTTTAATTTCTTGATAACTGCATCTGTAGTGGTTGTTTTCATTTTATTGACCTCGAGCCAGTTAGAATACGCATCTACAGTTATTAGGAAAGTGTGCCCTTTGGTAGGTCCCGCAAAGTCAATATGAATGCGCGACCAGGGACCTCTGGGTGTTTCCCATTCTGCTGGTGGAGCTTTTGGTGGGGCTGAGTGGTTTTCCTGGCATCTGTTACAGGAGGCGACCCAGGTTTCAATTTGTTTGTCCATACCTGGCCACCAGGTGTAGCTTCTTGCCAGCGCTTTCATCCGCACGATGCCCGGGTGTCCATCGTGTAGCATTTGAAGGACTTTTTTTGTAGTCTAGTTGGTATGACGACTCAGTCTCCCCATAATACGCACCCTCTTTGTGAGAAGAGTTCTGTCTGTCTGTTTTTAAATGGTTTAAAGGTTTCCTTAGGCTCGTATTCTGGCCATCCCCTCTCCACCCAGCCAAGAATTCGTGCCAAACATGAGTCTTTTTTGGTTTCAAAGGCGATGTCCTGGGCCGTTAGTGGAGGTGAGGGAATTGTCTCGATTTGTAGTATTGGTAGCGTGGGAGCTGGGTTATCCTGTAGTTCGGGTAGTGGCGAACGGCTCAAGGCATCAGCATGAGGAATAGATTTTCCAGAGCGATGTTTTAGTTGATAGTCATAGGCAGCTAGGAATTCCGACCATCGCGTCATTCTGGGGGAAAGAATGTGTGGGGTTGGTTTGTCGCCCGCCAGAATGCCAAGTAATGGCTTATGATCTGTGATAATGGAAAATGACCTCCCATATACATATTCATGAAACCTTTTAATCGCAGAAACAATAGCAAGGGCTTCCTTATCTAGGTGGCTATAGTTTCTTTCTGTTTTTGACAAAGTTCTCGAAAAAAATGCAATTGGAGCTTCAGAACCGTTTGGTAGGACATGGCTCAGAATGGCCCCCACCCCAAAAGGTGAGGCATCACAAGTAACAGTCAATGGGAGTGTCTCGTTATATTGTATTAGCACTGCATCAGAAGTGAGAAGGTCCTTTACTTGCTGGAAAGCATGTTCCTCCCATCGTCCCCAAATCCAGGGGGCCCTTTTATCGAGTAGTCTATGAAGGGGTTCAGCAACAGTCGCTTTCTGGGGTAGGAAAATGTTATAAAAGTTACTGAGTCCCAGGAAGGCTTGAAGGTCAGTTTTGTTTTTGGGTCTTGGGGCATTTTTGATGGCTGCCAATTTCTTTTCTGTTTCTCCTTGTTTGTCAAGAAGGTAGCCAAGAAATTCTACCCTTTCTGTGCATAACTGGCACTTTTCCTTCTTAACCTTGAGACCAGCATCTTTGAACCTTTGTAGGACTGTTCTAAGGCATTTCTCTAATTGGCTTTTTGTTGGGGCTGCAATTAATATGTCATCAAAGTAGGGCACGACCCCTTTTATGCCTTGTAATAGTCTCTCCATCAGGCTTTGAAAGATGCCTGGTGCTACGCTTACTCCAAACTGGAGCCTGTTACATTTGAAGGCACCACGATGTTTGGGCTTCTGCAGTTTCGGTATCTACTGGCAGCTGTTGATATGCTTGGGCCAGATCTAGTTTTTCAAATATTTTGCCACCCCCAAGTAAATGTAGGAGATGCTGAATGACTGGTACCGGATAATGTCTGATGCACAATATTGTCTGATGGTTTCCCAGCATTGTTGGTGGGTTGGCGGTTGGTCCCGCTGGTTCGGCGCATTCGTGCTGCTGATTTACGAGTGGCTTCAGCTGCGGTGGCGTCTGCTATGGAGTCTGCAAGTGAGATGTCTCCCTTGGCCATGATCTTGCTTTGGACAGTTGGATCTCTAAGGCCAAGGACAATTCTGTCTCTCATGGCTTCTTCAAGATTAGCGAAGCCACATAACCCGCCCAGGTTTCTCAGGTCTGCCACAAAATCCCCGATGCTCTCACCTTCATGCTGGTCCCTCTGATAGAACTCGTGTCTGTGAATGAGAGTCGGTACTGCTGGGGCGTAGTGGTCGTGCAGGATGGGAGCAAGGGTGTCACAATCCATAGTTTTAACTTCAGCTGGTTTCGCTAGTGCTTTAGGCATTTTAAAAATGGCAGGTCCACAATGCATTAGAAAAACGGCTCGTTTCTTGCTGGGCGTGGCATCTTTGAGGTTGTTGGACTCTAAGAACATTTGGAACCTGTCCATATATGAGTCCCAGTCCTCGCTAGCTGGATCGAATGGGGCGGGTGGTATAGCGCTGCTGGCCATGTCGCCGATGTTGTGCTCTGTCAGCCACGTGCTCCTTCAGCTAGTTCGTGTTCAATAGACTTCGTTGCCTCCACATCCCATCCTTGTCGCCAGTGTTAGATCTGGGAGGATGGTTCAAGAACGGAGGCAATACTCAGATAACAATAACAGCTCTTTATTAGTGACTTCAGATCTGAGCGAAGCATCCCAGCCACAGCAGCCCCTTATATAGGGCTGGCTGCGGCTAGGCAGCCAATGAAGGCGATTTGAGCCCGTTTACTAGCCAATCGTATCAGTCTGCGGTGACCAATCACGATCTGCTATTCGCGGGCCAATCAGAGTTGCAGGCTTTCGAGCCTGCTAGTCCGGAACACATCTCTTAATACAAACATTAAAAAGAACACTGTATTTCAGAATCCAATTCAAATCATGGAAACTAAAGGATAACCTTGTCCTAGCTCTACTTGTAGACCAGGTATGTTCATGTTAAACCAGATATTTTTCTTTCTGAACCATAACAGAAGCTATCCCACTTAATCAATATAGGAATCTGAATTGGCTTGTCCTGACCTTTCTTTTTCTTTTTGTATGATGTACAGTAACCTGTTAATGATTGTTGTAGGGATAGTTATCCTTCTGGTAGAATTCTCTCGGATCCACAGTTCTCTTGATTATTGACCATTGGCCTTCCTGCAAGGGGATAATGCCAATTATAATCCAATAGCCTTTGGGGGAACCAAAGCTAAGAAAGTTTAATTCTATATCCTAATACAATAATGGGGAGATTACAGTTTCTTACAATTTCATTGAGATTTACCTCTGTGCATCAACAAATATGAGCAATCCTTTGCTATAGTTATTTATTTAGTTAATTAGTTTGTTAGTCCCTAAAGTTTAGTCACATTGTCTATTTTCATTAGATTATTTTGCAGTATTAAATTCCTTTCCCCATCTTCATATAGTTGTAATAAATTCTCTATCTTGCTTCAAATTATAAACATGTAAATATGTGTAGATGCATGTGGGGAAAGTGTTTCTAAAAACTGCCCAGGGCTATAAGAATTTGGGCTATGTCTAGGGAATAGTGATGGAAACTTTGACATTCTCTAAAGCCAGGAAATGCCATGTAACCTGAATAACATTAGTCTTAAATAAATTATTTGTAGGTTATATTAATAAACTAAGGATAGGATGGAAAAAACAGGAGGGAATATTTCTCTTGCTGGTTTAATCAATTGAAAGATAGCATTGACAAAAACAATTGGATGCAATCTTTTTTATCTATTGCTTTTATATTTCCACATACCCATTTCAGAAATTATTTTGGTGTATCATGTTTCAAAAATTATCAGGAGGAGCTGTTGTAATGATATTAGAAATGTTAACTAACTATAATGAGAAGTATGAGTCATTTCTCTCCTTCTCTTTCCCCAGTTTCGCATTAGAAAGCAAATTTATTACACTGTATCTAGGTCAAGCTTATATGTCCTCAAAATCCATTGCTTTTCCTTCCCCCATTCCAAACAATTTTTAACTCTTGCATATCCAACTTACACCCTGGATAGTAACAAATATTTATTTGAACTTACAATCTAGAAGAATTACCTTGTTCAGGATATTATATGGATAGATTGAACATCCAGGTGTTTCAAATTATAGTGCTAGTTCCAACAAAAATGGATGGTTATGGAAATTGCAGTCCGAAAACTAGAGGACATCAGGTAGCCCCTCCCAACTCTAATGGATTGGAGACTGTCCTGTAGGAAATTCCATTATAATACAAACATAAAAGAGCAGCGAAGAAGTCACCATAGGAAAGGAAAGAGGCAGATTGAACAAGTGATTGATAATTCATCTATTTATTTATAAAATTTATTGGCTGTCCGTCTTACCATAGAGTAACTCTGGGATGCTTACAATTACATCTAAGTCAAAACATAAAAAATTAAAATGGAACATTAAAATCAAAGACACATGGGACAGAGGGCAGAGTCATGGGGAGGTGAGATCTGTTATTACTCAATCAACCACCCCCGCTGAATTGTTCCCCCACTGAGGCCCAAGCCAACTGGCAAAGCGACATCTTTAGACCCTTATGAAAAGACAGGAAGATTCCCCAACCTACCACCCAACTGTTAGAAATGTAACTATGCACAAGGAACATATTTTCACATGTGGTGGACTTGCCCATGTGCTCAGAAGTTTTGGAGGAATATTAGAAATTGGATTTTAACTATAACAAAACAAAATTTAAAATTTGAACGTGAAACCTTTCTGCTAAGTATGATAGATTTAAACATGGAGAAAAAATATCAATATTTAATTTTGCACATTATAACTGCAGCCAGAATAACCTACGCACAAAACTGGAAACTGCCTTTCATTCCTTCAGAGGACATGGTAATTTAAAAAATACATGAATGTGCTGAGATGGATAGCCTAACCAAATTGTTAAAAAATAAACAAGATAGTGACTATTATGAAATATGGAACATTTGGTATGATTGGTTATAGAAAAGGTAATATTTGATATTTGGATAAGTTATGGAAATGACAGAAGACGTGCATTTAATTATAAACTATATAGAGAAATTAAAACATTAAAAGAACAAAGGAGTTATTGTAACAAGGCAGATCACGTCAATGATAAAGATAAAGAAAAAAAAATCAACCATTGCTCAATATACGCTGTAAAATACATATATGTATATGTATATGTATATGTATGTGTGTGTGTATGTATGTATATATATATATATATATATATATATATATATATATATATATATATATATATATATATATATATATATATATATATATATTCTGAGGTTCTCAGGTATTTGTATGTGGATCTTTGGTTGTTCGGGTTTTCTCCCGCGTAAGATTCGCAGTATCTAGGCAATGTTTCGATGAAGTCTCATTCATCATCTTCAGGCTTCTGTCTTCCGCTCTGTGCTTCTCAGAGTGATGTGAGATTGCAGCTGCTTCTTCCTTTTAACTGCTAGTGGGGGTGGGACTTGATTGGGTGGGGGCTTGGCTGTGTTCTGATTGGGTGGGGGTATGTTCTCATTGGTAGGGGTTTGGCTGTGTTCTGATTGGTTGGGGGTTGGTCGTGTTCTGATTGGCTGGAGGCGTGTTCTGTTCAGGTGGGGGCTTGGTTGTGCTCGGGTTAGTCTTAGTTGCTGGGGGATTTGAGTTGGTGAGCTGTGATCTTGCTGTTTGGCTTCGAGTTCGTGGTCGTGCTGCATCTTCATAGTGGGTGTCGGTTTGCTTCATGTATGGCTTGGAGGGGTTTGAAGTGGGTAGTGATGCAGCTGCAGTGCAGCTTCTGGTCCGTGGTCGTGTCTCATCTTCTGAGTGGGTGTGAGTCTGTTTTCTACATGGAAGTGTGGTGGTGGCATCTTGTGTGGCTCTCATGGGTGTGGGTCTGGTGTCATTCTTCATGTTAGGTACTCATCTGTTCATGAGGGCGGGTTTCCAAATGGCTGGAAGGTGGGAGGTGTCATCTCGTTTGTTCATGCTGTGTGGGCGTTTTTCTATCTCTATGGCTTCTCTGATTATTCTGCTGTTGAAGTGTTCGGTTTTGGCGATAGTTCTGGTATTTTTAAAGTCAATCTCATGTCCTGTGGCTTTGAGGTGTTGGACCAGGGAAGAGGTCGTTTCTTCTTTTTTGATTGAGTTCTTATGTTCTTCAATGCATGCACTTATTCTTCTGTTAGTTTGTCCAATGTATGTGGTGGGGCAGGCAGTGCAGGGGATTTCGTATACTCCTTGGTTTTCTAATTCTATTTTGTCTTTGGGGTTTCTTAGGATGGTGGATATTTTTCTGTTTGTGCAGAATGCTGTTTTAATGTTGTGTTTTTGGAGGATCTTGCTGATTTTGTCTGTAGTGCCTTTTATATATGGGAGGAGGGCTTTGTTGTTTTCTTGTTCTCTGTCTTGGATTTTGGTTGGGGTTTCTTTTTGGATTAGGTGGGTAATCTTCTTTCTTTGGAATCCATTGGCTGTTAGTACGTTGGTGAGAGTGTGTAGTTCGGTTTTTTGGTGTTGTTCATCGGCTAAGCATTTTGTTTTGTTTACATAGCCAAGACACTCATCTCCAGAACAAAATGCTTCAAAAAGGACATGCAGGATAGGATTATGATCATGCTTGATGCATTTAGCCTTCTCTTCTCTTTCTTTCAAAACATCAGTGATAAAGAAACAAATGATCATCAACAACTTATTTTCTAAGTTCCAGAGATCATGAGACTGGGCTATGGTGGGAAATATTAGACTAGACCGAAGTTGCTAGAAACTCCCACTGGGGTAGGCACATAGGCAAAGAGGTCAAAAGCTAGGACTCTTGTTAAAAGATGCCTTCAGGAGGTGGATCTGAAGGATCAAATGAGAAATATCACCAGAAGACAGAAAAGATGGTATTGAGCATATGCAAAACTCCTCACCCAATTCCTTGATCAGCTGCCATACTTCTGAATCCACAAGGCAAGGGCTTGGGGGTAAAGGGGTCCTGAAGTTAACTGATACTTAGCATCATTCTGGATTCAGACTTGGTGGTTTCCTTCCTTCCAGCTAATGCCTGACAGCCTAATTGAGAATGACATGGGCAAGTCTGAAAAAGACCAAATGTACATAGCAAATGTACACAGAGCTGTGGTGACACAGTGCTTAGACTTCAGCACTGCAGGCTAATTCACTGCTCACTCCAGGAGTTTGATCCTGATCGGCTCAAGGTTGACTCAGCCTTCCATCCTTATGTAAATGAATGTAAAATGAGGACCCAGTTGAGAGCAATATGCTGGTGCTGTAAACTGCTTAGAGAAGGCTGTGACACACTGTGAAACAGTATATAAGTCTAAGTGCTATTGCCATTGCAACCAGTACAGTTTTACTGCCCCTTTAAATTCATTGGACTTCATGAATTCCATCAGAACCTGAAGGCCTCAGGGTTCTGAATTGCATGCTTTCCTAAATAGTTGTTGCAGTTCTTCTTGCAGTTGGCTTTGAGCAGGACATCTCTTGTATGTTCTAACTACTCATATCTGGAAAATCTAGAAAGTGAAGGGGACTGCAAAATCTGTGTGCCTCAACAGGCAATGTGTGGAACAGTGAATGACTATAAGTAAATCCTAGAAATATGTGTAACATACACATCAAAAAATCCTTTCCACATGAACCCAAATAATGACATTTTGTTGCAACACCTCAATGGTCAATATAATAGAGAAAACAGGAAAAAGACAGTATTCGGAAGAATACTCAGAAGAAAGAACCTAATATAATATAATGTAATGTTTAAACAATATTTAAAAGAGGTTGTTTAACATCTCTCTTTTTATTTTGAAAGGTAAGCAATAATGCCTTGCCTTTTTTTCGCCTTTCTTATGCACCAATTGACTTAGAAGGACTTAGAGATCAAAGGAGACATCCTCAGTCTCTCAGCCTGAAGGATATAAGCAAGAGAAAAATGCCTGATCTCATCTCTCAATTATCTTCTTTGAACACCCTGAGAAGGGTTGGTACCTAGAGGCAGCATAGCAGGTTGGTGAAAGGAAGATCATTCACCTCAACACCTCATTCACTCTCTGTGTTGTTCTTTTGAAGGATGTCTGGGTGAAAATTTGCTCCATTTAGACTAATCTTTCAGTCTACTTCAGAGAAAAAGAACAAATGAGTAGGGAGAAATGTTGCTTTTTTCTCCAATAAGCAACACTTATTTTTTTTTTTGCTTCTAGTCCAATCTTGCTAATTTTGCCAGCCACTGCTCACAAAAATAATAACTGCACAATTTTATGGATAGTCACCTGCTTGAGTTGTCTAGTTAGAAATGGGAGAGCTGAGAACCAGAGTTTCTCTGGGCAGAGAGGCCAGTTGCTAAGTGCAGGAAATCAGGAGTCCAGGCAGTTCAACTGAATATAAGTTTATTATATGCTAATACTCTATACAATAATCTGAAGTATTAACGGTCAAAACAAATTGGTAGTATATAAGAGTCAATGGAATTCAAGGTGGGCTGGTCTTAGATTTCTAGTGGGTACAAAGGGACTCGAGACTCATGACATGTTTAAGCCCCCCACCCCCACCCCCTTGGGCTTAGCCGGGTAATCTCCTACACCAGTTTTTCAGGACAAAGAAACCTGTCACTCAACTTTAAGAAAAATGTCCATTAAACCATGACATGTTTGGGAAAAACAAATGCTACTGGAATTAAGCTACATTTGATTAAAAAAAAGATTGTACCTTCACACTGAAAAAAGGGAATAGGCATCCTTCCAGTATGCAATGAAGATTCTTTTCTAGCAGGTATCTTATATCAGACAGGCCATCTCATATTGTCTAAACGTAGCCAAACTGTGCCAAGTCTAGGATCAAGGAATGTCTGCTAAGGACTTGCCAGTAAAGTTAAGAGAGTGTAGGAAGTGACTGCAGACACAATGTGGACTTTTCTGCTTCTTTATTCACAGTTATTATAATAACTAGAACTTGGGGCATACATATGCATTGTCCAGATGATTCAAACAAAACTTTACCATGAACATCTGAAAAGTGTCTTGACAAAACACTGCTTTGAATTTCTGTCTGGAATCATCTCTTCCCAATCCACTGTTGATCTGAAAGACCCAGTAATATTTGGATATATTGACCTGCTTTATAAACCACTATAGTGTGCAAGGTGAAAGTCTTTGAAACACACTATATTGCCACTTCAGGCTTTCTAAGCATAAGTGGTAATTGTAAGCATTTTATGTTGTAACTTTAATCCAAAGCAAATTGCTGATGATGGTTAAATGTTAATTCCTGTTGCTATTGGTTAGTAGTTGCCATGGTAAAATGTACTGGTGGATATTGTTTCACTCCTATGTTGAATGCTGCTGCTGATCTAATCTTAGTATTTATTTACACAAAGTAGATATTTAGTACATGTTAATATTTTGATAAATATTTATTTAGTAAATATTTAGGCTATCTAGAAGCTATGGAAGATTATAATGAGGACTAGATCTGTGGTCACATCACCTGAAAGGGCTCTATGTTCCACACTCTAGATTCAGCATTGCACACACAACAGATGATCTAATCTCTCCACCCTCACTGGTTTTATCTCCATTTTCTTGATCCTCACCTCAGGAAGGGAGAGAAATTTAAATTATATTTGTTGGAAACTCTAAAAGTCTTCATACCCAGGGCCCTCTCGTTTCCAGCAGCTTCAATAAGTTATTTCTTCCATAGTTGCATTTATTATTATTTGAATAATACATTCAAGATTACATATCATTTCAAATGCATTAAAGAAATAACTGAGACACTGTTACAAAGACAAATCTTATCAGTGAAATTAAAGATGTCAGGCAAAGGGAGCTGAATTGCAAAATTATCAGCAATACAAGATTTGTTATGTGCACACTGATAACCTTCTAAACTGGAAAGATTGAAAGAGGAACATTACAGGATAATCTGGAAGAAGTTTTTAATGTTTACATTAACTCATTTTAAGTCAATATGGACTGAAATAAAATCAGAATGCAGTGCTGAATAGAAGCAGTTAAAATCTAGTAAAAATATTTGACATAAAGTTCTAAATATTCCATTGTTCTATAAGTTTATATTTTGTTGTCTACAATTTTTAATTCCAATATTACCCCGGTTACCTCAAAGTAATCACTTAAGTGCTTAGTGGGATATATTGTAATCTAAGTGTGCATAGGACTTATACAAGGTCAAAAAATATTGAAATATATATATTCCCTCTCCTGGGCTTTGGAAGCCAAAACTAATACAGTATATGCTGTTAAATGTATTGCACTGACTATGTGTAGTTTTTTTTAGAAATCAATCAAATATTGAACAAAACTTGTCACACAAATAATGCATATTTTAGTCATAATCTTACTGCTGTTGAGGGAAGTGACATTAAACGTTTAATACAAAGATCTGAAAGAGATTTCATTCTGTGTCTTATTAACTTTTCTTTCATGTAGAACAATGTTGTCTTTTCTGTGGTTGCTCTCTAGCATTTGTCTTTAATGCAAAGATAGTAATAGAAAAACACTTGATAAACAGAGAGGTTTATGCATCCACAAATAACACACCATCTTAATATACTGAATGTAACCACATCATTCTAAATGAATTAATATATCACATATATCTAAAGCCAATTATCACTTGGATTCTTCTTTCTGTCAAAATGTATCCAAAGAAATGCATTCTTGTACATTTTCTAACCAAGTACAAAGTGATGCAAACCTGGGAGAGAAGAGACTTTTGATTCTATCTATGTAAAAGTGATGTGGACCAGAAACAGGCTGAATC